>NC_044563.1:89296213-89606485 GCF_007565055.1 Rhinopithecus roxellana | reverse complement strand
GTGATTTTTATTTCTTTCTCAATCTTTATCTCTACCTTTTTTCATTTTTATTATGAATATGTTTTACTTGCATAATAAGAAACAAATATGTGCATATCTACAAACTTTAATATATGTACAGTCTGGAACTCCAACAGTGTATTACCTATCCCTTACCATATACATCTTGGGAAGACTTAGTTTACACTGTTGGAGTAGTCATACTGTCCATGTATCATTAGTTGCTCTTTAAACTTCCGGGTTCATGGCCTTATAATTGACTTATATTTGGTATTATAAGCTCCATCAAGTTCCAGTCTACCAGTAGTCTCTTCCAGTTCTCAGAATGAGAGCATTCTTAGGCTAAGTAATCTACCTCTAGTAAGGACTAGATTTGCCATTCTAGGCAAACAACTAGACTGTACTGAATGGCTCTTCCCACCAACACTGACACATTGCCATACAAGATTGACTCTCTTGACCCATTGGCAGCCTCTGCAGCTATTTGGCCCCAACTAACTGTTTACCATTATGCACTGCCCCATTGGAAACATCACTCTTTTACCTATAGCACTTCATCTGCCTGATTCTCTGAATCTTTATCCACAGAACTTCAAGGTAGAATTTGCTTTAAATTGTGAGTTTGTTCCTGTTGAATTTCATGAAATCCGGCAAGTGAAAGCCAGTTTTAAGAAGCTGATGAGGGCTTGTATCCCAAGCACCATCCCTACTGACTCAGAAGTGACCTTCCTGAAAGCGCTGGGAGATTCTGAGTGGCTCCCACAGGTAATGTCTGAAGCAGCTTCTTTCTTTATAACTCAGAGAAACAGAGGCCCAAGTAGATATACAGAACTGCATTTGAGAAAAAAAATACTTGGTTCCCCCACTCGCCAACATTCTCCTCCTTCATTGTGTGCCATCAGTAAAGGCCTTTCAGTTTCAGGAAATCATCTGATATAGGAGGTGAGGGAGTAGAAGTCTTGATCGCTGGGTTTTTATCTCTGTGTAATTCAAAGTTTGGTGTCTATAGGACACTAAGGAGAAAATTATTTTTAGATGGAAATTTTTGATGTAGTAAATTTAATCAGCATGTATATACAGGGGTCCTGCTCTGTTATCAGTACAGTAAGGATCCAGGGCAGAGGACAACTTCTGCATGACTCCAAGAGCTCTCACCTTTCATTTGTCTGCCTATCCCAGGTCTCTAGATTTTAGATTCACCCCAAACTACCCACCAAAGGCACACTGGATGCCCCCAAGCCTACCTAAGGCTAGAGAAAAAAAACACAGTGTCTGTCTTTCCGTTCAGTCAACTTTGGGATATTCTTAATGGAACTTTTATTGAGAAATTAAAGGGCCTTGTCTTTAAGCTCCTTTATTTCTTATATTGCCCAGGCTGGTCTTGAACTCCTGGCCTCAAGTAATCTTCCCATCTCGACCTCCCAAAGTGCTGTGATTACAGGCATGAGCTGCCATGACTGGCCCCCATTATTTGTTATCACCTTGCAGAAATTCCCAGTCCCTTGCCTCTATCTACCTCCAAGCATCCTGCCTCTTGTTTCCCACAGCACATTGGACTAAAAAGCAAAAAAAAAAAAAGGAATGATGTCAGTATCCAGGGCAGTGACTGTTCTCAAGATACTTAAACCAAAGAGAAATGCTACCACATATACATTTGGCTATAAATGTATCATGCCGTGTTCATTATTATTAAGGCAATTTATGGTGCTTTGCATACCCATGGAAGGAACTGATCAATACTCCCTTCCGTCCCCAGGCTATGAGCCCAAGCTCCAAACGGACCCCACCACCCAACTTATCTATCCATGTTTCTGATACATTCTGTGCTCTGCTCTTTGCTAGAAAGTAGACGTGTACCAAAAGTTAGAGACTAAAGACGGTGGAAATAATTGCCCACTTGGGATACTGACATCTTAAAAGTTAACTCTTTAAGCAAATTCTTTTTTTTGACTTTCATTTTGTGTTCAGGGGCACATATATAGGTTTGTTGTATAGGTCAATTGCATGTCTTGGGAGTTTGGTGTACAGATTATTTCATCACCCAGGTAATAAGCATAGTACCTGATAGGTAGCTTTTCTGTCCTCACCCTCCTGTCACCTCCAACCTCAAGTAGGCCCCAGGCATCTATTCGCTTCCTTGTGTCCATGTGTACTCAATGTTTAGCTGCCACTTATAAGTGAGAATATGCAGTATTTGGTTTTCCATTCCTGTGTTAGTTTGCTTCAGCTGTGTTACTGCAAAGGACATAAGCTCATTCTTTTTATAGCTGTGTAGTATTCCATGGTGTATATGTACTGTATTTTCTTTATCCAGTCTACTGTTGATGGGCATATAGGTTGACTCCATGTCTTTGCTATTGTGAATAGTATAGCACTGAACATGTGTGTGCATGTGTCTTTATGGCAGAACAATTTATATTCCTTTGGGTATATACTCAGTAATGGGATTGCTAGGTCAAATGGTAATTCTTTTTTAAGTTATTTGAGAAATCGCCAAACTACTTTCTACATGACTGAACTAATCTACATTCCCACCAGAGATGTATAAGCATTCCCTTTTCTCCACAGGCTCGCCAGCATCTGTTATTTTTTGATTTTTTAATAATAGCCATTTCTTAGAACGAATTCTGAGCCCAAAAGAATTCAGGCCTGGTGATAGCTATGTTGTAGAAACAGTTACGTGAGGAGCTTCTCATTACTAAGTAGGACATTTGCCTTATTCCTGTGTTTAAAGTAGCCTAGGCTGGGCGCAGTGGCTCGCAACTGTAATCCCAGCACTTTGGGAGGCTGAGGCGGGTGGATCACCTGAGGTTGGGAGTTCGAGACCAGCCTGACCAACATGGAGAAACCTCGTCTCTACTAAAAACACAAAATAAGCCAGGCGTGGTAGCACGTGCCTGTGATCCCGGCTACTTGGGAGGCTGAGGGAGGAGAATCACTTGAACCTGGGAGGTGGAGGTTGTGGTGAGCCAAGACTGCGCCATTGCACTCCAGCCTGGGCAACAAGAGCAAAACTCCGTCTCAAAAAAAAAAATTTTTTTTTAATAAAAATAAATAAATAAAGTACCCTAGCTCTGTTTAAGATATGGGTTTTTTCATTTTTGTTCTTGTTCAGAGTTAGATTCAAATTGCAAATTATGTCTGATGATCATTAAAATATTTTTTTAAACTAGAATGTTACACATTTGGTTTTAAAATCCAGATATTGTTCTCACACCTTAATTGTTTATTAAGGACTTTGAGCCAATTGATGTGGCTTTAAAAACTTAGCAAAAATATAAAAGTTCTTTTCTCATTTAGTACACAGCACAGACAAATTTGAGTTTTTTTTTTTTTCTTTGGAGACAGAGTCTTGCTCTGTCACCCAGGCTAGAGTGCAGTGGCACAATCACAGCTCACTGTAGCCTATATCTCCCAGGTTCAAGCGATCCTCCCACCTCAGCCTCCTGAGTAGCTGGGACTACAGGCAGATGCCACCACGCCTGGCTGATTTTTGTATGTTTTGTAGACATGGGGTTTTGCCATGTTGCCCAGGTGGTCTCGAACTCCTGAGCTCAAGCACTACTCTCGCCTCAGCCTCCCAAAGTGCTGGGATTACAGGCGTTGAGCCACCATGCCCAGCCAGGGGTATCTTTTTTAACATATAATTCATTTACCATAAAATTTATCCTTATGATAAAAGTGTACAACTCAATGCTTTTTGGTATATCCACAACGTTTTTTGTTTGTTTGTTTGTTTGTTTGTTTGTTTTTTGAGGCGGAGTCTCGCTCTGTCGCCCAGGCTGGAGTACTGTGGCCAGATCTCAGCTCACTGCAAGCTCCACCTCCCGGGTTCACGCCATTCTCCTGCCTCAGCCTTCCGAGTAGCTGGGAGTACAGGCGCCCGCCACCTCGCCCGGCTAGTTTTTTGTATTTTTTAGTAGAGACGGGGTTTCACCGTGTTAGCCAGGATGGTCTCGATCTCCTGACCTCGTGATCCACCCGTCTCGGCCTCCCAAAGTGCTGGGATTACAGGCTTGAGCCACCGCGCCCAGCCATCCACAACGTTTTGCAACTATCACCACTATCTAATTCCCAAAAAATTTAAGAATATCTGAAATAGAACTTACTACATCATGGAAAAACAAATTTTTTTTTTTGAAAAACAAATTTTAAATCCAATAAAATTCATGTGAATTTCCTTCCTTTACTGGGAAGTCCACATAGAATATCTTTTGTACTCTATGGAATTATAGCTCACCTACTTTTGGGGGAATCATGTAAGGTAATTTTATTTCATTATGTATTGTTTTAAAATGTGTCTACCTTTTTGAAGTGTCATTTTGTTGTTGTTTTTATTGAGATGGGGTCTCACTATGTTGCCCAGGCTGGTCTCAAACTCCTCAAACTGACCTGCCCAGCTCAGCCTCCCAAAGCGCTGGGATTACTGGCATGAGTCACTGCACCCAAACAAAAGTGTCATTGTTTAATCTTGGTTTGAAAGAACTTTAAGTATTTAAAACATTATGTGGTTCTTTTATCCAAGTGCTTTATCCCTAACTCGTTTGATTATCCAGGGAAAGCAACTCTCTCTGACTTCTGCACTCAGAAAGTACTTGGTCTAATTGCGTTCTCCTTCCTATCTCTTAGCTTCACAGGATAATGCAGCTGGCTGTGGTTGTATCAGAAGTACTTGAAAATGGTTCCTCAGTTTTGGTCTGTTTGGAGGAAGGCTGGGACATCACTGCACAAGTAAACTATTAGACATATTTTTTGATACTTCATTTTATATTTATATTTCCATTTGGTTGTTTTTAAATTCTTCAGATGAATGTTTTTTATAATGACTAATGTGTTTATGGACAGAGAAAGTCCTGTGTTAAACACCACCTGGTATCCATCAGAAAACTCTGTACCATGAGCTCTTAGCCCCTACGCAGCCTGGAGCTCTGGCTCCAGGCATCAAGCTCTCCCACCCACAGATTTACCATGCAGGCTTGTGGATGGAGCCCTTGACCAGCAGTGTGAGGCGTGTACCATCCTTTCTGGGTTTTGTCAGTCCATCCCCTGGCTCTCTGTAAGCCCCACCTTAACCCACTCCAGAGTGAAAAGTAAATTCAGACTACATTAAGACATTAATCTGCATCTGCCAAAAAGTAGAATTGATTTTAACTGATCCTCTGGCCTCTGATTAACTTAGGAAAACGTTGTTGTCAGCAAACTGGCCACTTAAGGATTAAAGGCTTAATTCCCTGAAAGTAAACTTGTAGCCAAAATGAATTTGAGCTTTAGTTTTTACTGGAAAGCTTACAGAATTCATTTTATTGGCCATCCTGGAATGGTTAGTGAACAAATTTGCTGTCCAGGTAAATTTGTGAATTAGCTATTATCAGAAGGAAGTGCTTTTATCTTAGTAATAGGACTTTTTCAGAACTAAAATTAATAACAATCCATCCTGTTTGTGCCCTAGGTGACATCCCTGGTTCAGTTACTCAGTGATCCCTTTTATAGGACACTTGAAGGCTTCCGGATGTTGGTTGAAAAAGAGTGGCTCTCTTTTGGTCACAAATTCAGTCAGCGGAGCAGCTTGACCCTCAACTGTCAGGGGAGTGGTTTTGCTCCAGTCTTCTTACAGTTCTTAGACTGTGTACACCAGGTAAGTAGAGCAAGCTTGAGTTGACTTGATGTGAAGGAAACAACACAACGTACTAGCATTGATGGAGCACTGCGATGGTGTGCCAGGTACCTTCCTATCATAACTCTGATTAACTCAGCCATAGGACATGCTGAAATCTTAGCAGTAGACCCTTAGAAATGGAAAAGAAAAAAAATTAGTTGGTTTCTGAAACGAGGACAGCTAAGCTGGCTACTGGGCTTGCGCCAAGTGAAGTAGCCAGCACTCTAAATGACCATCTTCAAAGAAGAGGGGCAAACTTGGGCTTATTACCTAAGAACAAAATCTCTAGGTAATAGGGGTCCTGAAATCCAGCACATGGTCTGCGCAGTTCAGGAGGACCCCAGCTTGTGCCTAGGAACATAAGAGGTAAAGCCTAACCCCTGGAGAAATAATCAGGGCCCAGCCAGATAGACATACAGGCTTGAGAACACTGGTCACTTCTACCACATTGAGAAACTGTGGTACGTATACACCATAGAATACTATGCAGCCATAAAAAAGAATGAAATCATGTCTTTTGCAATGACATGGATGTAGCTGGAGGCCATTATCCTAAGCAAATTAATGCAGAAGTAGAAAACCAAATACCTCATGTTCTCACTTATAAGTGGGAGCCCAGGTATATCCATTCAAATGCACTGAAGGTAGGGGAGATGTGAGTGCTCTAGGCGCCCTCCTGCAGGCACATCAGATACAGACCTCTGGATGGGACCTCGGTCAGGATTGGGTTTGAGAATTGGATGGCACCGAGCTTGCAAATTGAAGACTGAATTGGCCTAGGAAAAGCACACCTATTTCCAGCCTTCATTTGACCATAATCCCAGGGTTGGATGAATGAGTTCTGGCATGTCAAACCTATTTGTGGGAATGGTGAGCCTCTTTGAAACACACTGGCCTCAAATAGCGATTGGAAAGAAAAGTAGAACTATGTGTTCAGGAACCAGAGTTGAAACGAACTTTGATGACACCAAGTTAGTATGTGGTTATGTTTTATTTTGTTTTTATTCTAGTAATCACTTGATCAGCTTTCCAAATCACTACATAATTTTTGTTAATAACAGCTTTATTGAACTATATATCATACAATTCACCTGTTTAAAGTGTTCAGTAGTTTTGAATCCATTCACAAGGTTGTGTAACAATTACCACAATGAATTTTAGAGCATTTTATCACTCCAAAAAGAAACTCCATACTCATGAGCAGTGACTTTCCAACCTTCCACTCCACACACAGGAAGCTATGTTTTTTTACTGCTCTAATTTACTTATTAACGAAAAGACCTATTGAAGAATTTTCATTGATCTGTCCAAGCAGTTACTGGAGGAGCTCGTTACAAGGTTAAGCATGTACCTTTAAACTCTTTGCAGCAAAGAGTATACTATATTTGTTTTCTGTTTGAATATTGGCCTTTTTATTCAGACTCCTTTTGGCAAATAGATGAGAGAGAAGTTTGGAGACCATTATCTCTGAAACAGAAAGCTTACCTGAGGCCAAAGGAGAGGAGCAAGCATCTCTTCTCACTTCTAGGCAGGTGAAAGCATATGAGTTCTTCATGAAAGCACTTATCTTTTTATTATGCTTATCAATTGGACTAGACTATTTCCTGCCTCCATATACCACCATTACTAACAATTACTAATTTGTGTCGACTGCTTACTATGTGCCAGGCACTGTTCTGAGCACTACACATGTTATTTTAGTTCATCATTGTTTGAATCTTTCGCTGACCCTCACCCTCCCACTTCATTTATATTTCTAATGAGTCAGGTATAGACATCTTTGATAGCATCAATAGCACTAAAGTATATTTATTTGTATGTAAGTATTGCCCTCTACTTAGTCTGAGAATTCCCGGGAACAAGGACTATGTCATACTAGTCTTCACATCCCTAATATCTAACACAATTACAGTTTCAGTCTCTGGAATATAATAGACAATAAATAGATAATGAATATATGAGAATTTGAAAGACCACAAGTCTTGTTCATGCTCTTACCACCCTCATCAAGACCATCTAGAATATCCTGGCCAGGCATGGTGGCTCATGCCTGTAATCGCAGCACTTTGGGAGGCCAAGGTAGGTGGCTCACGAGATCAAGAGGTCAAAACCATCCTGGCCAACATGGTGAAACCCCATCTCTACTAAAAATACAAAAAATTAACCGGATGTGGTGGCATGCATCTGTAGTCCCAGCTACTTGGGAAGCTGAGGCAAGAGAATCGCTTGAACTTGGGAGGCGGAGGTTGCAGTGAGCTGAGAATCCCCCACTGCACTCCGGCCTGGTGATAGAGCAAGACTGCGTCTCAAAACAAACAAACAAACAAAAAACCCATCTAGAATATCCTAAGTAGAATTGCTGGCATAATCTTCCAAAAACTCAGATACAATCCTTTTATTCCCCTCCACAAAAGTCTTCAAAGCAAACAAACAGAAACCTTCAGTGGCTCCACATTTCCAAAAGAATTACCCTTCCACATATTCAATTTGAATATAATTGGGGGAACCAAAATGTCCTACAGTAGGTGAATGACTACACAAACTGGGATACATCCATACCGTGGACTACTACTGAATAGTAGAAAGAAATTACTGGCACATGCAACACTTTAAAGGGATCTCAAGGACATTATATTGAAAGGGAAAAAAAAAAAGGCAATCTCAAAGGGTCCAATTGGGTGTGATTCCATGTATATAATTTTTTTTTTTTTGAGACAGAGTCTCACTCTGTCACCTAGGTTGGAGTATAGTGGTGTGATCTCGGCTCACTACAACCTCAGCCTCCCAGGCTCACGCAATCCTCCCACCTTGGCCTCCCAAGTAGCTGGGACCAGGGGTGCACACCACCATGCCTGGCTGTTTGTGTTTTTGGTAGAGACAGGGTTTTGCTGTGTTGTCCAGGCTAGTCTTGAACTCCTGAGCTCAGGCGATCCATCCGCCTTGGCCTCCCAAAATGCTGGGATTACAGGCATGAGCCACCATGCCCAGCTAATATTTTCATAATGACAAGATCATAAATTATTGGTTGCCAGATTCAAGATAGCAGGGGAGAAGGAAATGAGTGACTATAAAGGGGTAGCATGAAAAACAAACCAAATGTCCATCAACCGATGAAGAGATGAATAAATTCGGCATATTAATTCAGTGGAATACCACTCCACACACAAAGGGAATGAAATACTAATATTACAAAGACATGACCAATCTTGCGATCATTATGCTCAGTGAAAGAAGCCAGGCAGAAAAGACTATCTACTACATAAGTTTATTTATATGACATTCTAAAAAGGGCAAAACCATAGTGACTGAAAGCAGATCAGTGACTGCCTGGGACCAGTGACCAAGGGAGGGGATGAATCGTCATGCAAACGGCATAAGCAAACTTTTCAGCATCAGGAAACTGTTCTGTATCGTGATTGTGGTGATGGTTACACAGCTGTGTACAGTGACCAACACTAATAAAACTGTACACTTAAAGTAGGGAAGTTTTATATTTAAATAATACTTTTATAAATCTGGAGAAAAAAATAATAATCTATAATTAGTAAGTCCAACATCTCAGTAAACTAGAGTTCCAGAAAAAGAAAACAGCAGCTACCTTGTTTCTATGGAGAATTTGAGGCCCAAAAAGTACTTGCAGGTCTGCCTGCTTGCTTTCTGGAGACAGGGCAGGAAACAGGTCCAGGGAAATCCCAGTTCAGTATGCAGACTTTTGTTTTTTTCCATGCTATTTTCAGTGTCTCCTAAGTCTCATCACTAACCCAGTTGTGTCTGGTGTTCCCAAGTCTAGAGCTTATCAGGTTTGTTTCTTTGTTTTTCAGAAAATAAACCTCCAATCTGTTGCTCTGAAAAGGGTAATCATATGACTACATGGGGTGGGAAAGGACCTGGGGTCTACCTACTGCCTCCATAGACTTCTAGCTAGTCCCATGATAGCCTCCATTTCACCCCTGCAGTACTTAATACTTGGGCCTCTGTGCCCTGAGCCTTTATAGGTTTACTTTAACAGCAAATTGTTACCTTCTCAAATCATTTTCCTCCTGGCAGGGATCCCAATATAGCTTCTCCTCTTCTATCATTTACTGCTATTCTTCCTTCTATTTTCCATCTTTCAAAAATTTGCTGAATTGCTTTGGCCCAGTACTGTGTCTCCTCCCATTCTCCCCACTCCCTTTTGGGTTTTTTACCTCTTAAAAATTCCTTTAATGGGGGCGGATTCCAGGGGAATGAGCTTGTACAGCCAAATTTGGCTTAAGTTAAATGTACTACTTAATATGTTAAATCTCTATGTTCAACTTGCAGAATTCTGCACACCTAAACACTAGGGTCAGCAAAATAATCCACTCACAATCAGTAAGAGATAGGAGGTTCTCATGTAAGACATACTATCCTCAAAGATGGAAGCATCATTGTCTCCCAAGTACAATAATCCTTACTTGGAATGAAATTCTTCTATTTTATTATTGGGAATGGGGCTCGGGGCGGGAGGAGTGGGAGAGGTCTAGATGCTGGAAGGTAACCTATATTCTGTGAGTACCCCTTAAGCGGTATGATTAAAGCAATTTAACACACACTAAGATGTAGCATAACTTACATTCCTATTATCTTTAGAATACATTACAATAGATGCTAAAACTACAAAATATTAAGTTAATTAAAACAATTTGGGGTATATATTTAATTTCTGCTGTTTTGTTTTATTTACTAATCAGCTGAATTTAAGATTCATCTGGGTTTTTTTTTCAAGTAAAGAGTTAAAATTCAAATGTTCTATATAAACCAGTTGATTCTGAAATCAAAAACAGAAGGTAACTTTTAATTAAAGTTCGATTATTTGTAGGTGAAAGCTTCACAAACTGTAAAAAGTAACATTGTTCAGGATCTGGAGACCCTATTAGTATGATTTCAAATCTGGCTGTGCCAAATTAAAATTTTTTAAATTAAAACATAAATTTTTAAGAATTTGCCTTAATCCTCCTTTCGCTTAATACCTCATACATAATAACCTAAGTGCAGACAAGTCATAGCAAAGCAAGCATATGACCTTAATTGCAGTAAGTAAAGCATGCTTGGCTACCAGAGGTATCAGCTTTGGTGATGCAAATTATTTTGTGCTGAAAAGGGATTGTTTATTCACTCAAAAACAGAGGAATCTAAGAAGACTATAGTTAACAAATAGTTTTTCTGACTCTTGCTGACTTAATTATAAGGTAGTGTTTCATCATCTTTGACATACGGTTTTAGGCATTAGAAAATGCCTTCTTTGAATGCCTTTGAAGTGAACACTAGTGCTTTACATGACTCTGGCTTTTACCAGATAATTCGAATCAGTGCGGCCCTCAGTCTCTCAGGGACACACAACCCTGCTAGTCCCAAGAACATCAAAAAAATAGGTTCAAAATTACACAGCAGCAAGTGAAGCTTTCCCAGATGGAATATGTTCCCTGCTTATTAACCATTTCTAACATTGAATGCCAAAAGGCAGTCCATGGACGTATGCCTAGACTTGTCCATTAGTACTAATAAAGTTACAAGAAAACAGATGAAGCACTGATCTTAAATTAGAACTGCCTCATTATATAAAAAGCCATTGTTTATGCCAGTATATCCAGGTGTCAAATGAATTATAAATGCTAGCTCACGGTTTCATAATAGCAACATCTGGCAGATTTTTTGCTTCTAAAAGAAATTGGCTTAGTTCAAATGATATCATTACAGGACTTCCTTTTCTTAAAATAGTTGAGCCAAATAAAAAAAAAAATCCAATATACAAGGATTAAAATTTTATGTAAAATTTCTTTTAAAAATATAATACCAAGAGAAAACCATATGAATAGTATGAATGAAAACATGAAGAAAGCATCCCCTTCATTCCGGCATTAGAGTAAATCTTTGAGGGCATCTTAGAACTTTTTCAGGATTTTTGACTTTGATTTCAAAGTTTATTAAAATTGTAAATTGATTCAGTCTGGTCTGGCTCTATGTGATTCTCCTCATGGTTACCTTATGACAGCACTATGCTAGGTCCGACCCCAAAGAGAAAAGCTATTTGCCTTTTGAAGATATGAGCCTTCCTTGTGAGCACATATGTGAGCCGCTAAGCTGCCCGCACACAGGTTGGTTATTCTAAAATTTATCCATTAATATTGGCAAAATAGCTGTAGCTGATGGATTCTTGGTATATTCAAGAGTTTCTGCTGTCTGCTTCCTATTCAGCTGCAAACTGGCAAAAATGAACATAATCCAATCTGTTTTATAACAAGGCAATTTTGCATCAAAGCTTAATATTTAAGGCCATATAATATGGAAGGATATAACACAAAGTACACAATTAATGTTTGTTAAATCTTAATCTGTGAAATAACAAAAATTAATATTAGCTACATACTGCTCTAGGGTCTGTTTAACCCTATCCACAGTTTTTCACGTGTTGATGTATAGTGTCTCTTGTAGCTCAATATTTATAATTCTGAAAGGAGAATCCAGTTTTAATGTATTAAATTTTATTTCCAAAATGTTGATCTTTCCAGGGATTTGAGTCATAGCTTATTTTTATGGGCCTTTAAATTTTACAAAGTACTTAATGGCACATGTGCAAAAAACAAGACCCTATAAATTCATGTTTCTCCAAATTCCATTTCAGATTCTCTTTGTAAAAATAAGTGAAGTTGGCAAGTTTCACTCCATAACAGAAAAACAAAACTAAAATGCTTCATGCAGTTTAGTCTTTTAAGTCTATGTACTTTTTAACCTGCAACAAAATAAATACAAAATTATTTTGAACAACAGAATCCAGATGATGCCTGTGAGAAGTCTAAAACTCTGTTCATCACCATACTTAGGGAAATGCTGACACAGAATTAATTTATTAGCTGAAATACCTATCATTCCCAATTCTTTATAATAAGGCTACATTTATTTGAAGCACATTGCCTTTAGGCCCCAAAATCTTGTGGCCAACAATAAAGAAAACTAATGAAACCAAAAGCTGTTCTTTGAGAATATTTATTGATATAAATATTTATTGATATAGCTAGAGATAAACCTCTAGCTAGACTGCTTGAGGAAAAAAAGACACAAATTACCAACACTGGAAATGAGAAAGATGACGTCACTACAGATTCTACAGATGTTATAAGGCTGATCCTTATTATAAGGCTGATCCTGGGTATGGTGGCTCACGCCTATAATCCCAGCATTTTGGGAGGCCAAGGTGGGATCAGTTGAGCCCAGGAGTTCAAGACCAGCCTGGGCAACACAGCAAGACCCTACCTCTTAAAAAACGTAATAATTTTTTTTTAAATCCCTGTTAAGCAAATGAAAAGACAAATCACAGAGTGGGAGAAAATATGTGTAAACCATATATTTGCTGAAGGATTTATCTAGAATACATAAAGAAACCTTAAAATTCAATAATAAGAAAACAACCTTTTTTAAATTTGAAATGGAGTCTTGCTCTTTCCCCCAGGCTGGAGTGCAGTGGCAAAATCTTGGCTCACTGCAACCCCGCCTCCCAGGTTCAAGCAATCCTTTCACCTCAGCCTCCCAAATAGCTCGGATTACAAGTGTGCACCACCACGCCAGGCTAATTTTTGTATTTTTAGCAGAAATGGTGTTTGCCATATTGGCCAGGCTGGTCTCAAACTCCTGACCTCAAGTGATCCACCCACCTCAGCCTTCCAGAGTGCTGGAATTATAGGCATGAGCCAGTGTGCCAGCCAACAACTTATTTTTTTAAATGGGCAAAACATTTGTACTGATTTCATCAAAGATATACAGATAAGCACATGAAAAGATACTTGACATCACTCTTCATTAGAAAATGCAAATTAAAATCACAGGCGTCTAGGTGAGTTCCATTGGCAAAGAGGAAAAGAAACCAATGAACTGGACAAACTGTGTCACTGGGGTGCAGGACTCAATGGAGAAAGTATGATTTTTCTTGCTTCCTAGAAATCTAAGCACCAGTAAGAGTTCAGCCATCTCATTTCTTCATACATGATGGAAGAAAGACATCTCAGAAAATTCCTTATGTTTCTTAATGTCAGATTCTAAACGTAGTATCTAGGTACTAATCAACCCAGCCTTGAGGTCTATCTGACTTTTCTTTTTCCACCAAAGAAATGCTTACATGCTTGTTACTTTATCGCTGAAGAGTAAACAAACAAATTGCTCGGCATCTTCTCTTCCACTTCCAGTAGACCTGATCATTAACCCCAGTTTGGGGGCAGATTGTTTTTCAACCCCAAACAGCAACTGGAGGTACTCCTGTGGCACACAGGAGGACACAAGCATAGTGCCCCCAGGTGTATACACCTTGATGCTCTCCCCAAGCACCCATTCCTGTCCCAGTGGAGTGGGTGCAAGGGGCCTTGGAAAATTGTCTAACCTTTCTAGCATAATTGTAGGGGGCTTGTGGTGAGGCCAATATACTGGGCTATGAAAGCATTTTTTGACTTGTAAAGAAATGTCACTTTTAATCTGAGTCCATGATCTCTCTGAAATGCCTGTAAGTTCAACTTAAGATCATATTTATGGGGCCGGCCGCGGTGGCTCAAGCCTGTAATCCCAGCACTTTGGGAGGCCAAGACGGGCGGATCACGAGGTCAGGAGATCGAGACCATCCTGGCTAATACGGTGAAACCCCGTCTCTACTTAAAAATACAAAAAACTAGCCGGGCGACGAGGCGGGCGCCTGTAGTCCCAGCTACTCGGGAGGCTGAGGCAGGAGAATGGCGTAAACCCGGGAGGCAGAGCTTGCATTGAGCCGAGATCCGGCCACTGCACTCCAGCCTGGGTGGCAGAGCGAGACTCCGTCTCAAAAAAAAAAAAAAAAAAAATCATATTTATTATCATTTCCATTCTACTTTTACCTCAGAAGTGGTTCTTCAAAATTGTATTCCTGGGTAGATTAAATATCAGAATAATCAAGAAAAGATATAAGTATGTATGAGGCATGTGGTTTCTGTGGAGAACAGTCATTGAGAGAAATGTTATTTTGAGGCTTTAATAAAGTTTTTTTTTTTTTTTTTTTTTTTTTTGAGACACAGTCTCGCTTTGTCGCCCAGGCTGGAGTGCAGTGGTGCGATCTTGGCTCACTGCAAGCTCTGCCTCCCAGGTTGAAGCCATTCTCTCGCCTCAGCCTCCTGAACAGCTGGGACTAGAGGCACCCGCTACCACACCCGGCTAGTTTTGTTTTTGTATTTTTAGTAGAGAGGGTTTCACCATGTTAGCCAGGATGGTCTCGATCTCCTGACCTCGTGATCCACCTGCCTCAGCCTCCCAAAGTGCTGGGATTACAGGCGTGAGCAACTGTGCCTGGCCCTTGAGGCGTTAATAAAGATTTTTAAAAGAGATTTTAGAACATATTGTAGACTGGATCAGTGGAAGGAACTCTTCCTTCCCTGGAAACAGTGAGCGAGGGGCTGACCTGTGACTACTGAAGATTTATTCCAAGGGCTGTTGGGGCAGTTGCCCTTGGAGCTCACCCTGCCTGAGCACACTGCAGAATTCTCCCCGGACTCAGATGGTAGGGAACCAAGTTCCATCCTCAGTTTCCCTGTCCCCTTCTTCTATACCAGCACCCACAATCTGAGTCACCCCCCTCTCCATCACTGGCCCCTTGGGATGGGGCTGTTGATTCCAAAGCCACAGCTCAGACTGGAGAGCTCTGTATGGCATTACAGGACAGGTTGAGGGAGAAACTTGAGGTCTGAACAATGCTTAAGGAAGGAGCCAGGAAGGCCAGAGAACCAGGCCTACTGGAGAGTCAAACCCAGGGCCTTCTTTGCTCTGCATAAGTATTAGTAGGGGCAAGCATTTGAATGAGAATTGCTGTATTAAGGGACATGGTTGACTACTGAGACACACATAGAAGGCTAACAAAACAAGGAAATAAAAGGTATTTTTTAATACTGATCCTTAATTATGTGTCAGATCTGCTTGTTTTATTATAACTATAAACTATTCAAGTTTAGCCTTTATCATTTTTTCATTCATTCATTCAGAGACAGGGTCTCACTGTGTCACCCAGGCTGGAGTATAGTGGCACAATTACGGCTCCACTGCAGCTTTGAACTCCTGGACTCAAGCGATCCTCCTCCTCCGCCTCCTGAATAGCTGGGGCTACAGGCACGTGCCACCACACCTGGTTAATGGTTTTAATTTTTGTAGAGAAAAGGTCTCACTATGTTGCCCAAGTTGGTCTCAAACTCCTGGCCTCAAGAGATCCTTACACCTTGGCCTCCCAAAGGTGCTGGGATTATAGGCGTGAGCCACCTTGGCCTCCCAAAGGTGCTGGGAGCCACTACCCAGCCAGTTTTTATAATTAGTTGCTCATATTACATGATCATAGGAAACCCATGATTTCTTACCCCTTCATTTTCACTGAGGAGAAAACTCATACTTAATACAAATGCTTGCAGTTCTAAAAACCTGGAGTATGGCACACTACCTAGCTATTCAGAACCATGTCCCATGGAAAGCTCTGCTGTCCTGTGGAGATCTGATGCAACAGGAAGGCATTGGCTCACATCAAGGAAGCAGTTCCATGGTTTGCAGGCCTACTGCATAGGAGTCAAACTTTTTTAATGCATCTTCCTAAAATCTATTTTATTTTGCATTACTTACAAGCTAAAATTTTAGTTCAATTAAAAAGCCAATAAGAAAATGTAGAAAAAAAAGCCCTTTAATCATCACAGAAAACCAGGTTCCTAACCAGATGATAAATTTTGATAAATCAATGTCCAGATCATAACTTTAAATTCCCATTGGTCCACTGGACAGTCAACATACTACACACATGCCTGCTCACTCTGGCTGACCCAGCTGACTGACTACAGGGCCGTATTGACAAATTAAACTTGGAGAACGCTGACTTTTAGACAGCTTGCCTTAGTGTTCATTTGAACCAGCTTTTAAGCAAGTGCAGTTATGACTGGAACTTATTTCAACCAAACAAAATTTTCTAGCTGGTCATGAGAGATTGTTTGAGCAATATAGAGGTGAGATCGCGAGGCAGGCTGGGGAGTTTCACAGGATCATCAGCTTACCCTCTGCCAACGTGAGATGGCTCCACAGTCTGTATACGGTTTGCCTAAAGCATGCTATGGCTCAATGACCATTCTAAGCTTTGCCCAGCCTTCTGCCTCCCATGTCATTCACTCATTCCTTTTTCTGTGCCCAGTGACCTCACTGCCTAAGTTACTGATGAAAAATTAGGGCTAAAAGGCATTAGCTCCTGCCCTTTCCCTTGGCACTTGAACTGTCTTTCTCTTGCCTACCTTTCAACCCTCCCTGTTTCCAAAGCTGTTGCCTAATTCTGGGCCCGAGTCTCATTCATTCTTGCTTTCCCAGGATCTTATCTTAGTTATTAGCTAACAAATTTTTCTAAAATGTGTTCTGTTGGCTCCTTCTGGATTGCCTTCAGACACACACACATTTCTTTTGACCAGAAAACATCTCTTGCTGTCCCCTTAAGCCACCACCTTCTCTTCTCAATCCTTTTCATTGCCAAACTTCTGTAAGAATAGTTTTTCTTGTTGTATGTCACACTATTACACCACAGTTACCTGGAAAGCAAGAACCATAACTTAATTAATATATATCTATCACGTGCCAAGCACAGTATAATGTAGTGAGTGGGGTAGAGACTTTGGAACTTAATAAGCCAGGGTTAAATTTGGGTTCCCTAATTACTGTTTAATGTCATTGGGTAAATGTCTTAATCTTGCTGATCCTTTGCTTTCTCAATTGTAAAGTGGAGATAATAATGCCTCTCTTGCTATATATAGAGATTAAATGAGATTATGTTTATTTAAAAAAAAAAAAAACCTCGTCTGGTGTCTGGCACATAGTAAGTGCTTGGAAAATCTGGTTCCCTTCCCATCTCTACTCATGGTAGGGATTCAGGTATTTGTTGAGTGAATGACTGAATGGTCTCCTGCATGTTTCAGTTGAGCCTTCAGTTCTGCTTGATTCTTACTCTGTTCTTTGCCTTGTGTGTTTCAGGTTCACAACCAGTATCCAACTGAGTTTGAATTCAATCTCTATTACTTAAAGTTCTTGGCTTTCCACTATGTGTCTAATCGCTTTAAAACATTTCTCCTGGATTCAGACTATGAAAGATTAGAGCACGGTATGTGTTTGTATGCCCTTGTTTCATCTTTTTTGTTGGTTCTGCATGTTTTTAATGAAAATTCTAATAATGTAACTACCCCCAAGAGTGACAAGCTGAGTTAAGGTTTAACTCTTAACTATGAATGTAGAGTAGATAAGTGGCCAAATTCTGAAATTATGTACCATGTTAGCTCTTAGCAGGCGGTCATTCCTATAGCATCTTTGTAAAATTAAAATGTTTACTATTGTGATACCTCAAAGTGATCACACTGAGCAGGAACTTTGACTCATAGTTTTTCCAACCCTGATGCACTCTGGTAGGAAGGGTGCCTGCCCTTGGAGACAGCTTGAATAGCAGCTAAGACCCTGTGGTCTGGACCAAACAGACCAGGGTAAAATCCCAGCACCAACTGAGTATTTTGGGGAGGGGTTAAATGCCTCTCTGAGCCTCAGTTTCCTCATCTTTAAAACGAGGACAGTGATACCATCCCACCTGTCAGGGCCATGATGATCACATGAGAAAATAGTTGTAAACTCTTCACAGTCACTTAGCCTCTTAGCACAGTCACTAGCGCATAGTAAGCACTCAGTAAATTTTAGACATTGCTAGCATTATCAATGATAGTGATGAACTATTTTTTTAATAGCAGTGATAGTTGTAATGAGTAGATTCTGAAAGTCAGCCCTGGTAAAAAACATTTCCCAAGGGGATTTTACATTCTTTCTTTTGTAACTGTTACAGGGGGAGAGGAAACACATGACTATTTTTGTTAAGACAAGCAAACAAAAATCAGCTCTGTTCAATGTATTATATGCATTCAGTATCATAAAGAGGACTCTTAATTCCAAGAAAATATTTACTGATGTTCTCAGTTTGAAATCTGAAATCAGGAAATACTGCTTTCCAGGGCATCCTATTGAAATTGTCTAGTATGATATTTCATACTTTTGATAAGGTAAAGAGCACTGGTGAGACCATTTCCCATCCTATTTATACTTCAAGTCCTTTGTTAACTCATAGAATTATGATTCTTCACATCACAATCAGAAACCTTAATTTCTTTTTTTTTTTTTTTTTTTTTTTTTTTTTTTTTGAGACGGAGTCTCGCTCTGCCGCCCAGGCTGGAGTCCAGTGGCCAGATCTGGGCTCACTGCAAGCTCCGCCTCCTGGGTTTACGCCATTCTCCTGCCTCAGCCTCCCGAGTAGCTGGGACTACAGGCGCCCGCCTCGTCGCCCGGCTAGTTTTTTGTATTTTTTAGTAGAGACGGGGTTTCACCGTGTTAGCCAGGATGGTCTCGATCTCCTGACCTCGTGATCCACCCGTCTCGGCCTCCCAAAGTGCTGGGATTACAGGCTTGAGCCACCGCGCCCGGCCAGAAACCTTAATTTCTTAAGCATCTGCATACTGCTTATTGGGAAGGTAGTAAGTATAGTTGGTTACAACTGCCCCAGGCCTGATCTTTTTTTTTTTTTTTTCTTTTTTATTGAGATTGAGTCTCACTCACTTTGTCTCCAAGGCTAGAGTGCATTGGTGCAATCTTGGCTCACTGCAACCTCTATCTCCCAGGTTCAAGCAATTCTCCTGCCTCAGCCTCCCGAGTAGCTGGGATTACAGGCCCATGCCACCATGCACAGCTAATTTTTGTATTTTTAGTAGAGACAAGGTTTCACCATGTTGGCCAGGCTGGTCTTGAATTCCAGGCCTCAAGCAGTGTGCCTGCCTCAGCCTCCCAAAATGCTGGGATTACAGGCTTGAGCCACCGAGCCCGCCCCCAGGTCTGGTCTTAAGTGGACTGACCTGTACCTACAGGGGTCACCATGTCACTCAGCTTCATCACTGAAAGGAACAATATGTACAAATATTGGTGGGAGTAAAACACAAGTATTTGCCTCTCTGGAGTAGGGTTTTTTGGGGGTTTGTTTTTTTGTTTTGTGGTTTGGGGGGGTTATTTTGTTTTGTTTTGTTTTTGAGGCAGGGTCTCGCTCTGTCTCCCAGGCTGGAGTGCAGTAGTGGCAGGATCTCGGCTCACTGCAGCCTCTGCCTCTGGAACTCAAGCAATCCTCCCACCTCAGCCTCCTTAGTAGTTGGGACCACAGGCACGTGCCCCCACGCCCACATAATTTTTGTATTTTTTGTAGACATAGGGTTCTGTCATGTTGCCCAGGCTAGGTTTTTGGTTTTTTAACAAAGCAGTTTGTTTTGCTGAATTAAGCTGATCAGCAAATTACCTTAGCAGCATGCAGATGTGGCCAAAGACCAAGGCTTCTCCTATAGCAGATGACTGTTCTCTTCATTAGAGAAGCAACAAGGTCTAGTGCAGTGGTTCTCAGACTTGACTGAACATTAGAATCACCTGGGGAGCTTTTAAAACTTCTAAGGTCCAGGCAACATCCCCAACCACTTAAATCAGAATCTGTGATGGCAAGGCCCAGGCATCAATAGCTTTTAAAACTCCCCAGGTAAGGCCAGGCACGGTGGCTCACGCCTATAATCCCAGCACTCTGGGAGGCCAAGGTGGGTGAATTGCTTGAGGTCAGGAATTCCAGACCAGTCTGGCCAACATGGCGAAACCTCATCTCTACTAAAGATACAAAAATTAGCCAGGCGTGGTGGCATGTGCCTATAATCCCAGCTATTTGGGAGGCTGAAGCACAAGAATTTCTTGACCCCAGGAGGCAGAAGTTGCAGTGTCCAGCCTGGGTGACAGAGTGAGACCCTGTCTCAAAAATAAAGAATAAAAAATAAAAACTCCCCAGGTGAGCCCATTATGCTGCCAAGTCTGAGACCCACCACTGGTCCCACGGGTAGAGCCATAGATCAAGAGTCAGAAAATGTCAGTAACTTTGGGTAAATTACTTCATCTGTTTCTGCGTCTGAAAAACTAAATAGCCCTGCCTATCACACAGGGCTATTGAAAAGATTAAATAAAATGATGCGGATAAAAGGATACGTTAGGTATATATTGAAAGATTATCATGATTATTGGAAAATATAAGCATTTCCATCCTATGAAACACGTTTCCTCTTAAAACTCATAAACACAGGCTGGGTGCAATGGCTCACACCTATAATCCTAGCACTTTGAGAGGCTGAGGTGGGCAGATTGCTTGAGCCCCGGGGAGTTCAAGACCAGCCTGGGCAACATGGCGAAACCCCATCTCTTCAAAAAAAAAAAAAGAAAAAAGAAAAAAATACACACAAAAAATAGCTGGGTGTGGTGGCACACTCCTGTAGTCTCAGCTGTTCAGGAGCTGCAGTGGGAGGATCACTTGAGCCCAGGAGGTCAAGTCTGCAGTGAGCCGAGATCACACCACCGCACTCCAGCCTGGGTGACAGGGTTGAAACCCTGTCTCAAAAACAACAACACATAAACATGCATTTCAAATCCTAGAATGTCATTGCCGAAGGCTCAGTAGAAATCATCTACCCAGCCTCCTCTCTGGATATTAGGCCACCCATCTAATCAGCATCAAAGAAGCCTGGTTTTGTGTCCCTAGTCCAGACTAGTTGCCTACTTGAAGTCTGTTCCTTCTTGTGTTCTGGTAGATGCACTCGTTATCAAGCCTACAGTGAAACCTTGTTTAGGAACAGCTGTGGTAGCTACCCTCTATATGCCAAGATGATGAAGTAAGTAATCTCAACCACTGCTGGTAGAATTCATCAGTCATAATTTTTTTTTTTTTTCCTTGAGATGGAGTCTCACATTGTTGCCAGGCTGGAGTGCAGTGGTACAATCTCAGCTCGCTGCAGCCTCCACCTCCTGGGTTCAAGTGATTCTCCTGCCTCAGCCTCCCGAGTAGCTGGGATTACAGGTGCCCGCCACCATGCCTGGCTGATTTTTGTATTTTTAGTAGAGAGAGATTTCACCATGTTGGCAGGCTGGTCTCAAACTCCTGACCTCAAGTGATCCGCCCACCTCAGCCTCCCAAAGTGCTAAGATTACAGGCGTGAGCCACTGCACCACACTGAGTCATAATTTTTAAGATTTTTAGCAGAAAAACTTAAACACAATGAATTCTCCTGTGTCCTAAAAGTTTAATATGTTGATTATTACATACTGGATTATGGGGTTGTAATTTGATAGTATTTGGCACTAGCTGTCTGATTTGGACTGTGATAGTATTTGGCACTAGCTGTCTGATTTGGACTGTTTTTAAGATGTTCCTTATATGTGTACATGTTGCCCTAAGCCAGCCATATGGATATTGTAAGAAAAGTCCATTGGACTTCGTTCCAATTACAAGGTGTTACAATAGCCCTGAGGAACAGAGGGCCAGGTATTGCATCTCCTCTTCTGGTTTCAGCTCATTCTCTTTCTGTCTACAAAGGTGCCTAGAGCCTATTTCAACTGGGGCTGACTACCACACAGCCTTTCAGTCTAATCCATGCCTCAAGGCGCCAAATGGAGCAATATACAAGGTGGCTGTCCAAATCTTACTGCAACCCCTAGAGCAGTCACAACTTTGGACTTTGGAGTCACTTGAACTTTTAAAATAACTAGTATCTCGGGCCATCCCCAGAGATTCCGATTTAATTGGTCTGAGGTGAGACCTGGGCATTGGGATTTTTTTAAAGCCCTTGGTTTTTCAAATGTACATCCAAGGTTGAGAACTACTGCACTGGACCCTGCAGTTAAAAGGTAGAGAAGAAACTGTTAATTAGTCTTAGGGGCCCCACATATTATGAATTTCATGCCATCTGGGGCTTGAGACATTTTTTTTTATATATATAAACTGGTAAAATGCATGTTGATTTTGACTGAGTCACTTCATTCCAAGCAAGACACCACTGCTGAGACACCCTTCATGGCCTTTTGAAGAACTACTTTTTGCCTCACCTCAACACATTTTCCTCCCTATTAAAAACAAAGTGGGCTCATGTTAGTAATAGATTGACTATTTGAAAAAGGTATAAAAGTTCTGCTTTTATTTTTAAATCACCCAAGGACACAGACTACACCCTTCTGTCATCTACAGTCTCAGTAACCATGATCTGTGGTATATATAAACTCCTAAACAAGAAAACACTTTAAATGGCTTCATAATAAAAAGCCAACAACTTAAAAGAGAAACATAAAATTTTGTTTTTTACTGAGCTTCATCAAATCAACTCTGAAGTCCTTCATTTTCTCTTGAAAACTATAGACTGCCTCCTGCATGGACTTCTTTGAATCTAGATATAGATGCAGGAGGAGGGTTGGAAGAGTCATGATTGATAGACTGCTGGTTGCTGAGGCAAACTTCATCAGATGTTTCCTCCATCTGGATTTGTTTGCCTATAGCTATGAAATTCATTCCTGTCTTTAGCTTTGCAGTTATTTTCTAACGTTTTTGCACAAATGTTGCTGTTTTTAAAGCCATAAAAAATATTCCACTTTATCTGCTACATGCATCATACTTTTTTTTTTGCAAAGTGTTAAAATTTATTGAATTTTGTTTTGTTGGATTTTTTTAACTTACAGGAACTTTATTTGATGATAAAGGAGAAAAGCATGCCAAAAAGGGAATCTGTATTTGGGAGTGTATTGACAGAATGCACAAGAGGAGTCCCATTTTCTTTAATTATTTATATTCACCATTGGAAATAGAGGTAGAGTAAGAAATCATTTATGTTTCATTTTCTGAAATTTTGTGTTAAGGTTTTCCTTAGTTTTAACATATATAAGCTGTTTAAGCTTTTTATAAACATTGGACTAGGTTTCATACCAAAAAGCTATGTCAAAGTTTGAGACATTATAGGTTTGGGTTGTGACACAAATGGACACTGTTCGCTAAAATCTTGCCACAAAAATTAAGAGCTGGCTCCCAAAACCTAGAAGGGAAAACCTGTAGAGAATCAAAGCAAGGCAACTTTCCCCAGAAAGAAAGAACAAAATTTGAAATATCAATAGGTGGTCTAAGCTGAAAAACCTTAAAATACTTTAGAAAAAGTTTCTTTAAGTCTATCTGTACCAAAGCCATGGAAGGACCCCCTATAGGAAGCAGAGATGTTTGGAGCTGAGCCCAAGAAGGGTAACATATCTCAAGGCAACTGTGCCCCACCATGCACATCTACATAACACACGCCCTGGAATGAAACAGACTGGTCTGATAAGCAGTTCCACCATTACTTAGGGCCAAGAGAGGTCCCTCCCCTGGGCCCCAATCATAGAACCCTAGTCTGGCCTTCCTCCAGCTGCATCCTCCTCATGAGGTGAGGAGTACAAGAAACCAAAGGTACATGGTTAGATGCCCCTCCTTCATCTAAACCATGCTCTGTCTGGGCACTTCAGAATTCTTTGCCCAAATTCAGGCTGCTCACCAGGCTACTTCTCCAAGTCAGTCTCCTATGTTAGTACATGGACCCCAAGGCCCAAAGAATGGCAAAAAGTAGCAGGTTTGACAGAGTGGACAGAGTTTGACTTTGTGGGCTGGGGTATACATAATCATTCATGTAACACCCTTAGAATGTAAGATAGGGGTGGGAGGAGAAAAGAGGCCAAGGACAGGGGACTGGGGCCAGCTCTCCCAGTGCCACCACTTGTTAGTATAAAATTCTGAGGAATCCAAGAATTCTCTATTGAACTTGACCTTCTAGGTCATTAGGAAGTTACATTTCTCAAGGTAAGAGGGAGGATTGGAAGATGTTTTATTTAATAATTTATCCTGATGTATGACTTTTAAATTAAGATTTAGACATACGGCATTTGAACTCCATTCATACTCTTCCTCCTCTGGACTCTACAAATGTCAGGCTTTGCCTGACAGTGAGCTTGGGGTACTTTGGGGTCAAGATGAAACTATGTTTCTGTTTTAACAGGCTCTGAAGCCCAATGTAAATGTCTCCAGCCTCAAGAAGTGGGATTACTACATAGAAGAGACCCTGTCCACAGGCCCTTCCTATGACTGGATAATGCTAACCCCCAAGCACTTCCCCTCCGAAGACTCTGACCTGGCCGGAGAAGCTGGGCCGCGGAGCCAGAGGAGAACAGTGTGGCCATGCTATGATGATGTCAGCTGTACTCAGCCTGATGCTCTCACCAGCCTTTTCAGTGTAAGTCAACTGTAGACACACACCTAGGGGCACCAGGGGCCCTGGAGGCACGAGGCCAAAGGAACCAGGCTAAGTTAAGAATGGTTTACAAACTTCTGAACATGGCTCTGCTTACTCTGGGCTAGGGTTATGGTAGCACCCTCTGTGTATGAAGAAACCAGATTTGCTCCCTATCATCAGTGGGGGACCAGGCTTCACTACTGGAAAAGAGTCTCAATAAAAGTGATTTTCCGGCCGGGCGCGGTGGCTCACGCCTGTAATCCCAGCACTTTGGGAGGCCGAGGCGGGCAGATCACGAGGTCAGGAGATCAAGACCATCCTGGCTAACACAGTAAAACTAAAGCCCATCTCTACTAAAATATAAAAAAGAAATAAAATAAAATTAGCTGGGCGTGGTGGCGGGCGCCTATAGTCCCAGCTACTTGGGAGGCTGAGGCAGGAGAATGGCGTGAACCTGGGAGGTGGAGCTTGCAATGAGTGGAGATCACCACTGCACTCCAGCCTGGGTGACAGAGCAAGACTCTGTCTCAGAAAAAAAAAAAAAAAGTGATTTTCCAGCATCACAAGGAAGCAATCAAGCAAATGGAGCAATTTACTCCTTCCGGCAGCTTCCCAGCTGTTTCAGTTGCCTGAGCAGCCTTAGCTGTCAGGCCTTGGCTGTGGCTTTTGTGGGTGCTTTACTTCCTCTGGTCAGAAGTGTGGGTGGTCAGTGGCCTGATGGGAGTGCTGCCAACCATCTTCTGCAAGGAATGTTCTGGAACCAACCCCTCCTGGCAGTAGCCAGCCTGAGGAATAGCTTTGAGCCCTGATATGGGCCAGACACTTCCTAAAGAGTCTTCCCCCTCTGGTTTCCTGACCAGGAAGAGTATGCTTCAGTGGTCATACTGTCACAGAGGCAGCTGCCCTGATCTCCACCTTCTCTGTCTGAAGGTGTATCTGTTTCCTTGGGCATTTCTTGGCTTATTCTTTCCATATCTGGTTTGAATCATCAGAGTTGAGGGGTTCCTCCTCTCAAGGACTGGCTTCTCATCTACCTCAGCTATTAGGGCTGGGTCATGGGCCAGTGCTTGACCTCTTGCTTTGGCTATCAGATTTCCCATGGGCCGCCCAAAGGTGCAGATGTCTGAGATACATATTTCACATTCTAGTATGTAAGCTCTCCTGTACAAAAAGGCCTAGTTATAGGTCCTAATAAACCATCTTCGCCACAGTGTGGCACACCAGCTAGAGCTCTCACCACTAGTCCTGGCTGGGAGACCTCTCAGACCCATGTCCACCACTTAACTGCCCTCTGGCCATGCTGCTCATCTGGGCCTAGTACAGAAGCAGTGTGGCTTTGGGGCACATCCTGATTTCTATGAAATACTGATCAGAAAACTTTTAATTTCTTTGCAGGAAATTGAAAAATTGGAGCACAAATTGAACCAAGCCCCTGAGAAGTGGCAGCAGCTGTGGGAAAGGGTAACCGTGGACCTTAAAGAAGAACCAAGAACAGATCGCGTGAGTTGGCAATGCCCTTTAAGAGCTACTTCTAAGCTTTCTGAGGGTGCTAAGTCAGGTGGATCCCACTGCCAAAGGTGACAAGACCCAGCTGGGTTTATGGCCAGAAGGAAGGGTAGAAAGGGGAGGGGTCATGTCCTGGAGGTCCAGGGCAGAAAGTTCCAAATGACTGAATACTTCCTGAGTGTCTCACTTCACCACAGTGACATACTACTTATGTCTCAGCACCCCGAATCCAAGGAAAATTATTGGGTTCTTTCCTGTCTCACTGCCTGTGTGGTTTCAGCTGATCTTCTACCACATGAGGGAGGAGGGGAATGCCAAGACCATGTTTGCTCCACAGAAAGTATTTTAAAACAACAAAATATGCCACCTTGTGTTGTTCACAATCCCTTTTCTGTTTCTGACTTAAGAAACATTTATCATAAAAATATTTTAACGACTGGGCAAGGTGGCTCACGCCTATAATCCCAGCACTTTGGGAGGCCGAGGCAGGCAGATCACGAGGTCAAGAGATCGAGACTATCCTGGCCAACATGGTGAAACCCCGTCTCTACTAAAAATACAAAAAGTAGCTGGGTGTCTGTAGTCCCAGCTACTCAGGAGGCTGAGGCAGGAGAATCACTTGAACTTGGGAGGCAGAGGTTGCAGTGAGTGAGCCAAGATTGCGCCACCACACTCCAGCCTGGTGACAGAACAAGATTCTGTCTCAAAATAAAAATAAAAATTATATATATATATATATATAAACGAAATACTCTGTTTTCTGCTTCTCATACCCCATTTCCTATTTCTGATCTAAGAAACATTTATCAAGCACATAATATGTGGAAGGGTCTGTGCTTAGTATGGTACACACCTTCGCATCCTATTTAATCCACTGTGAGGGAATGGTATTCCCTCTCCTACGTGAGGAACAGGCACAGAGATCATCCAGTGGCAACTGGTAGAGCCACCAATCGAACCCACATCAGACTGGCTCCAAATGCAACAGAAGGGAAATTAGGACAGATGAGTGTTCTGAAGAACAGTTCAGGAAGAAGAGGCCAGCAGGTCAGATGTTACAGAAAGGTCAAGAAGAATGGAATGTAGAAGAAAACCTTTGTGGTAAAAAGAGACCATCTGGGGCTCTATCTCTTAACCTCAAATAGCAATTCAGGAGCTGTTATCAGACAGACAACAGGTGGGTGATGCCTTAATGCTTTTTTGTTAGAAAAATAATAGTTTATTGATTTTTTCTGATAATGAAAATAATAATGTTCATTTTTTTGAAAGAACACAAAGTTATAAAATAGAAGATGAGAATCACCCACAATTTATAGCCTAGAAGTAAACCACTATGCTATCAAACTTGTTTTACCTTACAAATTCACATATAAAAGAGATTTACTAGACGTACTATTTTAAACCTGCTTTTTCGGCCGGGAGCGGTGGCTCAAGCCTGTAATCCCAGCACTTTGAGAGGCCGAGGTGGGCGGATTACGAAGTCAGGAGATCGAGACCATCCTGGCTAACATGGTGAAACCCTGTCTCTACTAAAAATACAAAAAAAAAGAAATTAGCCGGGTGAGGTGGGAAGTGGAGCTTGCAGTGAGCCGAGATTGCGCCACTGGGGGCAACAGAGCGAGACTCCATCATCTCAAAAAATAAAAAAATAAATAAATAAATAAACCTATTTTTTCACTCCACGTTGGCATACATGTCCTTCCATCTATCACTGTGTGTAAACCAATGTCTGCCAGGTGCAGTGGCTCATGCCTGTAATCCCAGCACTTTGGGAGGCCGAGGCAGGCAAACCACGAGGGCAGGAGTTTGAGACCAGCCTGGCCAGCATAGTGAAACCCCGTCTCTACTAAAAATACAAAACATTAGCTGGGCATGGTGGTGTGCACCTGTAATCCCAGCTACTCGGGAGGCTGAACCCAGGAGGCAGAGGTTGTAGTAAACCAAGATCACGCCACTGCACTCCAGCCTGGGCGATAGAGTGAGACCCTGTCTCAAAAAAAAAATCATCATCTTTATTTTTTTTGAGATAGGGTCTCACTCTGTCACCCAGGCTGGAGTGCAGTGGTGTGATCATGGCTCACTACAGCCTCAACCTCCCGGGTTCTGGTGATCATCCCAAGTAGCTGGGACTACAGGCACACATCACCATACCCGGCTCATTTTTAAAATGTTTTTTGTAGAAATGGGGCTTCATGTTGCCCGGGCTGGTCTCGAACTCCTGGACTCAAGTGATCCACTCACCTTGGCCTCCCAAAGTGCTGGGATTACATGTATGAGCCACCACACCTGGCCATAGCAGCATCATTTTTTAATGGCTGTCTAGAATTCCACTGTATGGAAATGCCATAATTTGTTTATTGTCCCTAATAATGGACGGGTAGGTTGTTTCCAGTTTTTTTTGTTTTTTTGTTTTTTGAGATGGAGTCTCGCTCTGTCACCCGGGCTGGAGTGCAGTGGCCGGATCTCAGCTCACTGCAAGCTCCGCCTCCCGGGTTTACGCCATTCTCCTGCCTCAGCCTCCTGAGTAGCTGGGACTACAGGCGCCCGCCACCTCGCCCGGCTTTTTTTTTTTTTGTATTTTTTAGTAGAGACGGGGTTTCACAGTGTTAGCCAGGATGGTCTCGATCTCCTGACTTCGTGATCCGCCCGTCTCAGCCTCCCATGTTTCCAGCTTTTTACCATGATAACTAACTCTGGGATTGATATTGTTGTACATTATCATTGCTCATTTGTCCAGTTTTTTCCTTGAGATAAATATTTGTAAATGAAATGTTCCAGTCAGTGGCTTAAGTGTCTGTAAAGGTTTCCTAGCTCCTGTCCTGTCTTTTTCAGTCCCAAAGACACTTGTCGAGGTCCCCAGGAATTGTGTCTACCAACCTACCTTCCTATCAGAAGAGGTCTCTGCTACATCTCCCAGACAGCAGCATGGGGGAGGAACAGAATTCCAGCATCTCCCCATCCAATGGAGTGGAGCGAAGAGCAGCCACGCTCTATAGCCAGTATACATCCAAGAATGAGGAAAACAGGTGACATGCTGAATCCTGCTCGGTGTGCTGAAGACTTCCCCACACCACCTGAGGCTAAACCACAGGTCCCTCAATAAGCTAGGCCTATGCACAGTACAGTCTTTTATAAAGTTGAAATGGATTTGCTTTAACTTTTGTAATGTTTTAGATGTTTCTTTGAAAAGAAAAAAAAATTACAACTAAAAATAATGCCAAGAGGTTGTAGTTATTTGTAGTTGAGTCTTGATGGCTCTTATCTCCTGTCTGCCAGAACGTTTGAGGGAATATGTGTTAGCCAGCACTTTGTCAGCGGCAAACATCAAAAATCCAGCTTATGCTAGCTGAAGCAAAAAGCAATTTACTCACATAAACTAGGACAGTCAAGGGTATGCTAGCTTCTCACACAGTATCTTCTATCCATTTCCCGGCTCTGCTTTGCCCTCTCTCTGTGTTATGTCAGTCCCAACATGGCACAAAAGATGGCTACTGATCATTCCAAGCCTCACAGATGTGGTAATCCCAGCAGAAAGCAGCAGTCTTTCCCCAGAGGTCTAGTAGAAAAATTCTAGGGAGAACTCTTATTAGCCATTTTTGGATCATCTAGGGGAAATAGAGACTTGACAAAAACAACAGACATCCCCTCCCCTTTACAGCATTTCGTAAGTGTAAATCAAAATTAACTCTCCTGTCATCATTTCTTCTAGGTCCTTTGAGGGAACGCTTTATAAAAGAGGGGCTTTGCTGAAAGGTTGGAAGCCCCGTTGGTTTGTTTTGGATGTAACAAAACATCAGGTAATACTCTTAAAGCCAAAAGAAATTACTTCTGTCTAGGCTAGTCCCAGTCCCTGGCTATTATGTGGCTCTAGCAGACAGATAGATTCCTCATGTACAGAGTGCTTTTTTAGTGCCTCTCGTATGCAGTCTGGAGGCTCCTTAAGGGCCCCAGATGTCCCTGAGTAAGGGCAATAGCCTTCCGAGGAAGTTTCCCAAGTAGCTCGGCCTGGTACTTGCAGGCTGAGGCAGCAACAGTTGAGCCCAGAGCACAGAGCAATAGAACTCTTTTTCTTAATGCTCAGATATCTCTCGCTGCCTGATCTTAAAACCCAGCTAAGGGGATTCCTGAGGTTTTCAGCCTGTTGCATACATGCACATACAAACCTGTGCCTGTGAACACTCCCCAGAATACAGGCTACCTTTGTCCTTGCAGCAGAAAGCATCCATTCAAAACGGAGGGCATTAATTTATTCTACAAACATTTATCGACCACCACCTCTGTGCCCATTGCTGTACTGGTTACTAAAGAAGGCACTGTTACCCTTCAAAGATGGCAGCAACAGGGGAGCAAAGGTGCCCCAAAAGAGGCAGAAGGGGATGTGCCCACCCAAACTTGGAATTCACTGTGGGCAAGTACTAGACTGGACCTTGCTGACTGTGTCAAGAAGTCTTTTGACTACTGTTAGGTTCTTAGCTATTCCTGTAGCAGCCTCTGCAATCCTTAGCATCATAGTCTTTACTCCAATGATTTCAAGGGAGAGCAATTCCTACCCAAACCTCCAGCAGCTCTGCACCCTGCGTTACTGAGAGCTGCATGGTCTCCTGTGTTCTGACTGCAGGCCTTACTCTACCTTGGAATTGACCACTCAGCCTCAAGGCTGAGGGTTCCACATTTTGATTGTCAATGCATTTACTATAAAATGGAATCTGTTAGGAAAAACCTGAACTGTTACTCCTATAATACAGTGCTTTGGTTGGACCTGCAGCTAGAAGACTCCTTCCAAATGAAGACTATATTTGGGGTCCAGCTTTTCCTCTACTTAAGGAATTTCATAATGATTACAGAGTCTTTGTGGGACAATATAGATAATTTATGTTCAAATATACAAATGGAAGCCCTGTTAGGGAGCTATACTCTGAAATCATAGAGGCTACACTGTGTAAAAAAGTTCCATTAAACTTCTAAATATAACATAGAAGAACGTCATAATTTTTCTATAATTTACAATTACATCAAATTATACTTACATTCTTACCAGTCTTCTGGACTTCTTTAACATGAAAGATACAGTTTTTCCACTTAGCCCTACTCATACCATGCCTGAGAGGAGAGACAGAGAAAAGTCTCAGGCCAGAGCCACATTGTCAGAAGCACCACTTTCCTGCCATATACGCTAGAGTGAAATCCACAGATTATGGCCCAATGAGGCTTATTCCCTAGCAGTCTCTTTGACATTTTTCCTTTTTTTTTTTTTTTTTTTTTTTTTTTTTTGAGGCAGAGTCTCGCTCTGTTGCCCAGGCTGGAGTGCAGTGGTGCAGTCTTGGCTCACTGCAAGCTCCCCCTCCTGGGTTCTCGCCATTCTCCTGGCTCAGCCTCCCAAGTAGCTGGGACTACAGGTGCCCGCCACCACACCCGGCTAATTTTTTGTATTTTTAGTAGAGACAGGGTACGGGGTTTCACTGTGTTAGCCAGGATGGTCTCGATCTCCTGACCTCGTGATCCGCCCGCCTTGGCCTCCCAAAGTGCTGGGATGGTTTTTTTCCTTTTTTTATTATTCCAAAAGGCAATATATGCTTATTATGCCACATTCAAACATTTCATACAGATCTCAAAGTCCCCTGTGTAGTCAAATGCTAAGCTATTTTATTGTGTTCTTCAAAAATCATTTTTTATCTACATGCTATTGGCAACTTGATTTTTAAAATGGCTTGAACAGTTTTCCTATATGAGTTCTATATGAACTCATATAGATCTTCCATATTGTTTTTGAAAAGCTCTATAGTATTCCATTTTATTGATGAATTGTCATTTAATGTATTCACTGCTGCACTGAAAGACAAATATGTCTTTTCCAATGTTTAGCTGATAAAACAAAGCTAGGGGCCAGGCGCGGTGGCTCAAGCCTGTAATCCCAGCACTTTGGGAGGCCGAGACGGGCGGATCACGAGGTCAGGAGATCGAGACCATCCTGGCTAACACGGTGAAACCCCGTCTCTACTAAAAAAATACAAAAAACTAGCCGGGCGACGTGGCGGGCGCCTGTAGTCCCAGCTACTCGGGAGGCTGAGGCAGGAGAATGGCTTAAACCCAGGAGGCGGAGCTTGCAGTGAGCTGAGATCCGGCCACTGCACTCCAGCCTGGGCAGCAGAGCAAGACTCCGTCTCAAAAAAAAAAAAAAAAAAAAAAAAGCTGAAGGAAACTTCTTCATCTTTCTTTGCATGCTTATAGGAGTATTTCTGTAGGACTACTTTATAAAGGTGGGAAAGGTGTTTCTTTTTTTTTTTTTTTTGAGATGGAGTTTCGCTCTTGTCACCCAGGCTGGAGTGCAGTGGTGCATTCTTGGCTCGCTGCAACCTCTGCCTCCTGGGTTCAAGCGATTCTCCTGCCTCAGCCTCCCCAGTAGCTGGGATAACTAGTGCCCACCATGCCCAGCTAATTTTTGTATTTTTAGTAGAGACGGGGTTTCACCATATTGGTCAGGCTGGTCTCAAACTCCTGACCTCAAGTGATCCACCCACCTCAGCCTCCCAAAGTGTTGGGATTACAGGCGTGAGCCACTGCGCCCAGCCTGGAAAGATGTTTCAATAGGCATAAGCATTCTAAATTTTAGTTGATATTGCCAATTTGTTCTCCAAAAAATTTCCAACAAATTATATTCATACTGGCAGTATTTGAGATGATCTAGTACCTTATTGGATATCATCAGCCATTTTTAATATTTCTCAATCCGAAAGTGAAATCTCATTTGTCATTTACTTTTCTTTGATTAATGAAGTTGATCATCTTTTCAAATATTTATAAGTCATTTGTATTTCTCTGTGACTCGCCTGTTGAGATATTTTGAGCATTTTTCTACTAGATTGTTTATCTTTTTCTTATCAATTTCTGGGAATTCTGTATATTACTAAACATTAGCCCCCTTTTTATATGTTACATATACTTTTTACAATTGTTACTTCACTTCTTTTTTTTTATTATTTTGTTTTTTGAGACAGGGTCTTACTCAGGCTGGAGTGCAGTGGCAGGATCTCAGCTCACTGCAGCTTGACCTCACAGGCTCGAGCAATCCTTCCACCTCAGCCTCCTGAGTAGCTGGAACTACGGGCATGCACCACCACAACTGGCTAATTTTTGTATGTTTTTGTAGAGACAGGGTTTCACCACATTGCCCAGGCTGCTGTCGAACTCCTGGGCTTAAGTGATCCATCCATCTTGGCTTCCCAAAGTACTGGGATTACAGGCATAAACCACCATGCCCAGCCTTAATTCTATCTTTTAAGATGTAATACATTTATTTGTTCAATTTTCAAACAGTACATAAGTCTTTCCCCCAGTGCTTTCTCCAAGCCACCTAGTTCTTCCTAGAAGCAACAAGTAACATTAATTTTTTGTGTATTCTTCCAGGCATAGTTTAGCATATATAACCAAGGTACAGAGGAAGGTATTCAAATACAGTTTGAAAAGCCATGCCATTTTCTCTTTCTGTGTCTCTTATATCTCACTTGTATCCTTTTGGTTCCAGCTGCGATACTATGACTCAGGTGAGGACACGAGCTGTAAAGGCCACATTGATCTGGCTGAAGTAGAAATGGTCATCCCTGCTGGCCCCAGCATGGGAGCCCCAAAGCACACAAGTGACAAGGCTTTCTTTGATGTAAGTTGATCTTACTTCTCTTTTCCTGGCTCTGCCTGCGCATCATTCTGTCTGTCTCCAAGAATGATGGAGCCCTCAGAGCAATTGGTGGTGACTACGGATGGATGACAGACCCCCTTGGCTATGGGAATTGTTCCAGAGCTTGAACTCAGCATTATTGACCCCAAGGCTATCCTCTCTTCCTGTCTGTATGTCTCAGAAAAGCTGTATACTGCTTTATGCAAAAGGAGTCCAGCCGCACATGGAAACATGAACTCCTTGTTAAATGCTGTTAGTTCAGTTACTACCTACTTTCAAGAGCAGATGCTATTTCCCTAGTATTCAGTGGTTTTCATGCTTGACCACCCACAAAAGACTGTCCTTAGGCACACATGAGAAGTATCTACCCTAACATCTTCAGCAGCCCTCACGTGGGCTATGGGGCACTTTATAGGCCACATAATAGAAGGGAACTTATGTAGTCCCTGGAGTCAAGCAGGGCTTCATAAAGAAGATAGGTCATCCTTTATGGCCCTGCTGAGGCCATGAGATCGTTTTCCTGACAGTGGGCTTCCAATATGGCTCCAACTGAAGAAAGGGGACACAAAGGCCAACTTTATGGTATGGATGAACCTCAGGTATCCCCCTGGAGCACAAGGAGCTCCCTCACCTTTAGTGCATTGGTGCAGTGCATGGGAGAGGTTAAAGGCACTATTCATTACTGACCCTTCCTCCTTAGTCAAAGAAGACACTAAGAAAATGCAAAGTAAGGCGCTCCCAGTGTGTCTCCTTTTCCTGCCAGTACCCTTCTATCAACATCCCCTATGACTCTAGAGACCAGAAAAGTAAAGGCAGTAACAGTATGGTAGTTCTGGGGCAGTATGGAAAAGAAAGGTCACAGGGACTGATTTACCACTTACCCAAATCTATAAAACAGCCCTGCCCTTCATCTCTGGTTCGCTGTCATTTGGTTTTGTAGCTCAAGACCAGCAAACGTGTGTATAACTTCTGCGCCCAGGATGGACAGAGTGCCCAGCAATGGATGGACAGGATCCAGAGCTGTATCTCTGATGCCTGATGCCCATGGTCAACCTATGCCGAAGAAATAGAGGAACTCATGCTGCCAGATAGAAAAAAAAAAGCATGGATCCTTGAGGAGCTGACAACACGTTATCCCAGGGCCTGAGGTTCTCCTGCCCAGTCCCTTCTTGCAGGGGTTGCTATATCTACTTAACCTGAATAGGTGTTTCACACAGGTCTGGTCAACAGCCCCATGCACTCCCTGTATCTTGCACTACATTTTTCTAACAGGGTCTTAGTGGTTAATGATCAGAAGATGTCTCCTGAGCCAACTGTGAACCTCACCCAGGCAAAATGGCTACCACCTACTTGGGTCCTTCTTCATGAAAGCTATAGATCCTTTTTTGTTCTCCAGGGTCATAATTTGCTTGGAGACCTGTTTAACAAGCAAAAATCAAAACCCTCCAAGATTGTCTCATATTCTACCTAGACTAGGTTTCCTATGAGAGGCATCTACTTGTACTGCCTGACCTTTGAGATGCTCAGTTCTCTGGTGCTGCCAAAAGGTGCTTCCATGGTCCCTTCTGTGCCATTGGGGTTCACAACAAGAGATGTCATTGTTCAGTAGCAGGCAAAGAGGGAGCACACAGCATTATTCTGATGGAAAAAGATTATCCAGGGAATGGTACAACAATGACCGGCCCAATGCAGGAAAACACTACTTCCAAAACGTTGAATTCTCTATCCAAAACGTTGAATTCTCTAGACCAGAGGTGCTCTGAGGATCCAGGGCCTTATGTTCTTATGTATCTTCTGCTTCCTGACAGTTTCTTTTTCAAAATAACATGCAAAAAAAGCTGAATGCACTAACTCACAAAACAAACACTTGCACTGAACTCCCAATGAAGTGAAGATGTTGGAAAGACAGAGGCCAGCTATTTAGGACCACACACACCTGTGACAAGGGCTGTGTTGACCACAGTCACACTGTGGCATGACTGGATACCCAAACTACACTTCTACACATGGAAAGTAAGAACTGTCTTTAGATTTTCTTTACTTTGATAACTTGTGTTTGTTTAGCTTAAGACCCAAGAAATGCTGTTTGCTCATGGTAAACAGAAACAGCATCTTTGCTACAGCCACTGACACCAGCTGGCGTCATAGGTAGCTAGATCATTGCATTTGTTTTGAAATGTTAATATGTTAAATACTAAACTAATATTTCAAAAATGTGTATATATGATTTCTATATCCTTGTTTTTCAGATAGCCTGCTTATAATTTAATATAAATTAACTGATGCATTCATAAGATTTCAATAATGAAATGGTTCCCTTTTTTAAAAATAAAAATACATTGTCTTTGTAGATTAAAAATAAGTCGGAATTTCAAATTTAAAATTGTCTACACACTAGGAAATAGAACTGTGTTAATATATAAGAAATTCGGGGATAATTAAGAATGAAGGACTTTTCTATCATTTCCATTTTATAAATTGCCACCTGTGAAAATGGTTTTTGCACATTATTTGTATTTTTCTTTGTATATGAAATAATTTTTTGTACTTTGTAAAATATGGAGCCCATTGAACCTTCAGCTATTTGAGACTATACACAGTGCTTCTTTTGTAACTGGACTATTTTAACTTTCGTGAAGGCATTACATTGCCTCACATTCACTAACCACCTTGAATTAAATTTATTTCTTAAGAAAAAGCCTCCCTCATTTACTGTGAATTAAAGTTCATTCTGTAGTGCACAGCACGCAGGAGGGTAACACTCAGGATTCATACATGGGACTAAAGGTTCAAGAATAAAACAAAGCATGACCCACTTTGTGCCTTCATTCTCCTAATGTCATCACTGCCCTTTGCTCAAGAAGTAACCAGGGATACTGAACATGTTAGCATGAGCTTCTGGGTTCCAGACACACTTCTGCAGAGTTAAGGTAAGAGACTTGAGGCCAAGATTCTCACATGTGCTGCCACTCCTACCACTATCTAATAAGCTGTTTGAAATTGCTTAAGTCCCTTACCTATTCTGGGTCCATTCCACCACCTAGAGTATATAGTAAATTGTGAAAATTGTAGGCATGAGACATTGAAGTCTGAGCAGCAGATTTTTCTGCTTCAGGGAATTTTTTTTTTTTTTTTTTTTTTTTTGAGACGGAGTCTCGCTTTGTTACCCAGGATCTGGAGTGCAGTGGCGCGATCTCAGCTCACTGCAAGCTCTGCCTCCCGGGTTCACACCATTCTTCTGCCTCAGCCTCCCAAATAACTGGTACTATAGGCACTTGCCACCACGCCTGGCTAATTTCTTGTATTTTTAGTAGGGAAAGGGGTTCTCCGTGTTCGCCAGGATAGTCTCGATCTCCTGACCTCGTGATCTGCCCTCCTCGGCCTCCCAAACAGGGAATTGTTAAACAGCACAAATGATCAGTGATTTCAGTTCTAGACAGTACTTCTCTGGTTAAGCCCATGAGTTTACCTCATGTAGCCAACAGAGAATGCAAGTTTTCATCTCAGGGCTGAGCCTTTAAGTCCTTTGACATCCAGAGTCCTCCGAGCCAAGCAAGAGGACCCCAAAGAGCCACTGAGGCTCAAGGTGAGACAGTGACATATTCCCTTGAGCTTTCGGTTCTCCTCAGTCTCAAGAGCATGCTGCTCTAAGTCAAGGGCCCTCAAGCCTTTCCTTGGTCCTAGGCCTCTCAACAGCTACCATTATGCATTGCTGTGTCCCTGAGATTCAGTCAGGCGGGAAACAACTGGGATTAGGGGTTGAGTAGAAGCTGTGTTCACAGTGTCGGTATCTGGATGCCCTTCATTCCTCAGGTCTTAACTGTGAAAGGGGAGAATACTGGGTTCTGTAAACCAAAAATAAAATTCTAAGACCCCCAGATGACTGAATGGATCCTTCTCAGCCAAGGGAGTTCTAAAGAAACCTGAAAAACGAGTTCCAGTCATGATGCTGGGGCAAGGAGGTGGACATGCCTCATTACAGCCTCTCCCTTTTGGAGTTTAGACACAACAGACTAGCATTAACATTAAAACAGATCTTAAGACTGACAAAATAGACTGTCACAATAAAATACCAAATTCCAACCTGACTCTAGTATAGCATCACATAACAGATAGTAAGCCCTAAAGGAAATCAAAGCTTTTTTAATCCCAAAATACATTCCTTTTACATATTTTGAAACGGCCCTGCAAAGCTGTATCTTGGGGGGATTTACATTCTATAGAGGATCCCTTTCCCTTCCCAGGTCTTTTTCTGATCCTGAAGAGATTAGCTAAGAGTCTAGTGCCTTTTATTAAATGTCTGAATAGGAAATATTTGCTATCTGTTGCCTCTAAGGGCAGCCACCTATGAGACTTCGTCTACATAAGAAACTAGGTCTCTACAACCCCTTATCTTAACCCAGACTCTCAATTTCAGCCTTTTAGATAATAACTCCTTCAACCAATTGCCTATCAGAAATCTTTGAATCCACCTGTGACCTATAAGCTTCCGCCTTTCCAGGCCAGACCAATTTGTACTTCACATGCATTGGTTGATGTCTTACGTCTCCCTAAAACATATAAAAACAAGAGCCTTTAACCCAACCACCTTGGGCTTGTATTCTCTCAGGACCTCCTGAGGCTGTGTCCTGGGTCACAATCCTTAACCTTGGAAAAATAAATCTCTAAATTGATTGAGACCTGTCTCATATACTTTTTTGCTTTACAGTTCCAAGGGAGAAAGACCAGGGCTTGGCTACCTGCAAGAGCCTTAACAGGGCCCTTCCTTCTGTGGTCCCAGTGACAAAACCCTTCTAATATGGGCTCTTGAAAGATGCAAACTCAAAGGAGCACCTAGCATAAAGTCACTTCCCAACCCCTTTGACCCAAATCCTTTATTCCCACCTCCCAAACCCCTTCATTCTACTGTCTCCACCCCGGAGCTAGAGCTTAAACTGGTAACACGGCAGATTTGCTTATCAAGGGAAACTGACATTTTTAGGTATTTAATCAGGGGTTCTTATACGAGTTGTTAAGTAGCCCTATCATCCCATAAAGAATTTCTGAAAGATCCCAAGTTGATAACAGGGAAGTGCCCTCAGCAATCCCAGCCAAAGCTATTAATTAAGCAGTGAATAAAGCAGTGTTGATGAAGAGATAGGGTTTACAGCAGCACCATCAAACATATAATGCAAGCCACATAGGTATCTTTAAGTTTAAAAAAAAGATGACATTAATTTTAATATATTTGTTTTTACCATATATTTACTCCAATATATCAAAAGTATTTTAATGTGTAAACAATACAAAAAAATTAATGAAATATATTCCTTGTTCATACTAAATCCTCAAAATCTACTGTGTATTTTATACTTACAGCACATCTGAGTTTGGACTAATATGTTTTTTTCAGAGGCCACTTCTGATAAAACAAATGCATGTAATGTTTCTATACCAGTTCTCCAACATCAACTGGACATCCAACAATCCAGTTCAAGTCTGACACTACCTCCCCAGATTTAGCACAGACTCCACAAGTTCAGGTCTGTCCTCAAGACTGCCCCCACTTCAAACACTAGTTGCAAGTTCCAAGGGCCACCAGAACTTCTAACCAACCAGCTATAAATATGAAGGTTTCCACAACCCCCTTCTCAGGTTCAGTAATTTGCCAGAACAAATCACATAACTCAGAAAAACACTTTACTTACATTTACCAGCTCATTTCTAAGGGATAAACCTCAGGATCAGCCAAAGGGAAGAGATGCACGGTATGGACGGAGGCAGCACACCATCTGCCCAGCATCTGATGTGTTCACCAACCCGGAGGCACTCCTTATCTTATTATTCAAGAGGTTTTACAACCCAGTCTCCAGTTACCCTCCCTCCCCCGAGGTTGGGGGTGGCTGAAAGTTCCCACCCTCTATTCACTTGTTTGGTCTTTCAGACGACTAGCCCACATCCTTAACCTAGCTAGGGACCCCACCTGAATCACCTTGTTAGCATAAACTCAGGTGTTGCGAAGGGCAGTTATGAATAACAAAAGATACTCCTAAAGGGTGGGGTGTGTTAGGAATAACTTTTAAAAAAAACTATCACTTAAGAAATTTCTAGGGTTTTAGACACTGTGTGCCAGGAACCCAGAACAAAGAACAAATATATTTGTACTCTACCACAACTAGCCTTATTTCCACTGCTACCACACTAAACAATACATATTTACAGCAAATAGCCTGCTCACAGCAGAGCCATGCTGGGTGGCAAGAGACCTGGCTTCTAGTGCCGGCTGTCTTCTAATCTCATCTATGACCTTGAACCAGTCCCTTAACTTTGCTGGGCTTTGACTTATAAAAATGCAGGACACAGATGATCTGTTACTTTGTGATTCCAAATATTTACCTTGGCAAGGACTTAGTTTCCAAACTGAGATTTAAAGGATGTGCTGAAAAATCCAAATCATCTAAATCAGTGCTTCTCAAATTATAATGCATATATGAATCATCTTGTTGAAATGAGATTCTGATTCAAGAGGTTTGGGGTGGGGCTTGACATTCTGCATTTCTGATGAGGCCAGTGCTGCTGGTCCAAGGACCACAGCACTGGTCCTTGGTAACAGAATTGTTGTTGGAGTAACAGAAATGTGTCTCGGTCCTCTGAGAAGCAGATGCCTGATAGGCAGGAACTCATGGAAGGCTAGAAGAGCCAAGAGACCATGATGCTGGTATAATCCTTTTGAAAAAGAAAGGGAAGCAAAGTTGAGTGGAGAAGACTTGGATTGCAGTGCAGTTCTCAAGAAGTTCAGCAAGGCAGGTAAGAAGTCCTTGAGCCATCAGGGGAATCCCACATATTCCAAGAACAGGCCTTCCTAGGATCCCTGCCATGCTCAATCATTGGCTAGGAGCAGTTCATGGGAAGCATGGTTTTGGTGGAAACACAGTAATAGATTTCAGAATATACCAGCTGAGGCCAACAGTCAATGACAGTCACTGCAGTCAGAAATCTGAAAGAAATCTTTCATGGTTGTCAATGTTAAAGTTGTCAGAATCAAAACGGAGTCACTTATGTTTACAAAAGCAAAACACAACAAAAAAGCCTGATAAACTGAGCCAGGAACAGCTATGAAGAGAGAGTACTCATGCATAAATACCTGATAACAAAACTATCATAAAAAAAACTGCAAAACTTGCAACCTTGCACAAAGGCCATTGCAACCTTACACAAAAATTACTCCTTTGAAGGCATCTGTCCAGCAACTGCCTGTCCAGCCTTGGATTAGTGTCACCCTTGTTATTGATCCTTGTAGCCAGGATAATTATCTCAAAACAATTACGTATTGATGCTCATTTTTCCTTTAAAAAACCTTTGTGGTCCTTTACCTCCCTGAATACACACATAGCTTACTATGGTGTTATATAGGTATTCCCATTGCAATGCCCCGATATAGTTTGGATGTGTGTCCTCACCCAAATCTCATGCTGAAATGTAATCCCCAGTTGGAGGTGGGGCCTGGTGGGAGCTGATCGGATCATGGGGGTGGATTTCTCATGAACGGTTTAGTACCATCAACTTGGTACTATTTTCATGATGGTGAGTAAGTTCTCCTGAGGTTTAAAAGTGTGTGGCATCTTCCCCGTCTCTCTCTTGCTCCTGCTCTGGCCATGTGACATGCAAGTTCCCACTTGGTCTTCTACCGTGATTGTAAGATTCCAGAGGCCTCCCCAGAAGCAGATGCCACTATGCTTCCTCTACAGCCTGTAAACCATGAACTAGTTCAACTGCTTATAGTTTGTTTTGTTCTGTTTTGTTTTTTAGACAGGGTCTTGCTATGACACCCAGACTGTAGTGCAGTGGCGCAATGACAGCTCACTGCAGCCTTGACCTCCTGGACTCAAGCAATCCTCCCAGCTCAGCCTCCTGAGTAGCTGGGATTACAGGTGTGCTCCAACATGCCCAGCTAATTTTTTTATAGAGACAGGGTCTCACTATATTGCCCAAGATGGTCTTGAACTCATGGGCTCAAACAATCCTCCCACCTTGGCCTCCCAAAGTGCTAGGATTCCAGGCATGAGCCACCGCACCTGGCATCAGGTATTTCTTTATAGCAGTGCAAGAACAGACTAATACAGCCCTATTATATAAATATTATTTTCGTTTAGAGAGCCTCTCTGTTATTTAAGGTGACATAAATGGTGTCCAGAAGCAGGACCTGAAAAAGAATATCAAAAGGAATTCATGATTCTTGGAACTAGTGTGCAATACTCACCTGAGCCCTTTGAGCACTCTGTTTCTATGGCTCACATTTTCTGCCCTGGTGGGTTTCCTCTCAGGCCAAGCCTCCCCCTTTTTGGTAGAAGCTCTTGACTTTGAAGTGGAGTTGTTGTCTGGGGTAATACCCAAAGTTCATTGCCTCGTGCCAAGAAAATTAAGGACACGGACATACACAAGGAGTGAGTTTAAGAGCAGAGGTTTACTAGGCAAAAGAAAGAGAACAGCTAGCTCTGTCCTTCAAGAGAGCCTGGCCCACAGTGGAGTGCACTGGATTTTATAGACAGGCTTGAGGAGGTGGTATCTGATTACACAGGGCCCAAAGATTGGTTGGACCAGGTGTGACATTACATAGTGTCCAGGGAATCTGACCGCCCCACCCTAATCTTATTTTGCAAATGAGGTCTTTGCTTGACTGGCGCCATCTTGTCTGCTCCTTATGGTATGCATTGCTGGCAAAGAAAAGGGAAGATGGAGCTGTCATGTTGGATATGCCTAGTCCTGGGTAGCTTTTTCCTATTGGCACAGATGCTGGCATTCACCCGTGCAAACTTGCAGCTTGCTTGTCTATGTCTGCAGCTCAATTTTACAGGCTGCTCTTTGTTAGAAAATTATTTGGACGCTTCTTTTCATTAAAAGGAAAACCTTACTAAGGACTTCCTTACCCTATGCCTAAATAATTTCTTCTTAACTCCTATATCAGCTTTATTCAGGATTTGGTTTAGTGATAAAGCCGCCTTTTTAAGGACTGTACGTCCTCCTGGAATGATAAAAGGGTTTTTATCTTTTGGTTTAAAGACAAGTGCTTTCTGGATTGAGTACTCTGGTTTCTCCAGAATCCATGTTCTGTCTGCAAGACATGTCTTCTCTGGTAAATTTACTTTTGTTTCTTTCTGCGTTGTGATGGTCAATACTGAGTGTCAACCTGATTGAATTGAAGGATGCAAAGTATTGATCCTGGGTGTGTCTGTGAGGATGCTGCCAAAGGAGATTAACATTTGAGTCAGTGGGCTGGGGAAGGCAGACCCACCCTTAATCTGAGTGGGCACCATCTAATCAGCTGCCAGCACAGCTAGAACATAAAGCAGGCAGAAAAATGTGAAAAGAGAGACTGGCCTCGCCTCCCAGCCTGCATCTTTCTCCCGTGCTGGACGCTTCCTGCCCTGGAACCTCAGACTCCAAGTTCTTCAGCTTTGGGACTCAGACTGGCTCTCCTTGCTCCTCAGCCTGCAGACAGCCTGTTGTGGGACCTTGTGATCATGTGAGTTAATACTTACTAAACTGCCTTTTATATATATCTATTCTATTCTGTTCCTCTAGAGAACGCTGACTAATACATGCATGCATAATTTAATTTTTTTCTACATTCCTGGGTTAACATTTTTGTGAACACTTTTATCTTGGTTTCATTTTGGTTTGGTTACATGAATCTGTAAATGATTTGGCTCCTTTCCCTTGCTTGTTTCTAAAAATCTTCTGAGAGCAAAAATAAATATTCTAAATGGCGGGTGCAGGATGGCTATTTAAAAGCCACTAGGACAGTCACCACTACCTAAACATGGGTCCAAACTCTTGACATTCTCTGCCAGGATTTATGGGATTTTCTTTGCTCTCAAGAGATTAATAAGAAATTAAATGGGATTCTCAAATATTAAGGCATGCCAAGGTTTTCTGAGACTCCAGCCAGCTACATATTATGGTCTATCTCATGAATATATTTAAACTAATGGGCCAGGTGCAGTGGTTCACGCCTGTAATCCCAGCAATTTGGGAGGCCGAAGCAGATAGATCACTTGAGCCCAGGGGTTCAAGACCAGCCTGGGCAACATGACAAAGCGCCATCTCTACAAAAAATATAAAAATTAGGCAGGCATGGTGGCATGTACCTGTTGTCCCAGCTTCTTGGGAGGCTAAGGCCCGAGGATTAATTGAGCCCAGGAGGTTGAGGTTGCAATGAACCATGATAGCACCACTGTATTCTAGCCTGGGCAACAGAGCGAGACCCTGTCTCAAAAATAAAAACAACAACAACAAATACTAATGGACAAATCATATCAAGGAAAATTCAGAGCTCAAATGATCTGGCATGGTGGCTCATGCCTGTAATCCCAGTACTTTGGGAGGCCAAGGCAGGTGGATCACTTGAGGCCACAAGTTTGAAAAGAGCCTGGCCAATATGGTGAAACCCCATCTCTGCCAAAATTACAAAAATTAGCCAGGCGTGGTGGTGTATGCCTGTAGTCCCAGCTACTTGGGAGGGTGAGGCACAAGAATCACTTGAACCCAGGAGGCAGAGTTTGCAATGAGCTGAGTTCATGCCACTGTACTCCAGCCTGGGTGACAGAGCGAGACTCTGTCTCAAAAAACTAAAAATAAGAGTCATAATTTGAACTCTCTAAAAAACACTACAACTATAGTGTTAACATCACAGTCTACTCCTTGTGCCACACAGATCTTTACTCTCCACCAGGTTTAGGGAGAAGTTCTTCCCCATTTCCCTTGGGCCTCTATTCCCAAGGGGAACTCAGAAGAATGCAGGAGGTCTGTGGGACTAACTATGGCCCCTACCAGTGAAGTTAATCTTGGAGCCATAACTGGCCTTCATTCTTTCCCTCTTCCACTATCTATTCTGAATTCCCTCCACCCTCAACAACTTCCTCAGATGTTGGTGGTTTACCTGGTGGTGTGAGCCAAACCTTCATTCTGGGGGTGAGCGGAGGGGGAGGGAAGGGGATAAATGCTAAATAATCAAACCCTTCTCAGGGTTGCTGCACATCCTTTCACAATTACAGTGGGGCTACCTGGAGGTGCCCAGTGGATCACACCTCTACACACATTCCTCCTGCCCTCATTATGCAGGAGCAGCCTTGCCCCTTCCTGTTGATCAGGGGCAGTTATCCCTGCCAGTATGATGACTCTTCTTCTTGTCTGCTGGTTTCTGAGCACGAAGAATCCCAAGTGCCCTGCAGCAGCCACAAACCATAGTTTAATAGGACCTTGGCCATCATAGTGTCCCCCAATTAAGTGCTGTGTGGAATTCCATGCCTTTGGATCAGGCATTCTGTATGTCCCTGGAAAGTGATGCTAACTAAGGCTCTGTGGTGAGGAAAGGCAAACCCATGCCCAGCATAAGTCTCTATCCCTGTAGAGATGAACCATTGGCCCTTCCAGAATGGAAAGGGCCTGATGCAGTTGACTTGCCCCAAATGATGTGTTGGTCTCAAGGAATAGTGCCATTTCAGGGGCTCAGCATTGGTCTCTGTTGCTGACACACTGGACATTCAAAGGCCCCTAGGCTTTTCTGCCATATCACATCACAGTGATCTCCAAAAGCCCTCTTTTTTTTTTGAGACGGAGTCTCCCTCTGTCGCCCAGGCTGGAGTGCAGTGGCCGGATCTCAGCTCACTGCAAGCTCCACCTCCTGGGTTTACGCCATTCTCCTGCCTCAGCCTCCCAAGTAGCTGGGACTACAGGCGCCCACCACCGCACACGGCTAATTTTTTGTATTTTTTAGTAGAGACGGGGTTTCACCGTGTTAGCCAGGATGGTCTCGATCTCCTGACCTCGTGATCCACCCGTCTTGGCCTCCCAAAGTGCTGGGATTACAGGCTTGAGCCACCGCGCCCGGCCCAAAAGGCCTCTTAAAGAAGGGCCATGATGATGCTTTGAGCTCCAAGTGTTAATGTCAACTCAAACTCTGCATCTACTACTCAAAATGTCTTGTTATCCCCATTTCTCTAGTGAATGATCACCTAAAGGGCCATAGGTCTCTTTGGGGGGAAAAATGAAGGAATCATTGTGGCATACACTTGCTGCAATTCTGCAAAGTCCTTCCTCTTAGAGAGCTGGCCACCTCTTTAGTCAATAGTTCTCAAACCTAAGCTAATTTTCAGATATAGAACCATTCATTTCTAAGGGAAGCACCTGTGAGGGACAATGGGCAGGGAGGCTAGAGAGGTTGGGAGGGCTGTCAGACCATGATGGGGGTGGACTGCTGTGAAAGAGAGAGGGAAGGAAGGAACAAATATGTTGAATAAATTATAAACATCTGGTGCATACTGGGCACTGAATGGCTCCCAAGGAATCTCTGGATGAATACAGTACAGCTCAGCCCCCAAAGAACTCACAATCTAAAGTAGACACAGACTATTTGTCTTAAGCAGAATAATCCCCACCCCCCTTCCCTGAAGATGTCCATGTTGTAATCCCTGGAACTTGTGAATATGTCATCTTACATGGCAAAAATTAAGGTTGCAGATGAAATTAAGGTTGCTGACCGAGACATTATCCTGGATCAGTCCAATGTCATCACAAGGGTCCTTATAAGTAGAAGTGGGAGGCAGAAGCAAATGTCAGAGAAAGACCCAACAGGAAACTCAATAGGAGAAAGACTTAATGAGCCACTTTCTGATTTTGAAGATGGAAGGAGGACGGATGTGAGCCAAGAATGTGGCAACCTCTGGAAGCTAGTAAAAGGAAGAAAATGGATTCTCCCTCAGAGTTCCAGAAATGAACATAGCCCTGCCAACACCTTGATTTTAGCCCAGTAACACCCATTCTGGACTTCTGGCCTCCAGAATACTAAGAATAAATCTGTATTGTTTTAAGCTGCTAAATTTGTAGTAATTATTACAATAGCAATAGGAAACTAATAGGACTATATAATGAACCACAGTGATTCGTGCAATTGCATTGTATTTGTACAACAGCTGTGTACAGGGGGCAGGAGCTCAGAACAAGCAAATTGGATAGGGGATGGCCTAGGGAGAAATAAGAGTGAGACAGAGGGGCAGAGGTGCAATGTGATATGCAGAGGCAGCTGCTGCAAGGCCAAGAGGGACACTCACACATGCAAACATATAATCCTGTGCACACACATGCAACACAAACAAGGGCATACATGTTCTCACATATACACACCCTAGTGTTATTGGCACTTACACATGCAGACTCTTTCTGACACAGGCCCACCCACTGCCTGGATTCCACCTGTTTTTGGTGACCTCTCTTGTATTAGTCCATTCTCATGCTGCTAATAAAGACATACCCAAGGCTGAGTAATTTATAAAGGAAAGAAGGTTAATTGACTCACAGTTCAGCATGGCTGGAGAGGCCTCAGGAAACTTACAATGATGGTGGAAGGGAAAGCAAACATGTCCTTCTTCACACGGCGGCAGCAAGAAGAAGTGCTGAGCAAAAGGGGGGAAAGCCCCTTGTAAAACCATCAGATCTCGTGAGAACTCACGATCCCAAGAACAGCATGAGGGTAACTACCCCCATGATTCAATTACCTCTCACTGGGTCCCTCCCATGACATGTGGGCATTATGGAAACTACAATTTGAGATTTGGGTGGGGACACAGCCAAACCATATCAAGTCTGTCATCTCTGAACACCATATTTCCTGAGGGCAGCTGAATTTAGCAGGTGGGGACAGGGCTTGTCTACCACGGCTCCATCACTAGCCTTCACCTGAACAGGAGGTACACTGGGAGGCTGAGACTCACCAGTGGGGGGGCAGCTGGAAATCATTTACCTGCCCAGCATTTTAGTATGTGCGGTGTCAGGGTAAGCCCTGACCTTGCACATGTTCTCCCAAATCTCAGTCTCTCCCCTCACAGCTGTATGATGGAACCTATTATAAATGAGCTGGTCACCCAAAACCAGTGTGTCCATCTTCCTATGCATTTATCTGTCCATTTTCATTCATTCAACATACATTTATTGATGCTTCTTCTGTGTTAATGCCTGCTCCTGGATACTTTGGACCCCAAGTAAAATAAGCTACTATCCAAGATATGATTTCTGGTATAACCAGAGCTATGATAGGGTGAGAGCAAGTAGGAGCCTGCAGAAAGATGGGAGGAGCTCATAGCCCAGCCTTGGGGTAAGAGACGACTTCCTGGGTAAATGACATTTCGGCCAAGTAGTAAAGAATAAGATCACTGGGCAAAGGTGAAATCAGGAGGAGCAAGGAAAAGAAGTTAAGTCAGGTTTGTGATGTGTATTTTAGAAAGATCTCCCTGGTGAGGATGGTGAACTGGGACTGGGAGGAAGGCAGGCCAGTGAGCAGCTGCTGTAATTATCCCAACCTGAGAAGGCAGTTGGGCTAGATAGACGTGGGAGCCCCAGAGACATGCCTGAGGTGGTATCTGTAGGATGTAGGGCCTAACTGATGGGGACAGAGGGGATAAAGGGAGAGAGGGACAGCTGAAGACTGACAGGTTGATGCCTGGGACATCTAAGAATGGCCCCAGTCTCAGAGTCAAGTGCCAGGAGTAAAGAAAGGTTAACCAGGCTGGGGGCACCCAGGCCCTGGTGCTGACTTCAGCAGCAGGCATATGCTTCCTTGGGGAGGAGTCAGCTGGTAGAGAGGGTATGTGCAGCACTTCCTGGATCTGGGAGGGGTTCCCCAAGTCACACACACACACACACCAATCACACATCTTCTTGGCTTAGAGAAAGAAGTTAAGTAGCCCCTCCCCATTTTAACAGCTGAGGAGTCCATGATTTCAAGAGGTTAAATGACCTTCTCCAAGGCCACAGAGCAGTGCCTGATGGAACTGGGATTTGAACCCAGGCTTGTCTGACTACATCCTGTGCTCTTCTCCCCAGTACCAACAGGTCAACCAGGCCAGTCTTGGCACCAGAGAATTAAGAATACAGGGGACCTCTGACCTCTACGTCACACCCAGTCTGGCCAGGCCACTTACAGGGCCATTCAAAGCCAGGACTGCCTCACCCTCTTAGACAATGGACCAGGACATAAAGTTCTTTTTGTGGGTAGAATAAGTTTGGGCCCTCCAAGGAGAGGCGGAAAGGCCCCACAGCTAACTTAGCCCTCTCATACCCACTCCACACCATGGCCACCCACCGCACAGCTGGAGCACCTAAGTAGTGCATCTCCTAGTCGGCAGGTGAGCAGGAGGAGCCCAGGCCCAGCCCAGTTCAGCACATCCCCATGTCACACAGCTCAGCCATAGCTGGGCCTTCCAGGAAATCCAGACCTGGGCAATTAGAAACAGAGAGCTCAGGGCTTAGAATGAGATACTCTGCAGGATCCTGGTGAGGATCTGGCCCTGTCTGAGCCTATTTCCTCATCTGTAAAACGTGAAGTTAGGCTTATTTATCCTACAGCTCCCACAGCTGCAATGGTCTTTTTGCATCTCCTCTGCAGTCCCTGGCCTCATCCAAGCCTAAGAGTTGAACAACAGATGCCTGGTCCCTACGGAAAGCCCCCAACTCTGGCCTCAGCAGATCCACCTCCTCACTCCCCACAGGTCCCCCGAGGTTCAGTGCAGCCCAAGCCAGAAGAATGTGAACCATTCCCGGCATCTCCTCCCCTGTGGCCAGCCCAGAGAGGGGCTGGAGCCTCTGGGCCCTTCTGACAGGAAATTAGCTGGGCCTGGCCTTCCCCACTACCAGCTGCTCTGCTGACCCCGACCCTGTGTTTTCTGAAACTTGATACTGCAAATTTCAAAGCCTCTTCTCCATTCCCTGGAGGCCTGGCTGAGCTGTGTGTCTAGTGGGGCCTCCAGCCTACGCGTGGGCCTGCCTTCCTGTCCTGGAAAGGGCCCTGGCTAAGAGTGGGGCAGGGAAGCCTGAGGCCCAGCCCCTGCCATGACCCTGAGCAGGGCCTACCCCCAGGCGATTCATTTCCCCATCTCCAACCCCAAATATTTCTTTATTTATGTTACGTGCAGAGTGGCTGCAACATGAAGAATGGGTTGGAGGGACACAAGAGGGGCAGTGGAGAGACCACCTCAGATGCAACTGTGATGTTTCAGGGAAGAGATGGTTTGGACTAGGATGGGATGGTGAAGATGACAAAAACTGTAGACTCAAGAGATATTTAGGAAGTAAGATGAAGAGATACTGGTGATGGTTTGGCCATGAAGGCTGAGGGACACAGGTGTCAAAGGGCCTGCTAGGTTTCTGAGTTGCCCACCTGAATGGATGGTGGTATCTCTCCCTGAGATGGTGAACACCAAAGGATGACCAGGGTTGGGTTGAGGAGGGAAAATATCCTGTTTGGCCTTAGTTAGAGGCTGAGGCGCCTTTGAGCTGTCCCAGTGAAGAGGCTGAGCACTTGGATATCCAGAGAGGAATAAGCTGAAGATACTTATTTGGGAGGGAGAAAAGTAGATGGTAGGTAAGGACATGGATAAAGCTGCCAAGAAGGAAGAGTATTAAGTAAGAAAAGAGCCCAGCCTGTGCCTTAAGGACACTAATGTTCAATGGCCAGGTAAAGGAGGAAAAACCTGGAATAGAGGGTGAACAGAGAAAGAGCAGCTGAAGATATAGGAAGAACCATAAGCATGTTGTGCCTTGCAATGAATGGAGAAGTGTTTCAAGAAGCAAGAGAATGTTTGGATGCTGCTGGAAAATCTAAAAAAAAGAGGAGAATGTAAAATGCACTTTGGATTTAGTGTCCTGAAGGTCACCTCACCAGTGTTTTAGGGAGGGCTGTTTCGGTGAAGTGAAGCCTCTACGCCAGACTGTCATGGACAGGAGGCACGTGAGGTGTGAGGAAAGAGACAGTGCTCTGGAGACGTTTGACTGTGGGTGAGAGGAGGGTGGGGCAGTAGCTGCAGTAAGACAAGGAGTCAAAGAAAGGGGCTTTTGTTGTTTTTTAAGGTAAGTGAGATTCAAGCATGTTTAAATGTTGATTAGCAGAATCTTGTTCAGATGAGAGGTTGACAATGCCTAAGAAAACAGGGACAACAAACATAAAAGTGTTTTTGACAGAGCAGGAGGGCTTGCCAGGGCCCCTCAGCAGGGTAGGGCTCAGAGGGAACATGTCCAATGCTTTGAAGCTGGCTCCTGGGCACTAGGCTGGCTGTGGCACTGTCTCTGAGTGCTCTATATGCCCCACAGCCAAGGCCAGCACCCTTGGATGGCCAAGTACATGTACCTTATGGACCCTATTCAACCCTAGTTGAGGATGGCAGGGGTTAGAGATGACCGGACAGACCATGGTGGGCCGTGATGTCCTAAACAAGGGTGCTACATCCCTGGGAGAAGAGCCATGGGCCTCTAGGCCTATTGTGGACATTGAGCCCATTGCCAGTGACAGGATGCCTGGAGCCCTGCTGGATGGCATCCCTAAGTCCAGGGTCCCCAGATGCCTCCATTCCAGCTTGGCAATACCATGTTGGCTCTACTGGCATGGGACACTCCCAGGCATACCACAGGGTAGTGGTTCTCAGAGGACGGCCTCTAGACTGGGAGTATCAGCATTACCTAGAAACTTGGAAATGCAAACTCTGAGGCCCCAACACAGATCTATCAAATCAAAAACTCTGGAGGTAGAGTCCAGCAGTGTGTGTATAACAAAGTTTCCAAGTGACTTTGAGGTACCACTTCTCTAAGATATCAAGCCTTTCATCCCTCCATTTGCTGTCCGTCGAGTAACCTAAAATTCACACATCTACCAATCTAAACAGCCATCATCCAACTGTCCATTTCTCAGTGCAATTCAACCATCTGTCCTAGTCAGTCTGAGCTGCTGTAACAGGACATCCACAGACTGGGTGGCTTATAAGCAACAGAAACGGATTTCTTGCTGTTCTGAAGGTTGGAAAGTTCAAGATCAAGGCACTAGCAGATCTGGTGTCTGGTGAGAGCCTGCTTCCTGGCTCACAGAGAACTAGCTATCAACAATCCACATTCACATTCTGTCCAGCCACCTGTGCCTCTCTATCTAATCTCATGTAATCTAGTCTATCGTCAGCCTAAATAGTCATCATCCTAAATATTTCTTTATTTATGTTACAAACATCTACTCACTATCTTCACAACTCATTTATGATACAAAAGAATATCTAAGCTCTGGTACCCACCACACCCACCTCCCCTTTCTAAGGAAAACAGACACAAACATTTCTTTCTGCTTAAAGTTTCAGGATCATATCATGTGTATTAAGTGAAATCAGTTCTATTTCTCTGGGGAGCAACCCTGACTGGACAAGGGGCAGGTTCTTGGGGTTCCTCAACTAAAGGCAACTGTGTTTGTATGTGTATAATCTTAATATATATACACACACACATATATAGTAGCTTAACTATTACATACAGATATGATATATTCTATAGATATAGATCTGTCACACATATGTGTACATATATAACTTCAATAGCTTGCCATAAAACTCTGCCCAAATGAGGTTGTCTGTACTGAATGGTGACAGACTTAGCCAGTCATAAACATTCTCTTCCTTCATTCTCTTCCTTGGAGAGTATGAATGTTTGGTATCACTGAGAAGTCAGGTCACTTCAAGCTCCAGTTCTATCCTAACAATGGTAAGCTATGTTCCAGTTTTCAATGAAGCCTGCTGAATACGTCTGCTTTGAAAGAGTGGGATTTAGAGTGACCTTACAGCTCAGACAGAAACAACTGTGCTGGGGGCATGACTCTGCAACCCCGCATTTAGCCCTCATTATCCAAGACAAATGTCAAGCTGCCTCTGCTGGAGGGTGGAGCTAGATGACCACACTATACCACATATCCTACTTGTCCACAGCTGATTTGAGCAGGGCCACCTCACCAGAGGGAGGTAGCACCCATATCCCATCCATCAGCAAATCCTGATTACCTTCAAAATAAATCCTAAACTGGACCACTTATCACTGCCCTCACCACTGCCACCCTGGTCCAAACTACCAACATCTCTCACCTGGATTTCTGCAGTCGCCTCCTAAATGGTCTCACTGTTTGCCCCCCTTTCCCGCCTTGTCCCTTTCAGTCTATTCTCATCACAGTAGCCAGAAAGGTCCTTTTTAAAATCTAAGATCATGTCATTTCTCTGTTCAATATCCTCCAATGCCTCCCCTCCTTCTTACAGTAAAAGTCTAAGTCCTCACAATGGCTTGTAACACACTTCATGATCTGTCCTGCTACCCGTCTGACCTCATCTTCCACCATCCTCCCCGTGTTCACACAACATCAGCCACACCAGCCTCACTGATGTTCCTCACACAGTGCCACAGAGTTCCCACCTCAGGACAATTGCACTTGCCATGCCCTCTTCCTAGAGCATTCTTCCCCCAGATATCTTCACGGCTCACCCCCTCAATTTCTTCAGATTTCTGCTCAAATATGACCATATCAGGGACACCCTCTCTGAGTATCCTACATGCAGCAGAAACCCAACCCCTCCCCAAACTGCTCCCTGCTTTATTTTTTCCATAGCATTTAACGTCAGCTCACATATAACTGCCTACTGTCTCTCTCTCCTCATTAGAAAGTATTCTTCATAAATGCAGCAACTTTGTTTTGCTTGCTGTCTATTTTTCAACACGTAGGAGCTTTGTTGAGGTACAAAGAGTCACATAAATAAGCACTTGGTAAAAACGTGTGGAAGGAATGAGTACGAGTGGCTGAGAGTAGACCATGAGGAAGAAAATCAAGCAGAGGGAGCCTGCTGAGACAGGAATGAGTACAGAGAAATGTGGGAAAGAGAGGAACCTTGAGGTCCTCGGGAGATGGAGAGAAGAGCTGCTGTTCCTGACTTTCCAGTTCCAATCTTCACAAGGCCTGAATGTCAGTGCTCTCTGCAAGGTTGTCCATTGTATTCTCACAATTGTACCCCTCATTCTTAAAAACATTTGGAGTTTTCTTTGTTCCTGGCAACAAAAACAACCTTGACTTGAGCAGTGTCCTTCCAACCATCCATCCACCCATCTCTCCATCCCCACATGCCCTCCTAATCATTTATACTTCCTTTTTATTCCTTTTTTTTTTTTTTTGAGACAGAGTTTCACTCTTGTTGCCCAGGCTGGCATACAATGGCGCAATCTCAGCTCACTGCAACCTCCACCTCCCGGGTTCAAGCGATTCTCCTGCCTCAGCCTCCTGAGTAAGTGGGATTATAGGCATGCACCACCACGCCTGGCTAATTTTGTATTTTTAGTAAAGACAGGGGGTTTCACCATGTTGATCAGGCTGGTATCAAACTCCTGACCTCAGGTGATCCTCCTGACCTCAGGTGATCCGCCTGCCTCGGCCTCCCAAAGTGCTGGGATTACAGGAGCCACCGTGCTTGGCTGATCACTTACACTTCTAACCATCTGTCTACAGATCAGTCCACTAGTCCGTTCATCCCTATAAGCATCCATTATCCTAGAGTCCAGCCATCACCCATCGATCCATGTAACCAACAACTATCCATGCATATGTGGATGGATAACCTCCTTTCATAACCTCCAGGTAGAGTGGAGTCAGCTCATGAAGGATCTCATCACAGGGCTGAGGCCATCCAACTTTAATGCTGAAAAGTGGGAAGCTATGGAAGGATTTTGAACAGGAAAGTTATATAGTTGGATCTGTATTTTAGAAAAATAACTCTGGGCCGGGCGCGGTGGCTCAAGCCTGTAATCCCAGCACTTTGGGAGGCCGAGACGGGCGGATCACGAGGTCAGGAGATCGAGACCATCCTGGCTAACACGGTGAAACCCCGTCTCTACTAAAAATACAAAAAACTAGCCGGGCGAGGTGGCGGGCGCCTGTAGTCCCAGCTACTCGGGAGGCTGAGGCAGGAGAATGGCGTGAACCCGGGAGGCGGAGCTTGCAGTGAGCTGAGATCCGGCCACTGCACTCCAGCCCGGGCGACAGAGCAAGACTCCGTCTCAAAAAAAAAAAAAAAGAAAAAGAAAAATAACTCTGACATCTATGAGCAAGATACTTACTGTCTAAAGGCAGGAAGACCAGTTGGGGTAATATTAAAATATTCCAGATGATGAATTAGGGCAGAGGCACAGGGGCTTCAGAAAAGAAGATTCAAGGGAGAGACAGGGAAGCAGGTCTGGGAACAAGCCCAAGCCAGAAGGGCAGGCCTAGACAAAAAACTGCCTAACAGGGGGCCTCAGTTTTGCAACCACCAGCTCAGCCCAGGCACTGTGTTTGCCCCAGATCTCAAGTGGGACCAGGCCTCTTGCACATTCTGCACATTTGGGGCAGAGTTCCCAAGAAGCCCAATCCAGAACCAGTCTTCACTGGGCCCTTCAGCAGAGCACTCTGTCCTACATCTCAAGTCTCTAAGTGATATGTCCAGAGTACACATTCCCCCACCAACTCATCTCACAGCTCAGCCCTGGCTACAGAAAGCAAGGGCCTCTTCTCTGTTCATTTTCTTCAACTCCTCAGAGGTTGGGCCTCTGGCCCAGTGAAGTCAGGGTCTGGGAGGTAGCCCTGGCTCCCTGCCCGCCCACAGAGGCTATATTTGGAGCAAGACAACTCCCTCTGGACACAGAGCTTGGGACCCACCCTGCAGGGCTGCCCCAACCAATTTTACCCAGTATCCATGCAGTGTGATTGTCACTCACGTTTTCACTTGTTAGTTCATTCATTTGTTTACTCATTTATTCATTCCACAAACATTTATTGATCTGCTGGTATGATGCAGCAGGTACAACAGGATGTGCGGTGGGCGCATATCTGTATATGTGTATATATGGTTCTCTCTAAGCAGGGATGGCAGAACATACTCTGGGTGCCCTCCCTCAGGGTTCGGTGGTGATGATGACTCACACTCAGGTGTATATGGATCTGTGGGGACCTGTGTGCAAGTGCATGCTGGCACGTGCTCTCTGAGGAGGTAGCTATGACTCAGTGGCACGTGGCATCTGTGGGTACCTGTGTGGATATGTGTCTGAGTGCAGGCATGAGCATAGACGCTAGCTCCTCAGGGGGTGGGGGAAGTGGTTGTGACTCAGCTGCACATGGTGACTGGGAGCCTACAAGCCAGCTATGACTTTATGGCTTTGCTTATTTGCCAAGCCAAACAGTTAGTGTTGGGCACAAATATTCTATCAGAATGTGCATGGAATAAGTCCTGAGCCAGCGACCTCCAGCAGGCAGGAGAGACTCAGTAGTCTTGGCCCAGCAGCATGTGTCCCCCACCTGCCCCCTCCACCGTAGGTATACAGGTCCTACCCTCCCCTCTTCGTCCTCTCCACTCCTGCCTCCTGGAGACTCAGCGAGCGCGTCCCTCATTGACTCTACATCACCCCTCACCCACCGGTCCCAGGTGCACACACGAGACCAGGCCCAGAGGTACAGGGCTGTGGCCGTCAAGCTGCCAGCCCAATCCATTTTTCTACCATACCAAAAACCCCTTCTTTTCCAGACCCCATGACGGCGTCTTACTCCAACATCCTAGCCCCAGTTGTAGGCTCGGCAAGCCCGCTCCAGGGCCCACTTCCCATCTCGGCGGCCGCAGACCCGCTGCCTCCCCATCGGCGCGGCCCCATCTTCACCTCTGAGCTCCTTGCCCCTCTCTCCCTGGCTGTCTCTGTCCTTATCTGTCCCGAGTCTATCTTTGTCTCTTCTCGAGCCGGACTGTCTGCAGCAGAGGCTTCACCAGAGTGGAGGTGCTGACAGAGTGGGGGTGTGGGCAGGACACTCTGTGTCCCTTCTTGAGCCTTATCGGGAAAACTTAAGTCACTGCTCAGGGCTCAGACTGGAATTTCGCCCTAGATGACCTTGCTGGGTCTGCCGGGGGCCTCCGCGGGGACAGCCAGGGTCAAAAGAGTCAGGAAACAGGCCCCTGCTTGTGGGCCGCCAGCCCGCCCTCATCCCAACCAGGCCGCCTGCAGCGCCCTCCGCGGGAGACGCCGGGGAGGGGAGAGAAGGGAGAAGACGGGAGGGGCAGCCCCGTCTTGGGCACTCGTAGGGACCAGCAGGAGGCCTTGTGGGGCTGGAGTCGTGACCACGGATGCCGCAAGGCCACAGGGCCCTCCTCGGGGTCCCGGCCGGAAATCCTCAGGGGCCCGAGGAGGAGCCCGGGCAGCCACCTGACCACCTCCCCGCAGGCCGCAGGCAGGCGGCGCGCCGTACCCGCGGGGAATGCGGGAAGAGGCCTTCGCGTCTGGACACCTGGGCTTCGTCCCAGAGCCGTCACTGCTGTGTCCCCTTGAGCAATTGCCTAGCTCCCTAAGCCTCACTTTTCACACCTGGAACATAGGAAAATTGCGCCCACCTTCTGGGTCGTGGCAGATAAAATGAGTTCACGTCAGGGCTGGCTCTCAGGAGGCGCTCAGTGCCCGTGGCTTTCCTCCCCGGTGAGCAGAACCCCGGGGCAGCTACCCGCGCCCTGGCACCCAGAGCGGAGCAGCCAGGAGCGGAGCCGCCACCGCACACCCGATCCGACCCGACCCTGGTCGGCCCTGCGCGCCCCGGTCGGGGATGGAACCTGCGGGCGCGGCGCACGCCTGCCACCTGCCGGCGAAGCCACCTGGCCGCCCGTCCCGCCCACGGCCGCGCGCGTGCGCAGGCCTGCACCACCCAGTCGCCCCCACCTCGCCGCGCCCCGCCTCCCTCGCCCAGGGACCCCCTAGGCCACGCCACGCCCCTCCAGCAGCCCAGCGAACCCCCTTGGCCGCGCAGACCTGCGCCACCAGGTCGTTTCCTCCCCTCCTTCCCTCGAAAACGTGTGCATTTCGTTACCCTTACACCTGGAACCGAGGTCATTTCAGGACCTCCCAAGAAGGGTCAGGATGGTGGGATTAGCCTCAACGGGGCGCGGACGCAGGTTGCGCGGTTAAACCGCGTGTTGCTGTTTCAAACAAACCTAAATGTAGGCCTGGAAGGCTGTGTACTGAAATCCTAGCGCTAGGTTGGTGCAAAATTAATTGCGGTTTTTGCCATTGTCGGTTGTCTGCAGAGTGAGATTATGGCGAAGCATTTTTTTTTTTTTTTTTTTTTTTTTTGAGACGGAGTCTCGCACTGTCGCCCAGGCTGGAGTGCAGTGGCCGGATCTCAGCTCACCGCAAGCTCCGCCTCCCAGGTTCACGCCATTCTCCTGCCTCAGCCTCCCGAGTAGCTGGGACTACAGGCGCCCACCACCTCGCCCGGCTAGTTTTTTGTATTTTTTAGTAGAGACGGGGTTTCACCGTGTTAGCCAGGATGGTCTCGATCTCCTGACCTCATGATCCACCCGTCTCGGCCTCCCAAAGTGCTGGGATTACAGGCTTGAGCCACCGCGCCCGGCCAGCATTTTATTTTTTTACATACCTGCTTTTTCTCAAATTTCCATATTGGGTATGTATTGGTGATAAGGAAAAAAAAAAACTACAAAAGTTATTTTTTGAAGAAAAAAAAAATCACAGGGAGAGACAGAGGGGGACAAACTGGCCTATCAAGGGGATTTCTGGAAGTTAACTTTCTAGTATCTCTGTTTGCATATAGACTCCCAGGGCCCCCTGGGAGAAATGGAGAAATAAAGCCCAGGACTTGAGGCATTGGGGTGGATGGTCCATCTTTCACATATGCTGGGATTAACTTCCTTTAAGATAAAAGAAAGGCAAGAGTTCCCAGCCTTATTAGGGTAACGTGGGGTAGAGCCTCCAAATAAACCAGAAACTCTTGAGAGTTGAGGTGGTCAGTCACTGCTGTCTGGTTCAAGCTCTGATTGGACCCAAGGGGACCAGATCCAGGATATATTTGAGAACAAGGAATTTATTTCAGAAAGGGGCCACTCAAAAGCCAGCATTTACTAAGAACCTGCTTGGTACAGGGTGCTGGAACTACCACAACAGGCTGCCCCTGCCCTTAAGGAGTTCTGGGCTGACTTTTGGGAAAGTTCATCAGAAGTGACGGGTAGTGAGTGAGGCAGATCAGCAGGAACATTACAAGCCGCAGGAACCGTCATCGGCTGATACAGGCCCTGGGAGGTAGAGTGGAGAACAGCTCTGGCCCCCACAGTTAATGGCCACCAACGGAGTGACAGGACCCTTGAGGGGAGAGCAGAGGCTGGAGGTCCTTGGGGTCTACTGGGAGGTGGCAGTCACAGGCTCTTGGGTCCTCTCCACAGCCTCGCTGGAACTTTCCAAAGAGCAGGTGTGACTGGGGAAGTGTGTTGCTGGGCTGTTGCCCTCACCTAGGACCTCATCTGTTCACTCATCCATTCACAGATTTGCCAGATACCTGCCTTTGCCGGACACCTCAAAAGTTACAGACCTGCCTGTGGACATGCATAGAGCACCTGAGGTATTTCCCAAACTCTCCAGTAGTAGCCTTGAATGGCTGACCTACCGCAGTCACCTGCCAGATCTTCTCAGAACTGGCCAGCCCACCAGCAACATGCCCATTAAGTGGCCTGGCCCAGCCCAGATGGAAAACCCCCCTCCACATGACTTTCTAAAGAACATGCATGAAGACAAAACACCAGGTGCCTCAGGTGTGACACCGTGAGGACACATCACCTGTACAGTATCCTAACCCACCCAAGATGACACAGTAAGATAAAACCACAGTAGAGCCCAGGCCTGTTTGACTCTGATGTCCAGGCTCCTTTCCAACTTAGTGCCCTAAAGGCCTGATTGGGGTGGAGGTAGGGAGGAAGATTCAAGCACTGACTGCTTGTAGCCCAGGCTGGGAGGGCAACAGCTTTAGAAAAAAAAGCCATTCATTGCTTTAACCATCTTCCAGCTAACTGCAGTCAGATGTACAAGGCCATGGGGCTCTGGGATGAAGTCTTCCACCTCTACACCTTGTAAACAAGGATTCCAGACACACCCTCCAAATGGGAATGGAGACACATGTTTGGCAGAGTTGGACAGTGACGCTGGTCTCTTATCAGCCTGGACTTTGAGGGGAGTGGAAAACCGATGAGTTTGGAGGTGCAGCAGCCCTGGTATCCCCTGAAACCAGCCTGTGGGAGGACAGTCTTCCCAGGGGAGCTGCTCAGGATGGTCCTGCTCCATGCATCAGGAAGAAAATGGAACCTGAAAACAGAGGGAAAATGCAGAAAGTGGGGCAGGGAGGCTGCTCCCTGAAACCCCCATGGGTTGCTGGTTCAAGCAGAAAGTGTTGCTGAAGGGGAACAGGGTGTTGCTGAAGGCAGGGTGAAATGGAACAGGAAACGAGAACTTCCGATGAGGAGGAGGGGGCAGTGGGCTGCAGAATGGGGTTTGCTAGACAGAGTTTTCCTCTACCCACTCCTAAAGTCCTGCTGGACCTCAGCTGGCCCCTGTGAACTGCTGTTGGGGATTTAAACAAAGTCCTGCATTCCTGTGGGTGCACAACCCTAAGAGACCATGGACTGCGTCTGTGTGGTGGGAACAGGAAAAGGCGGATGAGTGTAGCCCCGCTTGGAATTTAGTGTCCACCACAGATGTATCCACTACCCAGGGCCAAAGACTCGGGAGCCTCAGAAGCCTCAATGGAAGCTGAGCACAGGACTAGAAAGTGTCAGGGCCCTCCTCTGCATGTAGGGGTGGCACATGGCAACCAGCTGGGTGATGGGGAACTGAGAAATTAAATGTTTGACATAAAAATGTAATCAGGACCTGAGAGGAGGTGGGTAGTATAATGAACAGCATCCTAGAAGTCCGGTACAGATTTCGCATGTCCCCTTCTAGTTCCTTCTCTGCAAATTGAAACGTGAGTCCAGGTGCAGTGGCTCACGCCTATAATCCCAGCACTTTGGGAGGCCGAGGCGGGTGTATCATTGAGGTCAGGTGTTCCGAGACCAGCCTGGCCAACATGGTGAAACCTGTCTACTAAAAATACAAAAATGAGCCGGGTGTGCTGGCACATGCCTGTCATCCCAGCTACTTGGGAGGCTGAGGCAGGAGAATCCCTTGAACCTGGGAGGCAGAGGCTGCAGTGAGCTGAGATCACACCACTGCACTCTAGCCTGAGCATCAGAGCGAGACTCCATTGGGAAAAAAAAAAAAAAAAAAATTTAAAGGTGAGCCAGTTCAGGCATTCTAGAGGCACTGCAGTTACAGACAGTAAACTGCACAAATCCTGGGTGTAAAGTTGATCGTTTTTTCCTATGTAACCACCATTTACAGCATCCCAGAAAGTTCAAGTGTCCCTTCCCAGTTTACAGTCACCCGCCTCCCACCCTCACTTCTAAATCCACTGATTAGCAGTGTCTTGGAAATTTATATGGAATCATATAGTATGTGCTCTTTTGTGTTTGGCTTGTTTGCTCAACATGATGTCCATGAGATTCAGCCATGTTGTTGCATCTCTCTGTAATATGTTAATTTTATGTTAGTTTAGGTGTAGTATCCTTTGTCTGGATATACAATTCGTCTATTCTCTACTGGTGGGTATTTGGGTGTCTCTGGTTTGGGGCCATTATAATAAAACTATTGTGAATCTTCTTATACAAGTTTTTTGGTGGACACCAGCCTCACTTCTCTGAAATGAGTGGAAACTGCTGGGCCAGAGGGTAGCTGTTGTTTTTAGCTTTAGTGGATATTGCCAAGTAGGAAGTAGGGAGGTGATTATTACAGTCTCTAATATATAATGAAAGGAGTAGAGGGGGAAAGAGAGGAAAGAAATAGAGATTCCATAAACTATTCCCAAGACTGATCCTTTAAGAAATCTGGAGCACCTCCTGAGCTGCACTGTAAAAGCTGAGGAGTGCCTCTTCCCACCTTTTCATTACGTCTTGACCTTATTCACCGGATCCTCACCCCATTAGGGCAGCTGTGCCTTGCTGGAACTACCCAGAAGGTTGCAATTAAGGCTTGGCCAGTTAGAACAAGCACAAGCGCTGTGCAGGACACATCACCACCTGAGTGGCAAATGGGAACATTCATTCCTCACAAGCTGCTAAATGGTGCTGACAGACTCACCCCGTGTTTCAGCACCTGGAAAGAAATCAGGGTTATGGCAGCTTTTACACTTCACGCTTCAGCAACTTGCATCATAGTCTTTAAAATATATCCAAAGCAACCCCCTCCAGAGGCTCTGGGTGTGTCAGAGGTCCCTGCCCTCTGCTCTCTGCCAGCTCACAGAGAAACAGGCATTCTCCCTTCCAGGTGCTCCTCATTTGCACCGAAGAGGTCAGTCAACTCCTAGGACATCTGAAAGGCAAGTGTTCTGGATAACAGAACTTGCCTTTCTGTGGAGCAGGTTTTCTCAATCTTGCCACTACTGACATTTTAGTCCGGATAATTCTGTTACTGGGGGCTGTCCTAGGCATTGTGAGATGTTTTGCAGCATCCCTGGCCTCTACCTACACGATGCCAGCAACAGTCCCTCCAGTTGTGACAACCAAAAATGTCTCCAGACATTGCCAAACGTCCCCTGGAGGGCAAAATCACCACCAGTTGAGAACCACTGTGATAGAGAAAGAAGAGTTTGTTTTTTTTTATTTTTGAAATGTAGTCTCGCTCTGTTGCCCAGGCTGGAGTGCGGTGGCGCGATCTCAGCTCACTGCAAGCTCCACCTCCTGGGTTAACACAATTCTCCTGTCTCAGCCTCCCAAGTGGCTGAGACTACAGGCGCCCGCCACCGCGCCCGGTAATATTTTTAGTAGAGACAGGGTTTCACCGTGTTAGCCATGATGGTCTCAATCTCCTCACCTCGTGATCTGCCCGCCTCAGAAAGAACAGTTTTTAAACACACCAACCAGTGTCCTCTCCCTCCCTCCAAGAGGGAAAGATCAGCTTTCCAATATACACTCAAGCTGGACTTAGTCCACAATAGGCATTTTATCTTGGCAACAATGTAAACCACAACAACAAACAAAAAGCCACATGGTTTACTCTGGTGAAAGAAAAACTGAAAGGCATAAAAAGAAAACTAAGGAAAACAGAGGTAAGAAAATTTTAAGGTAACAGCAACAATGAATGATAAATCATCTTTGTAAGTTCCCGTTTGTGAGCTGACACATCAGCCATGGCTTGCCCACATTCGTGACTCAAACACCAAAGATGAGGCCATAGCTAACTTCTTGGGTTCTAAACTCCAAACCCAGTGTTTTCAGGAAGTGTCCCTAAACCAAAGTCCATCTCATTATATGAAAATACATACAGATACACCCAACTTTACCCCCACTGTTTTATTAAATCAGACAGTTAAATGTATATTCTGGTATTTTTAATTTTCTTACTGGGTCCATTTTACTTAAAAAAAAAATACAAAACATTTTTAATGTATCTTAGAAAAATCAGCAAAAATTTGAGAAACTTGAGCATATTACATTGTACAATGGTTTCATACTAATGTTTTAAAATCATAAATATTTGGTTTCCTCTCAACATAGCACATCACAAAAATACATTTCAAAAACTTTTTTCATGTATAATTCCTGTGAATGATCATATCCCTACTTATTAAGGAAAACACCTGATGACAAGCACTCAAACAATCCTGAAGTTTTCTGTACAGTAATTACAAAAGTAAAACCAAGAGTTCTGTTGGCCCTTTGACAGGTGAAACCATTTTAAATATTAGGAAGAATTCACTTAGTATCAAAATATAATTCCAAATGGGATACACTTAGTTCACTTCTTTGCCATCTTTGATTCACAAGTATCTATCTTAGCCAAAGCACTGTTTAAAAGGATTTTGCCTTCTAGACATAGTGCCACTGAAAACCAAGATGTAATAACACTACGCATTAAACAGAAAGCTTTTGCGCAACCACATATATGACTGCTTGGTCATGTCAAGGTCCACATGTGACCAGACAGCAGGCAGTCCTTAGGCGGATGACCAGGGGCCAGGCAGTGAGGTCTTCAAGAACCCAGGGCTAGAGCAGCTAAGCCCCAGGTCATGTTATCAGCTACAGTTGTGGAATAAGCCAGGTTTAAGGAAGGACATTCTGCAAAAGTGAGGGGCCTATTTCACAACTTCTAGAAGTAGAAATTCACATATTCCATCATGACCCTCCCCACCATGCAGAGACTATTTGACTCCCAAGGCCACACTGTTTCCATCCCATAGATTTCACATAGGTGACTAGGTTCTTTGTAAAATACTTTTTCCTCATTCTGGAATGACGGATACTGGAGTCTTCTGGTGTAATGTGCAATCAAACCACAGGAAAGGTTCCATTCCTTACCTAAGTCTCGTTGGCCTATACACCTGCCAGCTACTGAATAAAATGGTAATACTGATAAATGTCTGGGCAGAAATCCAACACCCAAATCAGCTGGCAAATTTCAAAGGCACATGATACAAAAATATTTTAGACAATAAACTTTATAAAGGCAACTATAAGAAATCATTAAATAAAGTTACATTTTTATTAAACAGCCCAAAATCTTAACACAAATACCTACAGACCATTTCTTCATTGGCAAATATTTTCCTGTCATAAAAGGTGATAATTTATGGGATTATATTCCAGTTTCCTCTCATGTAAATAAATACATACACTGAAACCTCTAATACCACTCTCTCTCGATGTATACATCTGTTTGGAATTGCTTTCTTAGTATGCACTCAGCAAGCACTAGCATAAGAACACCTGAGGTTCTCTGTCCTCATTTAATACTTGTAGAGAGAAAAGGACTGTATTCTACTGAATTCTGCCCTTTTTTGCAACAACTGAATTATCCTCATATTTATTTACAATTTTAAGCTTGATTGCTGTCCATGGAGTTACTGTTGCTTCTCAATTATAACTAGTGTTAGAAGGCTTGATTTCATAAATGTTCTTTTTAATCTAAAGATAGATAGAAAACCTTCCTTAATACTCCTTTCAAATCAGATGCATATAAACTATGATCCCAATTTCCCTGTTACACTTATTTCTATTGGATATTTTCTCCGTTGTCACTATAGAGGAAGGGAAAAGGCAGAAAAGCTGCCCACCTAACAAAGGCTAACATTATGGCTAGGCTAATATATTGACATGCTATCATCTTTATGATGTTTTGAATCTAACTAGCAGACATACAGTCAACTTCCTGTTAGCCATGTGCATCTCATCTGCTTTCTTTATGATCCAAATAATTTTCATTTCAAATTAGCTTCTTTCTACTACTCAGCATAATCCTCTCACAGCCTGGCATATACCTGGTAGCACATCATTCAATGAGAGAGTATGAGAGAAAATTAGGTTGACAATATGGGGCAAAGGGGTAGTCTCCTTTAAGGTGAGGGGAAAGGAGATGGGAATGAAACATGCCACGTGTATGATGGTTAGGGAAAGAAGTATCTTAGCAGAAGCTAGAAAACCTCTACTAACAGGATTACATTCCAAAAGGGCAACCAGGAAATGGCAGTGACTCCGTGACTTCTCTGTCAGAGCACCAATGGTCAAAGGCATTCCATGCCAAGTGTCAGGGAATGGAAAGCAAACCGGCCAATCTAGTTTAACAGCACATACTCAGAGAAGGAAACAAAGGAAACACGCTGCCAAAGGAAAGAGCTAACATCCAGTCCACAGAGGTTCTGAGTACCCAATGGCAGTGAGCCCCTCCAAACTCTGCAGAGCTGACTGTGCTGTCTGCACCCTGCCTCATTTGGGGAAGAATCTGAGAGAGCTAAAAGACAAATTTCAGAAGGTGATGTTTTCAAAGAAAGAGTAAATAAACAGCTTGACAATGTTGACTTTTTTTTTTTTTCTTTTCAGGTAGCCCTTGTTTGCAGGAAGATAAATAAGAAGGCTTCCTTAGGATATTGATGCACTTGGAGAGGCATGGAAGGAAGAATAGTTAAAAGCAGCAAAGCCTTTTTTTTTTTTTTTTTTTTAGATGGAGTCTCACTCTGTCACCCAGGCTGCAGTACAATGGCATGATCTCAGCTCACTGCAACCTCCGCCTCCCAGGTTCAAGTGATTCTCCTGCTTCAGCCTCCCAAGTAGCTGGGATTACAGGCGCCCACCACCACGCCCAGCTAATTTTTTTTTTGTATTTTTAGTAGAGAAGGGGTTTCACCAGGTTGGCCAGGCTGGTCTTGAACTCCTGACCTCAGGTGATCCACCCACCTCGGCCTCCCAAAGTGCTGGGATTACAGGCGTGAGCCACCGCACCCGGCCCCCAAAGCCATTTCTTTTGTCTTTAGCGTAAAGCTCCCCTGCCATGCAGTATCTACATAACTGATGTGACTGCCAGCAAGCTCAGTCACTCTGTGGTCTTTTTCTCTTTCCAGTTCTTCTCTCTCTCTTCAAGTTCTGCCTCAGTGAAAGCTGCAGGTCCCCAGTTAGTGATCAGGTGAGGGTTCTTTGAACCTAAGAGACAAACATGCTTTAAATACAGGAAGTATTGTATTCTTCAGGGTACCCCATAATTTTTCTACAGACAAAATAGTAACTTTCCTACTTTATTTCTTCTTTGAGGAACATCCATAAATGTCATACCAGCTAAAACAATTAGAAGATGTATACCGAGGGGATTAACTGGGCACTCTTACCTGTTAGGGGATAAGGTTTTCAAGAGAAACTTACCCTAAACAGCTTTTTTTTTTTTTTACATTTGGGCTAAAAAAGTTTCTTTAGTACAATTCAAATACACAAGTGAAACAGAAAAATAAATTTAAAAATAAATATATGGGCTGGGCACAGTGGCTCACGCCTGTAATTCCAGCACTTTGGGAGGCTGAGGCAGGCAGATCACGAGGTCAGGAGATCGAGACCATCCTGGTTAACACGATGAAACCCCGTCTCTACTAAAAATACAAAAAATTAGCCGGGTGTGGTGGCGGGCGCCTGTAGTCCCAGCTATTCCGGAGGCTGAGGCAGGAGAATGGTGTGAACCCAGGAGGCGAGCTTGCAGTGAGCCGAGATCATACCACTGCACTCCATCCAGCTTGGGCGACAGAGCAAGACTCTGTCTCAAAATAAATAAATTAATTAATTAATTAAATTAAATTAAAATTAAAATGATTACTTCATAGAGTCTGTTGTTACCTGGTTCTATCAGTCGAATTAATCCTTCATGATGGGCCACTTTGTCCTTCCAGCTCTTGGTCTTATCAGCTGCCATCTCCAGCTTCTTTTTAACTTCCTGAAACAAAAGTGGATTTTGGACTATGCAGACACACAGGTAGTTTAAGAACCAAATCACAACTATTGGGCCCTTACTACATATTTGTGAATTATCTCATTAAATCCTCTCATAGCCCATTCTAAGAAGCGGGAATTACTATTACCCCATTGTACAGAGTGAAAATGGGTTCAGAGAAGGTCAGTAACCTGCCTAGGGTCACACAACAGGAAATGGTAGAGCCAGAATTGGAACCCAGGCTGTCTGATTCCAAAGCCTATTCTTCTACCATCTGCACACTAATTACAATGGGTGTATGGCTCTGTGTGCCAGTTACAGTTTACTGCTTCTCCACTCCAAATCCACCCTGAACCGTCCTGCTGGTGATACTAAAATAATTCTCCCTAACTAGCTGGCAGCATAAAGCTTTGTCACTAGAGGGTGCTGCAGGGACACGATGAGGGAGGGACTTTTCTTCTAGGTTCCACTCAGTGGCTCCTGTGGCACTCAGAACACCCAAAGTGCTCACCACCGGTGAGTTTTTGTAGCACCTCCCTGTGGGCAGCTTTTGCCAGTGCCCCAAAAGGTGGCCTCCCACTGAGCTTTGCTGGCACAGCACCTCAACAAACTTTTCTGCCATCCAGGCACCCTCTCCACAGAGGTCTGGATCACAGCACTGGGGTTACGGAGCAAGGAGCAAAGAATCCTCTTCCAGATCCGTTCCCTCCCTGGTGCTCTGCCTCAGTCTTCGAGGCAGTGGCTGCTCCCTACGTCTGCCATTCCTGCATTCTCAAAGCCTTCTTTACAACACAGTAGGTAATTTCCTGTTACAGTTAATAATGTTTTATATTAAACTTTCCCTGTTCAAATTACTGTACAGTTTCTGCCTCTGACGGATGTATAATACATCTTATCTCCTGTAAAAACGTCCTCTTTCTTCTTTCTTACAGCTAAGCAAGATTCTTACTACAGCTTCATTTTGGCAGCTAAATAAATAATTCTATTATTGATAAATGTTTTTCAAAAATTTAAATACAGAAGTTTGCAGGGCCAAGTCTCATCACCTCGTACTGCTCAAGTGCTTGTTTCCGTTCTAACTCAAGCTGCTCCAGCTGCTCCATGGCCTCCTGCAGGGCCTGTTCCTTCAGGACACGCTGATTCTCCAACTCCTGCTTCTCCGCCTCAGTTGTCTGAATGGCCTGCTGCTGCTCCAAGTGCCACTTTTCTAGTTCAGCCCTCTTGGAAGACTCTTCCTCCAACAACCTACAATGTGCAGGAAAGCTCCAGATCAAATCCTGCCCAAGTCACCACCCTGACCCAGCAGATGAGGGAAGCATTTTAGACAACAGAATATTTGAGGTCGTCTAATCCGCCTCTCATTTCACCAGGAGGAAAGCAGGAGCCAGAGAAGCTCATATTCACAAAGCTGGTAAAGCAGCCCATGTGTCCTGCTCTAAGCTCTCTCAGTTTCACCCTTTTGTGAAATAAAAAATAACATTTATCCAGAGTTTAATGTGTGCCAGGAACTGGCCTAAGAGGCAAGTGTATTTTCTCAATTAATCCTCACAGTAAATTTAGGTGCTGTTACTCGTATTTTAGAGATGATGCAAGTGAGACACGAAGGTTCAGTGGCCTTTTTTCTTATACTAAGATGAGCTCTCCCATCCACTACTCTAGTTCCACAAAGGAAGTATCTACACCCTCTTCCCTGTGATAGCCCTTCAGCAACTGGAAGGCAGCTTTGTTACCTGCTGAGAACATCCTTCTCTAAGAAGACCACCTCCAGCCTTCACTCCAGCTTCCAGACTCAATATCCTTCTTTGGAGACACTGAGGTCTCCTCAGATGTCTCTTGGAGTTTGATGTACACAATAGAAAACAACACTACAGATGTGGTCTGACCAGTGCTGAGTTTATTCACTCAGGTGATGTGTATTTTTTGTGCCTTCTACATGCTTTTCTAGGCACTGGGGATGTGAGAATGAACAATACTGGATGGGTCTGTTTTTCATTCTAGTGGTAAAAGTATGGAGGGGTAATGGACATTTCCAGACACATGAAGGAGTTCAGAGGCTGGGCAGCCTAAGCACCTGGAAATTCAAATTCACAGGCCAGACACCTGCCCTCCCACCCCTCGGCAGCTAGGTTATGGTGGAGGCACAAGCTGGGCTTAGCTAAGTAGATGCTCCTTCTGGAACTTTGACTCTGAAGCAACTGGCACAAAGAAGCAGAGCCAGTAGAGAATTCATCTTGCTGGTGGCAGTAACATCCAGTGTTGAGTGACAGTAGGCGCGATGGCACTGCTGATGCCTGGTACCAACATGGGCGCCAGTGGCATCCTCACTGGACTCTTCCCATGGCCTGGCTTGGGCTGTAGTTGAGGCTGCTCATCCCCCTGTGGTTCCTGCCTGTGTTCAAGGCCTGGTCACCTGCCTTTCTGTGGAACTGGCAAATTATTTAAGAAACTTTCGAAGCATCAATAAATCCAAATCACATTGAAAAAAAAGAAACTTTCAACAAATTGTTTTATTGCTTTAGCTAATACAAGGTGGTTTCTGTGGTCTGCAAACAAGACTCCTGACTAAACTTTAGTGCCTCACTCTTTTTCTGTGTATCAGCTTCCTCATTTATCAAAAAAGGAATAGAAACTACACCTACCATCAAAGGTTTATTAATGTATTAAATGTGATAATGCACATAAGGTATTTACATGCCTACCACACAGCAAGGACTGGTAGATAACAGCTCACATTATAGAGGGACAATTATCTCATTTGCTCTGGATACTTCACATTCATTAAGGCTGCCTAAGAGTGTATAGAGTTTTGACAACCACATTTCAGGGATATGAAACTGTAGAACTTTTCAAATGAATTTCTATAAAGCCGAGTCTCCTGGATCCTGTGCTTGTTCTTTTGATATGTTAAATTATCTTCTTGGTCTAAAACCATCATTCTAGCCTGTCAACATCTTTTTTTGAATGCTTATTTTTACATTCTACACATTATATATCTTCACTGTCTGTAAATGAGATAAAGGAACAGAAAGCAACACACTCTGAGTGACTCCTAAATGCTAGGCATTACTCTAAAACACTCTGCATGCATCATCTCATTTCATCTTCACAACAACTGTATAAAGTTGGTAATTCTCTCAAGTTACACGGCTAAAAGTACCAGAGCTAGGAATCAAACCATGGCCTCACTCCAGAGCCCAGTCTTTAACCTTCAAATATATGAAAAGTATAATATCAAATGGAAGAGGGACTGTTGTTTCATGTGGCCCCACTGGGTAGAACTTGGATCCATTCATTCATTCAAAAAATATTCCTTGGGTACTTACTGTGTGCTAGGTACAAGTTGCTGGGAATACAGACATGACTAAGGTGTACTCCTGGGTGTTACAGATCCAAAGTGGGTAAGAGTTATAATAGGACAGATTATGGCTCAGCTTCAAGAACTTTCCAATAACTTGATTTTTCTTATTTTTTTTTTTTCATTTTTTTCTTTTTTGAGACAGACTGGAGTGCAGTGGTACAATCTCAGCTTAATGCAACCTCTACCACCTGGGTTCAAGTGATTCTCATGCCTCAGCCTCCCGAGTAGCTGGGATTATAGGCATGCACCACCATGCCCAGCTAATTTTTGTATTTTTAGTAGAGACAGGGTTTCACCATGTTGGCCAGGCTGGTCTCAAACTCCGAGCCTCAAGGGATCCACCTGTCTCAGCCTCCCAAAGTGCTGAGATTACAGCGTGAGTCATGGTGTCCAGCCAGTAACTTAAGTTTTCTAAATTTTAAATGAACAGTTTTCTTTTGAGTTCTCATTCAGAAGAGGCTACGTCACCTTCAGGATTACACATAAAAAAATAAATGTCATCGCACAGAGTGACTACAGTCAATCATAATTTAATTGTACATTTAAACTAACTAAAAGAGTATAATGGACTGTTTGTAAGACTAAGGATAAAAGCTTGAGGTGATGGATACCCCATTTACCCTGATGTGATTATTATACATTGTATGCCTGTATCAAAATATCTCATGTACCCCTACAAATATAAACACCTACTATGTACCCACAAAAATTAAAAGTTAAAAAAAAACTTCAATCATAATTTTAAAATTACAAGACCTAGATGTTTCAAGCTAAAGTTCTTGTCTTTTATTTAAACAATTGACTATAAAAAGTTTCTCTGGGTAAACTTAAGATACTGACAGAGAAAGAACTATCCATTAGAAGAATAATGAGATTCCAAATATTCCACAAATGATTAGCTGTTGCTTTAAGAAAGGAGTGAGAAGAGTTAACTGAGCAGACTTTTACACAGGCCCTTGGCGTAAGATTATGTTCATTTCATTAGTGCTGGTTTTCCAACCCAACTCCAGAATGACTTCCCTTGTTTTTTCTATCCAGAAAGGCCTATCCTGAGGAGCAAAGAACAAACCCTCCATGCCAATCTGACAGAAAGTCTCTCTGAATCACGCACAGCCTTCAGTGACTTCAGGAAAGAGGAACACACTTCACTTGAAAATGACCACTAGGCCGGGCGCGGTGGCTCACGCCTGTAATCCCAGCACTTTGGGAGACCGAGGCAGGCAGATAATGAGGTCAGGAGATCGAATCCATCCTGGCCAACATGGCGAAACCCCATCTCTACTAAAAATACAAAAATTAGCCAGGTGTGGTGGTGCACACCTGTAGTCCCAGCTACTCAGGAGGCTGAGGCAGGAGAGTCGCTTGAACCCAGGAGGCAGAGGCTGCAGTGAGCCAAGATCACGCAACTGCACTCCAGCCTGGTAACAGAGCAAGACTCCGTCTCAGAAAAAAAAGGGGGGGCAGGGGGGGCAAATTTGTCCATTTCAGGTTCCAAAAACTAAGAGAAAAAAATAATTTGGAATAATAAAATAATTACATTCATAAAATGCCCTTTGCACATCAAGAAAAAGTTAAATTTGTGTGCAGTACTTTTAGCATATTAGATCAGAGCTGTATGTAGAAGTTACATCTGGATTCAAAAGGTTGAAACCATTTTGCTATTGCTTAAATCAGAGTGTGCAAAATAATTAGCTGGAGTTTTTTGTCGTCGTTTTGTGTTGTTTTTTTTTTTTTGAGACAGGGTCTCATTCTGTCCCCCAGGCTGTAGTACAGTGGTGCAAATGCAGCTCACTATAGCCTCAACCTCCTAGACTCAAGTGATCCTCCTGCCTCAGCCTCCCAAGTAGCCTTTTTAAAAAAAAAAAAAAAAAAAAAAGATGAGGTTTCACCATGTTGCCCAGGCTGGTCATAAACTCCTGGGTTCAAGTGATCCTCCTGCCTTGGGCTCCCAAAGTGCTGGGATTATAGGTGTGAGCCACCACACGTGGCCTAGCCAGAGCTTTTTAAATAACAACACTCGTGTCTGGCTCCTATCCACACATATTTTGATTCAATAAATCTAGAGTGAGGCCCTACATGTGTATTTTTCAGAAGCTTCATCAGGTGATTCTGATATATAACAATGGTTAAAAAACCACTGGCTTCAATTATCCAAAATTATCCCTTATTCAAAAATATCACTCATCCTATAAACACTAAATAACAAAGACTAGTATTTCTAGAGTTATGCAGTTCCCTCTGTGATCTAGTCTCTGCTGTGTCATAATATATTTCCCACAAAAGTGCAGTAATACATATAGCATATTTTACCTGTGAATTCTCTGCACAAAAACAATCTATAAACTCTCAACACAGCTCAAATTATGAGGAGGCTCAAAAAATGTTGAGTGTCATGTAGAATGTCACTCTGGACGTCACGCAGCACTCAAACATTCCCATAGAGTGAATCTTCTGCTAAAATCACTGCCCAGTGGCACTGGAAGGGAGTTCCAAGAACCTGGTTAACCTCACAGTGCAGTAAGTTTGTACCTGTGGGGCCTATAAATGTCAGGCAATATGCTACATGCTTAATTTTCTATTTAGAAAATAATTTTTCCTTAAAAAATTTTTTTAAAAATTAGATTTAAAATCTAAATTTCCAAAACAATTTATTTATTTTTGAAGTCACTTTTGGCAAAACAAACAACTAAAGATGGCTTCTTCTTTCTCTTCCTATCTGAAGACTAATGAAACATCTTTTGCTGCTCTACATGTAAAATGGCAGCCATGGAAAATCTACCCCAGCTCATCTTATAACTGCTCCCCAAAACAGGGGGTCAGAGATCAAAGACTGGACCATGTGCTGCTACTGTAGTAAATACTTTTTAGTGTTGTCTCCCATCCCAGACATCTTAAAGAATGTAAATGGGGCAGCAAAGTAGAAACTGGCAGAGGATATGCTCAATTTTTCCCTTTGGGAGTCTTCATTTTATTTTATCCTCCCTGCTGCTATGAAGACCCCAAACTGAGAATTTTCATCTGAGAACATGACTATCATAAATAAAATTCTAAGGGGAAAAAAAAATCTAGGTTTCAAATACTTTTAAAATTAGGATTTCAAGTAGTAATTACTGAAGGAATGTTACCAATCCTGAATGACCAAATAGAAACTGCATATTTCCTTCTTATTCCCCAAAACCTGACAGCAACTTCGGCCCGAACAGGCACCTGCCTGCATACCAGCGGCCCTCTCTGGTCTGGAACATATTGAAGATGCCAAGCTCTCATCAGAGCTAATTCTGGGTTTGTGGATTTTCTCAAATATGACTAAGGGTATCATATCAAACATACCTACCAGACTGCTCCAAAATAGGCCCTTATTTAGCCCCAGAAGCAAGGGTTTCCCAGAGCCCCAGAATGAAAAGAAACACCCCAGCCAGTCGAGTCTCCATGGTCTCTCTAATCTGGACAGCACCTCGAGCCCAGTAACAGCCAGAGCAGAGATACTTCTCCCTCTCCACCAGAGTGTTAGTCATTCCAAGAAACTGTATTAGCCCAGGCAAAGTACACAAAGGCAGTCTGCAAACCAATCTAGCACCTGGCCTGAAGCTTCCGCACCGTCTCTTCATCTTGCCGGGCCTGTCTCTCATCTTCGAGAGCCTCCTGCAGCTTTAGGTACATGTCTTCCAGCTCCCGTACTCGCTGTAAATACTGTTCCAGTTCAGAGGACTTTTGGGCAACCTGTTCTTCCATCTGCTGTCTGATCTGTTGGTATAAAAGGGTCTTGTTTAAGTGCAGGTTGACTTCTTTTTCAGGGAAAGCCTCCCCTCCACCTGAGGGGTTGCCTACAGCTGCAGCCTCAGCCCATCAGCGTGGCAGGACCCTGTCCTTCAATCCTTGAAGGACTGAAGATGGAGGAGATGAGGGCACCACACCCAATTGCAATAATGAAAGAGTATAGGAAGAACAAATTATAACCTAAATTATGTTCTGCCCTGCTGTATTTTCCATCCCTTCCACTCCACATTTTAAGACTCAAGTCAAGAAAAAAATGTTTCCCTGTATAATTTCTCTCTAAATTCCTTTCTGTCTTAAAGTCACAATCTTTTTACCAATAGAGTCTTCTCTAAAAGGAATGAACCTTTTCCCAGTCAGAACAGTAGAGTGTTACACTAAAGAAGGAAAGCATGGGATTCCTCTGGCACTTCTCTGGCAGCCTCCACTCCCTGGGGCACCTCCAGCCCTAGGGGAACTCAAGCATTTCAGTTAGTCTGTGTAAGTTAATGGTTTTTCCCTTCTGGATTACAGAGTTTTGAATCCCTGCCTTAAAAATTACAAGAACATCCTAAATATAACAAACACATTAGCCTACTTCTCTGCAGTTGATAAAATATTTTCACTTGCATTAGCTCACTCTGTCCTCATAAGAGTCGTGAGAGAGCATGTGATCATCCTGTACTTAAAGAAGAGAAAGCCAGTCCTCAATAAGAAGGACCAGAGAGGAAACAAGACCAGACCTTCCGGCTGTTTCTCTACGTCACATCTGCCTTCCTCTTTTCTCTGAAACCACAAACACATCTCTTTCAACTCTAAATAACAAAGAGTGACTAGAGGAAATGTCGCATGCATCTACTTAGGCACTGGACTCAGCACTCTCCGACAGAGTATCACTCAATGTAAGAAGACCTGTGTTCTAGCTAACCAGGTAACTACCTAAGACAACCTGGATCTTGCGTCTCTTGAAGATGGAAGCCTCTAGAATGAACCAGAGCTGCCAAGAGCAACAAATCAGAATCTAGATGTTCTCACAATTTCAGGATCTCACCCCTGCCATCCTTGCTTATTACAGAGGAGAAATGCCATGGAACCTATGGTTACTTTTTCCATAACTATTTATTTTCCAAATCAGAACTATTTTGAGAATGAAAAGGAATGTTATTAATAATTATACCAGAATGGCAGGGACTCTCCCAGGCAAACTAGGAAATATAGTCACCCTAACCAAGCATTTATCACATCATTCCACAAATTTCTTTTATTTATTTATTTATTTATTTATTTATTTATTTATTTTTTGGAGACAGGGACTTGCTCTGTCACCCAGGCTGGAGTGCAGAGTGCAGTGACACAATCACAGCTCACAGTAGCCTTGAACTCCTGGGCTCAAGCAAACCTCCCACCTCAGCCTCCTGAGTAGCTGGAACTACAGGCATTTACCAACAGGCCTAGCTAATTCTTGTTTTTTTGTTTTTTTTTTTTTTTGTAGATATTGCCCAAGCTGGTCTTGAACTCCTGGGCTCAAGCAATCCTCATGCCTTGGCCTCCCAAAGTGCTGGGATTACAGGAGTGGGCCACCATGCCTGGCTCCATAAATTTCCACTTAGGAGTCTTGAAAACAAGGTTTATGTCTTTTGCCATTACATCTTTGGCACAGTGCCTGGCACATAGAAGGTGCTCAATAAACAGATAATGAATGAATGAACAAACATGCAACTTCCCCTACAGCCCATTCCAGGTCAGTAGCAAAGCCAAGCTGATGACATGCCTCACTGTAGCCTCCAGCCCTTCCCCGTTCCCACGAACCCAAGCTGAGCTACTGCAGCTGCTTTCTCCAGCCACGTGACACTCACAAGCTTCTCTCTTTCCAGCTCTGTGCTGAACCTGGCCTGAAGTTCCACTTGAGTCTGAAGGCGTTTCTTTTCCTCTTCTGCTGCACGAGATGCTGCTTCCTCCAGTTTCTAGCCAATCAAAAACCCATCCACAGAAAAGCAGATGTTAGAGTAGAAGTACATTAGAGAGAGAGACAGTCACACTTAAGTACCAGAAAAGCCAAACATTCTTAACATTCAATGAAGATAATAGAATAAAAACTTTTAGCTCCATTAGAATTCCAGTCTAACAATCTGCTGAGTCAACATATAAAATAAATTAGGTAAATGAAAGACTATTGATAAGCCTGAACAACATTTTGCAAAGAAAGTTTTAGTATAGTCATTGAATTAAACTCACCTGCAATTGCACTCATGAGATTTTTATTCATTTATTTATTTTTTGAGACTGAGTCCTGCTCTGTCGCCAGGCTGGAGTGCAGTGGCACGATCTCAGCTCACTGCAACCTCCGCCTCCCGGGTTCAAGTGATTCTCCTGCCTCAGCCTCCCGAGTAGCAGGGACTACAGGTGCACACCACCACCACGTCCAGCTAATTTTTGTATTTTTAGTAGAGACGAGGTTTCATCATGTTGGCCAGGGTGGTCTCGATCTCTTGACCTCATGATCTGCCCGCCTCAGCCTCCCAAAGTGCTGGGATTACAGGTGTAAGCAACCATGCCCAGCCACATTCATGAGATTCGAGAGCTGTTTCTTGAGTTCTTTCTGTACAGTTTCGTCATCTTATACATTATTCCTTATAACTTTTACCAGAACCAATTTCTAGAAGGGTGGCATGAGGAACTCCACAGACCCTTTCCCCAGTAAAACAACCATAACTGGTGAAAATTATTGTTAAAAAAAAAAAAACCTTTAAAAGTCTCTAGAAATTATGCTAAGGACATTCTAAAACGGAGAACATTTATCTAAGAAAATCTAACTCTCAGTAAGAACAGTGAGGGTCTGTGGCATATGATGCACTCCCTCCCCTCCCCCACAGTGTCAGTGAGAAGGAAGCTCTTCTCCTGGCAGATGGAACCCCAAACAAGGGTTCTCCTCCCCTCAGCTCAAGTCTAGGGCTATGATAACTTCCTGAGAGGGGCAGGCTGACTGCCAGAATTTCCCTTTGTCCCCAGCTGCATGTTGCAGAAACTTTATTCCAGGCAAGAGTGGCTGAGAATTAAGAGGAGGCCAGTGGCTCCATGAGAACAACACGCTAACCCACAGACCAGCTAAGAGTGTTGTTGGTTGGTTGGTTGGTTGACTGATATGAGGTCTCGCTATGTTGCCCAGGCTGGTCTCAAATTCCTGGCCTCAAGTGATCCTTCTACCCTGTCCTCCCAAAGCAATTAACAGGTGTGAGCCACGGCTCTTGCCAGACTAGCCAAATGTCTGACAGAACCAGAGAAAGAGACAGCCAAGAAGAGTTCTCATGTAGCAGGAACAAGTCTCAAAGACTGACCTTAAAGACTACATGTAGGCCTGAATTTAAATGATCTCAGACTGTGAGGCAATTCAGGTTTCAGGGCATTGTGGAGAACAACAGAACAAAATTAGTGAACTCTAACAGCTGTTGGTGTGGTACCAACAGAGGTGGAAAGCTTAAATGAGAGATCAGAGAAAGACACTCAAAGAGTACCCTGCAAAAATCAGGGTCTTCACAGGGTGACTGTGCTCCTGTCCAAGCCTGCGCCTCTGAGGAGCAATAGTCAGAAGCTTCACACTGTGAGGAAAACAAACTTCACTGAAATAGTTCAGCCAAGTCACTAAACAAAGGAACAAACCACAACAGGCCCTTGGGGAGAAGGGTAGAATCAGAATCCAGAGTTGCTACCACACATTATCTAAAATGTCTAGTTTTCTACAATAAATTATGAGACATGCAAAGAAAGAGGAAAGTATGGCCCACATACAGGGGGAAAAGCAGGCAATGGAAACTGCCTATGAAGAGGCCCAGATGGTGGATTTAGCACATGAAGACTTCAAAGCAGTTATAAATATTGTATGCTCAAATAACTAAAGGAAAACATACTTACAGAAGTAATGGAAGGAATGATAATATCCCATCAAATAGAGAATAATAAAGAGATATAAATCACAGAAAGAACCAAATGGAAATTCTGGAAGTAAAAAGTCCCATAACTGCAACGAAAAATTCACGAGAGGGACTCAACAGTATATTTGGGCTACAAGAAAAATCTACTAAAGATAGATCTATATAAGTTATGCAACTGGAAAACAGAAAGAAAAAAAAAGAAGAAGAAAAATGAACACAGCCTTAGAGAAATGTGGGACACCATTATGTTTACCAACATTTGCATAATGGAAGTATCAGAAGAGGGAGAAAAAAGCAGAAAAAATATTTGTGGCTGAAAACTTATCCAGCTTAAGGCAAAACATTGATCTACATATTCAAGTTCAATACACTCTAAAGAGGATAAACACAAAGAGATCTATACCCACATACACCACAGTAAAACAGTTGAAAGACAAAGACCAAAAAATAATCTTAAAAGCAGAAAAAGAAAAATGATTTACCACACACAAGGGAACTCCTGCAAGTTTGACAGCTGACATCTCATCAGAAAGTTCTGACTAGTTCTGACCAAAATATTATAAATAGAAGTATAGTGTGACATTTCTGGGCTGGAGCACTGCACTGCCAAACCCTAGAACACTTTTTCTTCCAGCACAGTGAATAGCAACACTCAAGATGGTGGCTGGTCCATCAGCCTGGATTTCATAATTACACACTTTGACCCAGCATTCCCACTTCGAGAATTCATTCCCCAGAGATACCAGAACATGTATGAACACATAGACAATAACACAGGTACAAGATAATTCCCTACAGCATTACCTATTAAAAGATTAAAACAACCCAAATGTTCACTAACAGGGAATGATTAAGTAATGACACTGTTGTATAACAGAATACTCTACAGCCATAAAAAAGAATGAGGAAACTCTCTTTATACTGATATGGAAAGGTCTAAAAAATAAAGTATGTGAAATAAACTAGAGGCAGAACAGTAATACTGGTATATACTTTTGTGTGTTTAAAAAATGGGAAAATGGCCGGGCGCGGTGGCTCAAGCCTGTAATCCCAGCACTTTGGGAGGCCGAGACGGGCGGATCACGAGGTCAGGAGATCGAGACCATCCTGGCTAACACGGTGAAACCCCGTCTCTACTAAAAAAAAAAAAAATACAAAAAATTAGCCGGGCGAGATGGCGGGCGCCTATAGTCCCAGCTACTCGGGAGGCTGAGGCGAGAGAATGGCGTAAACCCGGGAGGCGGAGCTTGCAGTGAGCTGAGATCTGGCCACTGCACTCCAGCCTGGGCGACAGAGCGAGACTCCGTCTCAAAAAAAAAAAAAAAGAAAGAAAAAAAAAATGGGAAAATAAGAATGTATATTCATATTTCCTTACCTTGGGCAAGGGGTGGAAATTCATAAGTGGGGGAGGGGGAGGAAATATTTCACAGCTGCCTTTTTATATTTGTGTATTTTGAACCTACCCAAATGATTTTTTAAAAGAAACAAAACTAGAAATAAAAATTTAAGTAAACTCTTTAAGTAAATCTATTAATTTATAAAAACTACCATGATTTCTTATTCCTTCTTCTAATTAAAATGAGGCCTGTCAAATTTTAAGAAACCCACAGATACATAACCTAATTCCAGATGATTAAAAGATTCAGCTGGGCATGGTGCCTCATTCCTGTAATCCCAGCACTTTGGGAAGCTGAGGTGGGTGGATCACTTGAACCCAGGAGTTTGACACTAGCTTGGGCAACATGGCAAAACCCCATCTCTATTAAAAATACAAAAAATGAGCCTGTAGTCCCAGCTACTTGGGATATTGAGGCAAGAAGATCTCTTGAGCAGGGGAGTAAGCAACCACTGCACCACTGCACTCCAGCCTGAACAGAGTGAGAACCTGTCTCAAAATAAATAAATTTAATTAAATATTCATCTAAGCTGTGTTTTTCTAAGAATGTCTCCATGAAAAAATTGAAGAACTGTGTTAGTTGACAAGAAAATCAAAGATTATTAAGCTATCTATAAGAATTTTTCAGCACTTATCCAAGAATCCTAAATCAGTCATCTAAATAATTCTATAAACCTAGGTAGTGGGAAAGCTGTCTACATAGGTCTACAGCTTGCTAACACCAGGCATGCCTTCTTCACATTATACAGAGCAGAACACTACATGCTCCTGGATGGCAGAGTTTAAAAGTTAAAAAGGGCATCGATGTATGAATCTCAGATGTACAACGCTAAGTCAAATAATCCAGTCTTAAAATGTACATTCTGTATGATTCCATTTACATGACAATTTGGAAAAGGCAAAAATACAGGAACAGAGAATTGATCAGTGGTTTCCAGGGGTTAGGGATGAGTGAAAGATCTGAATAAAGAATATAAAATGCTCCAAAATCCGAAACTTTTTGAGCTCTGACATAATGCTCAAAGGAAATGCTCGCTGAAGCATTTCAGATTTCAGACTTTTGGATTTGGGAGGCTGAGGCAAGAGGATCTCAACTGATAAATACGGTATATAAAGTAAACATTCCAAAATCCAAAAACATCCCAAATCTGAAACACTTCGGGTCATAAGCATTTCGGATAAGGGATACTCAACCTGTACTGGCAATAATCTATCTTAACCTGGGTAGTATTTTCATGGGTATTCACTGTATGATTATTTGTATATACATATTTCATATTCTCCTCTGCAGGTATGAGCTACTTTATAATTTTAAAATTCTAAAAAAGGACACCAAGTTCTAGCTCCCCGCCATTCCCTCATAACACCCACTTTTGATGTGTGCACAGTGGAAGGAAGCAGCAGCAATCACATACTGCAGGTGCTCAGCGTAACCTTTAAAAGGAATTTTTACAGAAAATGTATTGCAGCAGAAAGAGGCAAGATGCAAGAGTGTTTCGGGGGCGGGAGGCAGTCAGAAACAAGGAGCTGCTTTTACAAAGTTAAGTGTGTGATAGTAATAACTGTTTCTAAGATTATACATATGCCCACGCAACTCCTAAGATTATAAAAGCATTCTTTAAAATCTTCATGAGTCTACCCTACTCAGAGGAAGTTCAGCACACAATGTGGCATTTCCATGGGTTACCAAGGGAGAACCCCACTAGGAATGTGGAGTCATAGATTATGAGTGCCCCCATATCCCAGGGCAAAGTTTTTGCACAGATGTGCACGAAAGAGTCCTTGAGCTTGTGGTTAGCAGGTGCTCACTGATTCAAGGCAGACAGACTCAGCACAAAAGTATCTCAAATAAAGACCATACCCATATACTGGGAACTCACTACCACCCCTGGGATCATGACATAACCGAGGAACTGTTCCCAGTGAACATCAACTATCTCATACAGCGTATGGTACTTGACCTCCTGGCCTTGAGATGGAAGGAAAAGCTAACCCAGACTGTATCTTAACTCCAAATAGTATGTAAAACTAACAGTTAAGCATCTTCCAAGGTACTCATGAGTGAAGATGGGAGCTAAGGAGAAAACTAAAAAGCAACACACCTTGCCCAGGTCACTAAAAACAGCCTTGACATCCTCAAGGGAATGAAATTTCCCATCTTCTTCTGACAAAATTCAACTGTGCTCATTATTATTAAAAATATTCCTTCCTAGCCAAAGAAATGTTTTTGCTGCCGAGATCAACATAGTTTCAGGGCTAGGAAAACCAGTGTGTCTCAGTTGATGGTCTGGAAACACTTTTGAGAACAGTTCACCACAAGTATCTCCCTAAAACTGCACTACATTCGTCTTGGTAGAACCAATGCCCCTAAGCAAGGCACGATGGCTTCTGCAGGGGAATGAAAGGCCCTCTCCCAGCCCAGCGCCCATTCCCACCTTCCGCACAGCCTCCAGCTCCTGCTGCTTGCTGTCATTGGCGACCTGGAGCTCCTTCATTTGTCGCTCCAGTTCCTCTTGTTCAGCCAGCTGCTTCTTCCGGAGTTCTTTCCGACGCTGGCGGGCTTCTTTGTGTGGTGGAGGGCTGCCCAGCTTCAACAGATGAATAGTAGAATGAATGGCTGTAAAAGGTGTAGGAGAAAAAAAAAATGGGGAAATAATAGTTATTCTTTGTAAGCCTACTATGCAAATGGCACAGTGGGAAGAAAACAAGACAGGGAGCCACAGGCCCAGTATAGATTCTGATTTTGCCACTCCGTAGTGGGGTGACCCTGAGCAGTCACACAACCTCTTGCTTTTTTTCAGAGTTCCCCTCAAGAAATAACCTCTTGCAGCATCAGTTTCCTCACCTCTAAAATGAGAGATGATCTATAAAGTCCTTTCTAGCTCCAAAATTCCGTAACTGTATCTGTGCTCACAAGCACTCAATCTGGGAATATTGCACACATTTTTAAGAACTAATGACAATACTTTCAACTCCTTTCTCTATACTTCTCAAAAAGCCAAACAAGATTAAGACATAGTAAGGACAGAGATTCAAGTTTCTGATATCTAATTTGCAACCTACTGTGTTCAGTTGGCCTATCATCTATGCCTTATGCAACCCCTTCCTGAGATAACAGGTTAACAGCAGCTGTCATTTATTTTAAAAATAAAATAAATACATCCTTTACATGCATTATCTAACTTTTTATACCACATCTGATTTTTCTTTTGATATTTTAAATTACTCAAATGTAATTTCTTGAATAGCTAATACTTTCACATAGTTCAAATTCAAAGACACACAGGAAAGTCTCCCTCCTACTCCTGTACCTCAAGTACCGGATTCCCCTCCCCACTAGTAACTAAAGGTAACAGTTTCTTATGCATCTTTCCTGAGATAGTATAAGCCTATACAAATAAATATGTATATGTGTCTTCCATCTTCTTTTCACACAAATGATGGCACAACACACTCTTCTAACCCTCAGTTTTTTTCATTTAATCTATCTCACAGTTCCCATTATCGATACATAAAGTACTATACATAAAGTACTGCATTGTATACACCATTGTGCAGCTAAACCATAACTTATTCAACTATTTCCCTATTAACAGCTAACTAGATTGTTTGCAATCTATGTCATTTTGAAAAATGTGTGAGTATATTTGTCATTATCTATTTTCTAACCCTCACCACCACCCTGGGAAGAAGGTACTATTATTATCCCCACTCCGCAGAAGAGAAAAGCAGTTACAGAATTTATAACTCAACCCAAGAGACCCAGGAAAGAGCATTCAAACCAGGTGCATTTGCCTCAAACTCTTAAACCACATCAAAAATTCTCCAATATAACATAATTTTATCTATGTCTAAGAATATAATATTCAGAATCTCCTTTCAGGATTTTTTTTTAAAAAAGCCCTCTTATATTGCACTTTATTCTTTACTAATTTTGGAATAATGGAACACTTTAAAGTTATTCATTCACTACGGAGCCATAAAAAAGAACAAAATCATGTCTTTTGCAGCAACATGAATGCAGCTAGAGGCCACTATCCTAAGCAAATTAATGCAGAACAAAAAACCAAATAATGAATGTTCTCCCTAATAAGTGGGAGCTAAAAACTGGGTACTCATGGACATAAAAGTGGCAACAACAGACACTAGGGACTACTGGGATGGGAGGTAGAGAGGGGGGAAGAGGTTGGAAAACTCTGTTGGGTACAATGCTCATTTCCCAGGTGATAGATTCAATCATACCCCAAACTTCGGCATTACACAATATACCCATGTAACAAACCTGCACATGTACCCCTGAATCTAAAATAAAAGTTGAAATTATTTTTTTAAAAGGTTATTAATTCAAAAGTTTGTGTTCTTGAGTTAGTTACCCAAAATTAGTAATTTCTCGTGGAAGTAATGGATCTTGAAAATCACTTGAAATATTAAAAAACTATTGCATAATTCCTCTTTTCTTTTACATATTACCTCAAGCTCAAGATGGCCACTTTAAAATTCTTCACAGTCCTTAAAGGGGAAAATTCTATACTCTTCAAATAATAAGTAAAACCTAAAATCTCTAAGATACGGAATCAACCCACGTGGTCCACCAACAGTTGTAGTGTGTGCATATACACATATACCTTGGAATACTACTCAGTCATTAAAAAAAGAATGAAATAATGTCTTTTGCAGCAATATGGATAGAACTAGAGGCTATTATCTTGAAATATTTCTTAAAATAACCCATAAACAGAACATAAAATACTACATGTGCTTTTTTTTTTTTTTTTTTTAAAGTAGAGACAGGATTTCACCGTGTTAGCCAAGATAGTCTCGATCTCCCGACCTTGTGATCCACCCGCCTCGGTCTCCCAAAGAGCTGGGATTACAGGCATGAGCCACCGTGCCGGGCCTACATGTTCTTATTTATAAGTGGGAACTAAAATATGTGTACACGTGGACATAGAGCATGGAATACTAGACATTGGAGACTCAGAAATGTGGGAAGGCAGGAGGCTGGCAAGGGATGAGAAATTACCTAAAAGCTACTATTCGAGTGATGGTTACACTAAAAGCTCAGATTTCATCACTACACAATCTATTACTGTAGCAAAACTATACTTGCAACCCCAAAATCTATTTAAAAACTAAATCGGCTGGGCGCGGTGGCTCAAGCCTGTAATCCCAGCACTTTGGGAGGCCGAGATGGGCGGATCACAAGGTCAGGAGATCGAGACCATCCTGGCTAGTAGAAACCCCGTCTCTACTAAAAACTACAAAAAAAACTAGCCGGACGACGTGGCGCCGCCTGTAGTCCCAGCTACCCGGGAGGCTGAGGCAGGAGAATGGCGTGAACCCGGGAGGCGGAGCTTGCAGTGAGCTGAGATCCGGCCACAGCACTCCAGCCTGGGTGACAGAGCGAGACTCCATCTCAAAAAAAAAAAAAAAAAAAAAGTAAATCTCCCATTTATAATTTACCCCAGGTTCATTATGCAAACAAAACTAGTGAAAACTTTGAGAGCTCATCTTAATTTGTTTTTCTCTCAGCTACTGTATCACATGCAGAAATAACTACAGACAATGAGGAAATAAAATAATGCCTTAGCATCCTTCATGAGATTCAAAACTAGAAAGTCAGAGGTCTCAGCTGGGCGTAGTGGCTCACGCCTGTAACCCCAGCACTTTGGGAGGCCAAGGCAGGTGGATCACAAGGTCAGGAGATTGAGACCAATGTGACCAACATGGTGAAACCCCATCTCTACTAAAAACACGAGAACATTAGCTGGGCGTGCTGGCTATAGTCCCAGCTACTCTGGAGGCTGAGGCAGGATAATTGTTTGAACCCGGAAGGTGGAGGTTGCAGTGAGCCAAGATCGTGCCACTGCACCACAGCCTGGGCGACAGAGCGAGACTCCATCTCAAAAAAAAAAAAAAAAAGAAGAAAGGAAAGAAAGGGAAAGGAAAAGGGAAAGAAAGGGAAAGGGAAGGAAAGGAAAGGAAAGGAAAAGAAGGAAGGAAGCGAAGGAAGGAAAGGAAAGGAAGGAAAGGAAGGAAAGGAAAGAAAAGAAAGAAAGAGTCAGAGCTCTCAAGTTATATAATGGCAAATAATAAAAATCACCTGGCTGGGCGCGGTGGCTCAAAAGTCTGTAATCCCAGCACTTTGGGAGGCCGAGACGGGCGGATCATGAGGTCAGGAGATCGAGACCATCCTGGCTAACACGGTGAAACCCCGTCTCTACTAAAAAAATACAAAAAACTAGCCGGGCGTGGTGGCGGGCGCCTGTAGTCCCAGCTACTGGGGAGGCTGAGGCAGGAGAATGGCGTAAACCCGGAAGGCGGAGCTTGCAGTGAGCTGAGATCTGGCCACTGCACTCCAGGCTGGGCGACAGAGCGAGACGCCGTCTCAAAAAAAAAAAAAAAATCACCTTACCTTGAATCCACTCCTGTTTCTTCTTCTTATCTGAAGCACTGATTTCAAAAGTCTTATCAAAACATTTTACGAGAAAAAGACATTTCTTTCCATCTTTGTCAGGCAAGGACTAAAACAGAAAGCAAAGTTAGTTCTTCCAAATTTTAAGTAAAAATCAGCTGAAACTTAATGTCAATGAAAAATACCTATAAATGCATATTACTTATTTACTAATGCTATTTCCTAAGCACATCACTTATGGTAAAAATGACCCCATTGGTATACTACATCTAGACTGGGAAAACTATAAACACCTGATAGAATGCCATGCACTGCGATTTCCTGGGCATAGCAGCTCTTACCCTGAGCACCTCCCTTGCAGGAATCCTGAAAGGTGCATCTGTGATGATGTTACAAGAGGTATTAACTCCTGTGGGATATGAAGCACCTAAGCTAGGGTGATTCCTACATCTGCATAATGTGGCTTTCTTTCCTTGCACTTGGAATGTTGTGGCTGGCAACCTGTGGTTTCTGTCCTATATGTTTATGAGTAAACTGGCCTTTGGTAGCCTTGTAGTTCCCTACGTTTAGTTAAATCTAAGTAGACTCCTTCATGGACTTTACACATCTCAAGACATTATTATTCACTAAAATACATTATAGTTTATGCGTGAGATTTCAGGTATTTAAACGTTCTTCAACACATACAGACACAGGGACAGTTCATATAAAAATTAAAAACTCAAAAATTTATGTTCTTGAGAATTTCACTTCTTTCAAGAATTAGTACCTATGAATAAAGTGTCCTGAAAGTCACCCAAAGCATTCAAAGACAATGCTTACATCTTCTTTTATTTCTTGCACTCAAAATGTCCCAGATTTTCTGGCATATTTGTGATTCCAAATATTGTCTTACTGAATATTTTTTTTACTTTATTATCTTTTATGACTCCATTTTATTCAATAAATGATTCCTTAAATGTTCCAATAAATGATTTAATCCTTATATTCTGTTCACAAGTATAAGGTTGAAAATAAATTCATATTAGAAAAAAATTTTGTCAGCTGTCTTTAATGTTTGGTTCAGAAACCATGGCAACTGTATGCCTATGTTATTTTGGAAATGTAAATTTGGGGATTATTTTAAGGTTCTAGAGTCTAGGTGGAAGAAGGTGAGAAGCTACTTCAGCATCAGGGGGCAGCATGGGTTAATAATGCAAAGAAGTAACACTAGACTCACCTCTACACAGCAATTTTCATCTAAGAGAATGTCTCCTTTCTTATCTTTCAGATCCTCACTCACATAGTAAGAAATTATGTTGGGTTTTAGTACAAACCATCGTTCAGTCCAGTTTTTCCGTCTGTGGCCCTTTTTCATCATGTAACCCTGTGAAAGATAAAATGTGATATAAATTCTTGTCCTTTTACTTGTAAGAGCTGACATCTCTTCCTTGATATACTTGCCTACTCCATTATTTGATATATGATCCTGAAAACATGAACACCAATTGTTCTTGGACCCTCTGAGAATCTATGAAGGCGAGGAGCATTATACCCAGTCATGCAAGCATAACCGGACAAAAATCTGCATATAATTTCAGACACTTCAGACAACCCCTCCCCAAAATGATATGCAGATAACAGAACCCCCTTGATATTAAGTAGCATTTGACATTTTTTAAAAAATCATTATCTTTTAGAGATACCTATTGAAATGTTTATAAACAAAATAAAATACCTGAGATTTGTTTCAAAATAATACAGGAGAGGTAAAAGTAGGTGGGGTAGGATTAGCCATATGTTGGTGGTTACTGGAGTTGGCTGATGGGTATGTGGGAGTTTATTATACTGGTCTATTTCACTTAAAAAGAAAGAATGAACCCCTAACAATGATTCTCTGTAAATTAAAACCTCAATTAGGCCTGATGCAGTGGCTCATGCCTGTAATCCCAGCACTTTGGGTGGCCACGGCAGGAGGATCATTTGAGGCCAAGAGTTCAAGATCACCGTGGCAACATAGTGAGACCTCATCTCTACAAAATTTTTTTTTTTTTTTAGAAGGAGTAACACTCTGTCGCCCAGGCTGGAATGCAGTGGGTGCGATTTCGGCTCACTGCAACCTCTCTGTCTCCCAGGTTCAAGTGATTCTCCTGCCTCAGCCTCCTGAGTAGTTGGCACGCCACGATGCCCAGCTAATTTTTGTATTTTTAATAAAGACAGGGTTTCAACATGTTGGCCAGGATGGTCTCTAGCTCCTGATCTCGAGTTCTGCCCGTCTCAGCCTCCCAAAGTGCTGGGATTACACGCGTGAGCCACTGCGCCCAGCCAAAATTTTTAAATAAAATAAGTAAAACCTCAATCAATGAAAATGCTAAAGCTTGGCCACATATATCTTCTCAACAAATATTCAAGGACTTCCACCTCTGGTACCAACCTACCTTTCTGCCTGACCTCTCGGTATTCTGAAGGAGGAACTCTGCCCCAGACGCAGGAAAATACTGCACCAGGAGTTCGAATACTGGCTTCTAAATGTGGCTTCTAAGCTAACACTCACTAGCTCTGTATTTCCTTCCCACAGATTGGCCTCAAAGGTGTGTGACTCAAATGTTTACTTAAGCAAAATTATACATTATTATAGGCCAAAGCCCTTCAGGCTTGTTTAAGAATAGTTGCTATTTTTAGTATTAAATCTACAGGTGCTGATAGCGCATGACAGAATATACATATCATTAAATATATATGATATCGATTGAAGTTTCAGTTGGTTATTATACTAAGTTCTAATCATATTACATATTCAGTTTCCTAATCTTTGGACATTTAAGCAAAAGCTATCTCATACTGCAGTTCTACTACAGTCATATCCTGCCATCCTAAGAGGCTGAGAATTCCACTTCAGATGGAGACCACGTCTCATACCTCTTTGTAGCACCAAAAACCTATACAAATTTAGCCTCAACGTTTATGATGTGCTCCACTAGGAAAAAAAAAGAACAAAGACAACACTATTACCTATGGAAGAAAGAAAGGATCAAAGTAAGGGAATCCCAAATCAGTTATTATTCAATATAATAATGTAAGAAGTTTCAAAGAGCCACCAAAAAAATATAAATTGTATTTAACAAGCATCAAGCTTCATCTGCTATGCTGGGTGCTAAGAAAAAGATGACAGTCTAAGTAAGACAAAAGCAACTTTGTTACATAAAGGTATTTTTTTCCTCACAAATAGAGGCATTTTTCTGATTTTATAAAAATAATATAAAATCATATAGAAAGTCCAATAATACAGAAAGGAATAAAGAAGAAAAAATTCACCAAAATCCCACCATCTAGAGGTGATCACTGTAAACATTTTGGCAAGCATCTTCCCGACAGCTCTACACACACACATTAACATTACCTGAAGGGGATTACAAGGTATCTCCTGTTCAGCAGTGTGTTTTTTTTTCCACTCAGCATTATGCCATGGAGATCTTTCTGGATCAATGGTTATGAATGCACACATGACAGGAAGATACTTTAAAAATATTTTGGAAATAGGCTAGGTGCAGTGGCTCACACCTGTAATGCCAGCACTTTGGGAGGCCAAGGCTGGTGGATCACAAGGTCAAAAGATCGACACCATCCTGACCAACATGGTGAAATCCCATCTCTACCAAAAATACAAAAATTAGTTGGGCATGGTGGCACATGCCTATAGTCCCAGCTACTCAGAAGGCTGAGGCAGGAGAATTGTTTGAACTTAAGAGGCGGAGGTTGCAGTGAGCCAAGATCATGCCACTGCACTCCAGCCTGGTGACAGAGCGAAATTCCGTCTCCAAAAAAAAAAAAGTTAATATATAATAATATATGTATTCTTAACTGTACTTAAAATTCTTAACTGTACTTTAAAATTGCACCAATAATTTTTTTAAATGAAAAGCCTAATACAAGACTGGAAAAATAAGAAATTTTATTCCTATTCAAAATCAGGCCAGGCCCAGTGGCTCACACCTGTAATCCCAGCACTTTGGGAGGCCGAGGTGGATGGATTACTTGAGGTCAGGCATTCGAGACCCGGCTGACCAACATGGTAAAACCCCATCTCTACTAAATATACAAAAATTAGCTGGGCATGGGGGTGCATGCCTTCAAGGCACAAGAATCCCTTGAACCCAGGAGATGGAGGTTGCAGTGAGCCAAGTTCATGTCACTGCACTCCAGAATGGGCGACAGAGCAAGACTGCCTCAAAAAAAAAAAAAAAAAAAAAACCAAATCAGTGTAGGAAAATAAGTGACTTATACTCATCTTTGTGATAAAAATATTAATTTTAAAATGTCAAATTCTAAAGATGAGAAAAAAATACAGTAACAGAATTCTTACCTGTTTTAACACATCTAATATAAGTTCATTAAAGACTTCATTAATTGCCATAGACACAGTCTGCCGATCCATGCCTTTGCTAAACTGTCCATTTCCAATAAGTTCAATAAGTTCCCATGCAGAAAGGCCATTTTTACTGTCATCAAAGTTGATTTTATAATGTTCAAATTGTTCTTGCTGCCAGCCTCCTCCCATAGCTTCTGTAAGCTTCTTAAGCAGGTATTCAATCTATATAAAGAATGTAGAAGGAACAATTATTTCCTAGTTAAAAAAAACTTTTTAACAGGCCGGGCGCGGTGACTCAAGCCTGTAATCCCAGCACTTTGGGAGGCCGAGACGGGCGGATCACGAGGTCAGGAGATCGAGACCATTCTGGCTAACACTGTGAAACCCCGTCTCTACTAAAAAATATAAAAAACTAGCCGGGCGAGGTGGCGGGCGCCTGTAGTCCCAGCTACTCAGGAGGCTGAGGCAGGAGAATGGCGTGAACCCGGGAGGCAGAGCTTGCAGTGAGCTGAGATCCGGCCACTGCACTCCAGCCCGGGCAACAGAGCAAGACTCCGTCTCAAAAAAAAAAAAAAAAAAAAAAAAACCTTTTTAACATAGTTATGTATTTATGTTATAAACACTGATATGTTCAACTTAGGAAATACTCTTTACCATTCCAGAAATGCCTATCTTTAAAGAGTCTCCTAAAATACAGGGATAGGAGTATAAATAAAATGCCACTGGTCTGTATTAGTGCAGAATAAGTAAAGGAATCAAAAACTGATAACCCTCTAATAGTGCAGTATATTTGTATGCAGAGCTAAAACAAACTGAACATATATGAGAATATACAAACAAATTAATGTGATCCAATTACTCTGTTAAATATTTCAATATATCAGAACATTTGTCTTACTGAACATATAAGTGCTAAATTAAACATCTCAAAGTAATACGTACAAGTTATTGATCAATTTACAAACTTTCCACATAAGCCAATTATTCAAAATTCATGCTGCTTCCTCCCACTGGAACACTACAATGTTGTAAATAATGGTGGAATACCTAGCCTGAGCAGGAAAAGCTTACTAAATCCTAAAACATCATACTTTGTGTAGAAAATACTGCTATTGAAATAACAGCAGTTAGGCCAGGAGCAGTGGCTCATGCCTATAATCCCAACTCTTTGGGAAGCCAAGGCAGGAGGATCACTTGAAGCATGGAGTTCAAGACCAGCCTGGCCAACATGGTGAAACCCCATCTCTACTAAAAATACAAAAAAGTTAGCCAGGCATGTGGCACACACCTGTAATCCCAGCTACTCAGGTGGCTGACGCATGAGAAACACTTGAACCTAAGGCAGAGGTTGCAGTGAGCGGAGATCGTGCCACTGCACTCCAGCCTGGGCAACTGAGCAAGACCCTTGTTTCAAAAAAAAAAATAGTAAATAAATAAATAACAGCAGTTAAACAAAACAATAAGGCAGTAAAACTGAATGAGAATTGATACCTCTTATCTTCTGGAAAGCCCACATATCCTACAGTGCTCTCAAACTCAACATACGTACAAAAATGAATGAATCCTCTCTACCTTCCAAATGGCTTCCCCCCTCTATTATTGATTTCCATTAGGAAATAACACCATTCACACATCCATGCCGGGATTCTTGCTCCCCAACCTCCACATCAAACCAATGACAAAATCCTGCTGTTTTATTTCCCTAAATGAGCTCCCTAATAAGTTTGAAAACTGTGGGTTACGGTCCACTATGAAGTCAACTTAGTGGGTAGCAACAGCATTTTCTTTTTTAATGGAATGAAAAACACGTGAGTTCATCCACAATAAAGAAACAGTGTTTTGTGGTAAGTTTTGCTTTGAGTGTATATGCATGCTGGGTCATAATATAAAATGTTTATCTTCCTATGGGTTGCAGTGACAATAAAATTTAAAACTTTGTCCCAGGCAGCTCTGAACTCTGTCACTCCTACTCAATCTGCTTTTGGTCAGGCCTCCTGGTTGGTATCCTTACCTGCAGGTCGCCCCCTTTTATATATATACTGCCAGAGGGATTTTTCTAAAACAAAAGCCAGAGCCTGACACTGCCCTCTTTAAGCCCTGCCCTGGCTCCCGATCTCCTCAAAGACAGAGGCCAAGCTCCTCTGCATCCCTTGGTGATCATCCCCCAGCCTACTTTCTCAAACATGTCCCACCTCAGACTTTACACTCCACCAATACCGCCAATACCACAGATAAGGGGGCGCAAACTTTTACTGTAAAGGGTTGACCAGTAAATATTTAAGCTTTGTGCCTCCCTATCACGTGTTCTTCCTTGATTTTGTTTTTTTACAACCCTTTAGAAATATAAAAACTATTCTTAGCACACGTGCCATGAAGATACAGGCTGTGGGCTGGATTTAGCCAGCAAGCTATAGTTTGCCACCACTTGCCATAGATTGTAAGTAGTTTACCCTCCTACCATACTTTCCTTATGCTTTATGTCATTCCTCACTCTGTCTTCTCTGTCTAGAATACCTTTTCCCATCTCTCGACCCAGCTAATTGGTATTTATTCAAGTTCTACATCCTCTAGAATATTCCTACTCAAAATGAAGTATGTGGGCCAGCGACGTCAGCACCACCTGGAAGCTTGTTAGAAATAAAGACTGTCAGACCAACCAAAGGACCAAAAATGAGAATCCATATTTTAACAAACACCCCTAGTACTTCCATATGCACACTGAAGTTTTGAGAAGCACTGCTGCTTTAGCAAACCTGCTCTGACCAACCCTAACCCAGGTCACGTGTTCCTTTTCTAGGTCACTGCACTTAGCGTATTTACACTTATTTGTTTTTCTACCATTTTCTGCATTCCTTGTAGGAGGAACCATGTCCCACTCATCTTTAATCCCCAAAACTCAGCATGGTACCTCAGAGCTCAACTAGTGTTTGCTAAACTGAAATTAAATAAGCTAAGCCTCAATTTTCTCTTCTATGAAATGGGCATAATAATACTTACAGAAATGCTGTGGGGTGAAATGAGACAAATATGGAGCAATTTGCACAATGCCCATCCCATAGCAGGTACTCCACTAATGTTGCTTCCCTTCTACACTGAGTGAAATACTATACAACCGTTCAAAATTACATTTAAAGAAAGCATTTATGAAACAAAAGAAAGCGAAGAATGCAAAACTAAATACCTATGATTTCTACTGCACAAAGATTATGTTGTTTTGACAAATATTTGTCAAAATATTTTAATATATAATATATTAATATATTAAAAATTATATTATAATATAATAAAATATAATAATAAACCAGAAATAGTAGGTTTAATTTGTTACTATAGGATCATGAGTTACTTTTTTTCCTTTTTCTTCTTTGCATTTCCAATAATTTGGTTATAATGTTTTTTGTAAAATAACATATTTTAACAGAAAAATAGACATGCATGTTCGCAAGGGCATATATTCACAAAATATCCCAAGTTCAAAAAATATCAAGAGAAGCCAGGTGTGATGGCTCACGCCTGTAATCTCTTTGGGAAGCGGAGACAGGAGGATCACTTGAGGCCAGGAATTCAAGATCAGCCTAGGCAATATGGCAAGATCTCATCTCTAGAGAAAAATTAAAAGGTTAGCCAGGTGTGGTGGTACACGCCTGTAGTCCCAGCTACTCAGGAGGCTACAAAGGGAAGATCGCTTGAGCCAAGGAATTTGAGGTTACAGTGAGCTATGATCACAACACTGCACTTGAGCTTGGGCAACAGGGCAAGGCCCTATCTCATTAAAAAAGTACTTACATACACATATATATATGTCTACTGATTTAATTTGGTGAGATGCTGTAGGCTCTTTTAGGACAAAGATTTATCTTACACCCTGTAACCGCACATGGTAAGTGTTCACCAAAATTTACTTGTTGGAGAAAAACACACTTAGATCTTTTCCTTTCTCTTGTTGGAGATATATCATCTACTGTTAAACTTATCAGATATTATCAGGTTTTCCTTGGCTCTTTAAAGAGAAGTAACAGGGATAGGCAGAGGATGAGAAAAAAAGAAAATGTTGAGAAAAAAAGAAAATGTTAAGAAAAAGAGGGAAAAGGGAAGAGGGAAGGAGAAAAGGGGACAGAAAAGAGAAAGGTATAAAAAGATTCAGAGATTGAAGGCCAAGCGTGGTGGTTCATGCCTGTCATCCCAGCATTTTGGGAGGCTGAGGTAGGCGGATCACCTGAGGCCAGGAGTTCCAAACCAGCCTGGCCAACATGGCAAAACCCCATCTCTACTAAAAATACAAAAATTAGCTGGGTGTGGTGGCACACACCTGTAATCCCAGCTCCTCGGGAGGCTGAAGTACGAGAACCGCTTGAACCTGGGAGGCAGAGATTGCAGTGAGCCAAGATCGTGCCACTGCACTCCGGCCTGGGAGACAGAGCTAGACTCCATCTTTTAAAAATAAATAAATAAATAAGAAGAGATTGAAGAGATAAAAGCAAGAAAAAGAGAGTTAAAAAGGACATTAAGGTAAACTATTGCTCAAGGTAAAATAATCAGTAGCATTAACAGGTACAGAAATTCAATCTCCCTAAGGCAGCAAAAAGAAGGGCCCAGGCCGGCAGATTACAACTTGGGGTAAAAGGAGTACAGGCACAAGTCGAAGTTTCAGTAGCAAGGCAAAGGAAGCACATGTGTATAGCCACATGTGTGTGCAAGATGACTACACGTTGGTGAGACAAGATGGTGGAGCTGACTGACCATGTCCTGGCAGAAGTCAAGGATCAGTCTTAGCTCTTCCTCACCTACCTCTTACCGAACCCAAGCCATTCACACTCCAAGCTTCAGTTTCCTCTTCAAAATCAGATGACTTTTTATGTTTGTAACTCAGAAAGCACCTATTAGCAGCAAACTCAGCTCTAGAAGCAGCTTGCCAGGTTCATCCTGAACCTTTCTGAAGGTGCCCTCCCAAGCCTTATGAAGTTGTCATTAGCACCCAGCTTCGATCTGCTCAGCATTCCCAGTGTCTGTGCCAGACAACTAATCTAGATTCATTTCCTGCTGACTTTCAACACAATCATATACTTACCATAACCAAATAACTTAAGGGCCTTTTGATTCATTATATTGGGCCAAGGAGAGACAAACATTACCATTCTCCACTATTCAATTATACTAAATAATAAATCACGTGTTGCCGTTTTAGTCTCTAGTGGCCTGCATCAATTCTAAGAGCTCATTCAGTTTCAGGAAGCAGCTGACTTCCTCCTTTCAAGCAAGTTTCACCAAAAATAACAAAGAACAAACTTTCAAGATACATGTGATTTTTGAGGCCTTCAGTTCCAAAATTTATTTTATTAAAAATTCTTTATCATCATTAATAAGGGGCATTTTATTGGCTTAATGGGTTTTATTTTATTTAGGGTCTCTTAAAACTATTTCAGGTTCAATTTTTAACTGCATCAAGGCAATTCTTCCAAATAAGTACACAAGAGACACATCCTGTTTTGTTCCTGGTTCTGTGAGAAACGAATACTAAATAAAAACTATACTTTGCAGGCACATATTTCCAGGAATATATTCTTACAAAAATTATGGAACCAACTCAAATGGGGACACACTATTTCTTATATCTGTGTGACAGAAACATCTTAACTTCACTATGTAAGTCACTTAAATATTTATTTAACAGACTTGACACTACTTTCTGGGTAACAGGAAACTGAATCAAAAGCAAACATTAACTCTTTTTTTTTATTTGAGATAGAGTCTCGCTCTGTTGCCCAGTGGCACGATCTCGGCTCACTGCAACCTCCACCTCCTGGGTTCAAGCAATTCTCCTGCCTCAACCTCCCAAATAGCTGGGATTACAGGCATGAGCCACCACACCTGGCTAACTGCCACGGTTCTATCTTTTTTTTTTTTTTTTTGAGACAGGGTCTCATTGAGGCAGTGGTGTGATCTTGGCTCACTGCAGCCTTGACCTCCCAGGTGAAAGCGATCCTCCCACTACAGCACCCCTGCCTGGCTAATTTTTTATATTTTTTATATTTTTTGCAGAGACGGGGTTTCACCATGTTGCCCAGGCTGGTCTCGAATTCCTGAGCTCAAGTGATCAGCCTGCCTCGGCCTCCCAAAGTTCTGGGATTACAGGTGTGCGCCACTGCACCCAGCTGACAATTGTATTTTTTTTTTTTTTTTGGACTCAGTGTCTCGCTCTGTCCCCCCAGGCTGGAGTGCAGGAGTGCAATGGCATGATCACAGCTCACTACAATGTCCGCCTCCTGGGTGATCCTCCCACCTCAGCCTCCCAAGTAGCTGAGACTTCAGGCATGTGCCACTGTGCCAAGATAATTTTTGTATTTTTTGTAGAGATGAGGTTTCACCATGTTGCCCAGGCTGGTCTCAAACTTCCGAGCTCAAGCAATCCTCTCGCCTCAGCCTCCCAAAGATTGCAGGCATGAGCCACTGAGCCAGGGTGGTTATTTCCTACATTATATTAATTAAGGCTTAAAAGAAAAATCTTTCTTAAAAAACACTCTAGACTTAAACAAAATGCAAATGATCATTACGGTAAGTGGATTATTGGAAACAAATATTACTTTAAATTTATAAGCCTAAAACTATTGATAAGATAACAAGTTAAACCCAGCTATATGTTCATGAAAAATTATACTACAGAATTTATTTTTTAAATATATCTGTTTTCACATTAAATTTTATTAAAATCTGTAAGTCTACAATCAGTCGAAATTTAGTTTTTGAAGTGTTATTATTCAGAAAGGAAGCAAAAGCTAACAGAGAATGTATTTTTCATAATATAGCATGACCTTGAGTTTGCAGTGCTTGGTCAAAGGCCAGGTGACAGGCTAATAGCTCCATAAATACAAATCCATGTGTTTAACCTCAGGAGGGTAGTTCAGTAGCTAGACAAAGCAATCTCACATAAATCTACTCCAACGATCCCTTCTTTCCCCACACAAGCACTCCTGGCCCCAGAGGAAAATCTGTAAAACTAACTCAAATTCTACTTCTAACAAGAAGAAATGCTGAGAGAGTAAAAGCTGTCAAAGTACAGAGTGAGTCCAAACAGTAACATGACAAGGTATGCTGCCTGGCTATTCTAACAAATCAAAGAAAGGCTGTTCACTTCTCAAATGAAATTAACTTGATTTGAAAGAGAATCAAGACATTTCTGTTAGCCTGCAAAGGCGAAGATAAACACGCCAGGAGCCTTGGCTGGGCTCTGGCCTACAGAAACACACATCAAGGCCCATGTGGGTCCCAATTCTTCGGGACACCTGCAGCACAAATCTTTCAAGTTTCTTAGGCAGAGTAGTCAGAAAACTGATGCTGACTGGCTCCCTTCACAGCCTGTGGCTCAATGGTGATTTAAAGCCATTGACATGTCATCCACATTAAGCAAGTGCCGCCTAAGGCAACAAAAATACTCATTAATTTCTAATTCTGAAATCAGGACAAGGTCACTTTCAAGTCCACCAAATATTTTAGTGATGGAAAAAAAACAAAACATCAAAGGTAAAAGACCCACCCCACATTCAGTTTTTCGAAGAAAACACAATTAATTGTGGAACACAGTATAACTACAAAATGTTTTAAAATACTATAAATTTTTTTCTTTTTGAGACAAGGTCTGGCTCTATCTCCCAGGCTACAGTGCCGTGGCATGATGTCTGCTCACTGCAAGCTCCACCTCCCAGGCTCAAACCACCCTTTCAGACACAAGCCATCCTCCCACCTAAGCCTCCCAAGTGGCTGGGAAAACAGGTGCACACCACCATGCCCAGCTAAGTTTTGTATTTTTTTGTAGACACGGGGTTTTACCATGTTGCCCAGGCTAGTCTTGAACTCATGAGCTCAAGCAATCTGCTTGCCTCAGCCTCCCAAAGTGCTGGGATTATAGGCTTCAGCCAGTGTACCTAGTCTAAAATACTGTAAATTTTATTTGCACAGTTCTTTCAAGCAGCAGTTAGGTTTTAAAATCACCACTGGTATATCTTTTCTACAGACATTCCCTCTATATACCTCTGTATCAAGCTAGACAATTTCCTTGGACAAAAATTTCATAGCATGTTTTATTTTTCATTTCCTTTTTAACATACATACACGATTACATCATTATTGTTATCAAGCACTAAGAAACTGTTCCCACCACTACAGTGAAACCAATGAGCACCTAACTGTTAAATCCAAGGGCAACTTCTCACTTACCATTGTCTAATTTTTGCATAGCATCTAATGCCAGTAACTACTTTTGTGCTACTTAAAACTTTGCGTTTCTTAGACATCTATGACTCACCACTATCCCAGTTCTCCTACCTCACAGCCTGTTCAATTCAACTTCCTCTGCCAAACTACTTCCTCTTTCTGCTACAGAAATGGTCCCAAGGTTCCGTCCTTGGCACTCATGTCTCCAACTAGTCTTCCTCCCTGATCTAACCTACTCCTGTGGTTTTCCCATCTCTGTGTCCAGCCGTGGCCTCTCACAAGTTCTAGATAAACACTTCTAGTGCACAGCTCCACAAGGGTTTTCCACCTAAAATCCCAAATGTGCCAAACCCACCATCATGCAATATGTCCCAAATTTGTTCATCATCCTATCATTCATTCACACACACCCCTTTTAGTGAGCAGCTACCATAGGTCCAGGCAACTTTATTGAATGTTTCACATACATCAATTTTTTCAATCCTCATAGAGTCCAATGAAGAAAGTAGTTATCACCATTTTACAGATGGGGAACTCCAAACAGAGAGAGCGTGAGTAATTTGTCACATAGCTAAGAAGTGGTAGAGTTGGGTTTCAAACCAGTCAGTCTGATTTCAGAGACCATGCTTTAAACAAATACACTACATTACTCCCCAGTTGCCCAGCCCTGAAACTTGTCTCTACTTCCCCACAGCCAGGCACTATATGCTTGGTCCTGTGACCTCTAGGTTCTTCCCATCTGGCCTTCTTTTCCATTCTCACTGGTTTTTTTTTTTTTTTTTTTTTTTTTTTTGAGACAGAGTCTCGCTCTGTCACCCAGGCTGGAGTGCAGTGGGCGGATCTCAGCTCACTGCAAGCTCCGCCTCCCGGGTTTACGCCATTCTCCTGCCTCAGCCTCCCGAGTAGCTGGGACTACAGGCACCCGCCACCTCGCCCGGCTAGTTTTTTGTTTTTTTTTGTTTTTTTTTTTTTTTAGTATAGACAGGGTTTCACCGGGTTAGCCAGGATAGTCTCCATCTCCTGACCTCGTGATCCGCCCGTCTCGGCCTCCCAAAGTGCTGGGATTACAGGCTTGAGCCACCACGCCCGGCCTCTCACTGTATTTTAGTCCTCAATGCCACTTAGCTTCTCTCAACTTCTCACCTCCTATGTCTCCATATTTCATCTATTCACCTATCACTCTCTTCCTCAAAAATCATCAGCAGCTCATCTTTTCACACTGCCTACAGGATAAAGTCAAAACTATCCAGCTTCGTCTACCACCTGTCTTCTTCACAGTAATCATGTTCCAGTGAGAAAGGACATGTATCATTCTTTTTTGACTGCCCAGCATTTAACCCTTTTCTTATGTCTGGGGAAATCCCTACCTGCCAATGTAGAAGCTGAAAATGCAAATGTATCCTTTCCAAGACTCCTTTGCAGCTAGTACAAGGTGCCTGACCTAGGCCATGCCAATTAGATACATCATACCCTGATGATAATTGGGAAGTGGGAACTATGGAGAACACTCCCTTGTAGGAAGAACAGTTGCAAGAAGATTTGAGTTCTGGGGCAGTGATATGGTTTGGCTGTGTCCCTACCCAGATCTCACCTTGAATTCCCAGGTGTTGTGAGAGGGACCCAGTGGGAGGTAATTGAATCATGGGGGCAAGTCTTTCCTGTGCTGTTCTCATAATAGCGAATAAGTCTCATGAGATCTGATGGTTTTATAAAGGAGAGTTTCCCTGTACAAGCTCTCTTCTCTCGTCTGCCACCATGTGGGACATGCTTTCAACCTTCTGCCATGATTGTGAACCCTCCCCAGCCACGTGGAACTGTGTGTTCATTAAACCTCTTTCTTATATAAATTGCCCAGTCTTTATCAGCAGCATGAAAATGGACTAACACAGGAAGCAATCAGTGCCTAGGACCAGATGTATTCCATGGTATAAGTGCAACACCCATCCTCTGGTGGCAGCAGCATTTTCCTTGTGGTTCCTCACTGAAGTGGTCAGTACAGTAAATAGAACAGACCAAATGGCATAGCCTCCACACCTGTTGTTTAAGCCATGATGATTCTGTAAGCTATCCAGTATCCCTTTTAAAAATTCCCTTTTAGGCCCTGCACAGTAGCTCATGCCTGTAATCCCAGCATTTTGGGAGGCTGAGGTAAAGGGATCACTTGAGGCCAGGAGTTTGATACAAGGCTGGGCAACATGGCAAGACCCCATTACTACAAAAAAAATTTTTTTAATTAGCTGAATGTGGTGATGTATGCCTATAGTACCGGCTATTCAGTAGGCTGAGATAGGAGGATCCCGTGAGCCCAAGAGGTTGAGAAAGCAGTGAGTCATGATTGCACCACTGCACTCCAGCCAGGGCAACAGAGTAAGACCCCGTCTCTTTAAAAAAAAAAAAAAAAAAGGCCAGATGTGGTGGCAGGCACCTGTAATCACAGCTACTTGGAGGGGTGGAGAATCATTTGAACCCAGGAGGTGGAGGTTGCAGTAAGCCAAGATTGCGCCATTGCACTCCAGCCTAGGCAATAAGAGTGAAACGCTATCTCAAAAACAAAAAAAAAAAAATTCCCCTTTTGGCTTGAATCAGCCAGTGTGGCTGTTTCTAAGTAAGCATCCTGACTGGCAACTCAGTCAAGCTGGATACCTCCCTCACTCCTTTTAGAACATGCCCTTTGCTTCCTTGACTCATAAAATACTGCCCACTGTTGCTTCCATCCAGAATTCTCCTCTGCCTTCACTATCGGTCAAAATCCTTCCCACCCTTTAAGGCCTTGGTACGGCCTTTCTGAAGGGCAACTTTGCCTTGTTCATCTAATACCCTGAAAGTGTGCATTTCTTAGGACTCAAAATTCCACTGCTGGAAGTTTATCCAAAGAAAATAAGCAGACTAGTATGCAAAAATGCATGTAATAAGAGTAGTCATAAGAGTTACTGAGTACATATTAAGTGCCAGGCATTAAGCTAAATCCTTTAAATGCAGAGCTTCACAATCCTTAGAGTAAATATTGTAATTAGCTTTATTTCACAGATGAGAAAATGAAGACTTGCAAGTTAAATCATTTGTCCAAGGTTAAGGGATTACAGATGAATCCTTTTTAAGTGTGGGGACTACGGCTGATTTTAATTGTACATATTAATCTTTTCTAAATTTTCTACTATAATAACCATGTATTAACATGTGTCACTTTTTAGGACAGTAAGATAGCACAGAAGCCTTACTCCTATTATTTTTTTCCTTTGGAAGAGTAGGGAAAACAACAAAACAAGCATTCTGTTTATTTTACTTTGAAAGGTATGGAAAGTCATCACCCTGGACTTTGAAACAAGAAATAGTATTTACTTACACAAAACAGCCCTGAAAACAACATTATGGGTCTTATGTGTTTCCCATGTACCAACACTCAGTCAGTTACATTTTGTCAATATGCAAGTAGTATTAAAATTATGTTGTGACTTGTACAGAATACTCTTTGAACATGAGGATAGATTAACTTATCATCATAGTCATTTAGAGAGGAAGAGACCCACTTTCCCTGCAAACCTCCAGGGGTATTACATGCCCCAAATTACTACATTTGGAAGGCTTTTCTATATTCAGGCTGCTTTGCCTCTGATCCAAAAACACTAGTCAAGGATCTCCTTCCATATCTATGCTGAATTAACAGAAAAAATACCAAGCCAGGTCTATTAAATGCTAAAATGACCAAGTAAAAACTCCCCAAGCCACACCCCTTACCTCTTCTGACACAATAATTAGTGGATACTTGTCCTCAGATAAAAAGTTGAAAATAACCCATACTTTAAATGCATCTTCTTCTGTAATGAGCAGGGGATTCTTTGTGAGGTTTTTTTTGACACATAGGGTCCAACACATCCTATTGAATTCAATCTTGTCAAAGTTGTCTTGGACCTAAAAAGGAATAAGGAAAAACTCCAACAAATCAGTCCGATATAAGCAGTATATAAGGCAAGTAAAATGGAAAGACAAAGCCTCCTTTGGCTCCCATTTTAATCAATCCAATTAACCAACAGCCATATCCTACATATTTGCTTTAGGTATTACACTTCTAGTGGCTCAATTAAGATGTTACATTTAGCATGACACTGAACCAACATCTGTCCATATCACTCCCTTGGCACATAAAATATTGACCTCTCAAATAGTTACTGTTTCATGTGTATACACTATCTTCCTATTAATAAATAGACTACCAATCCTAGCACTGACCTCTCAAATAGTTACTGTTTCATGTGTATACACTATCTTCCTATTAATAAATAAACTACCAATCCTAGCACATAGAAGAAACTGAGAATGTCAATTACTTCGTATGAGCCAAGTACAGGTACCTTATCTTTACATATACAGTCAAAGAAGAGGCTGGGCACGGTGGCTCATGCCCGTAATCCCAGCACTTTGGGAGGCCGAGGCAAGCGGATCATCTGAGGTCAGGAGTTTTTTTTTTTTTTTGAGACGGAGTCTCGCTCTGTCTACTGGGCTGGAGTGCAGTGGCCAGATCTCAGCTCACTGCAAGCTCCGCCTCCCAGGTTCACGCCATTCTCCTGCCTCAGCCTCCCGAGTAGCTGGGACGACAGGCGCCCGCCACCTCGCCCGGCTAGTTTTTCATATTTTTTAGTAGAGAGGGGGTTTCACCGCGTTAGCCAGGATGGTCTCAATCTCGAGGTCAGGAGTTTGAGACCAGCCTGACAAACATGGAGAAACCCCATCTCTAGTGAAAATACAAAAATTAGCCGGGCATGGTGGTGCATGCCTGAACCTGGGAGGCGGAGGTTGCAGTGAGCTGAGATAGCGCCATTGCACTCCAGCCTGGGCAACAAGAGTGAAACTCCATCTCAAAAAAAAAAAAAAGAAGAAGAAGAAGAAGATACCTTCTTTTGGGGAAAATTATTTAACTGAAATTCTAAAACGGCAATCCTGCCATTCATTCATTTGTTCATGTATTCAGTGTTCCCTCAGCATCTACTACGAGCCAAGTACTATGCTATAAACTAAGGATACAATGATGAAGAACTAGGTCTGTGCTCTTAAAATGTTCACAGTTTATTAGGGAAAACAGATATGCAAATAAATTTTAATATAATTGTGTATAATTTAACAGTGTATAATTCAACAGAATTGTTCACTCATTTGACAAATAAAATTTAGATCATAATTATTATTTGCCAAAGACAGTACAAAAATACTCAACATAATACTGGCCTGTTCCCAAGGAATGTAAAGACAATTACAGCAGAGTGTGAGAAGTACTGCAAGAGAGATAAGCAGAGGATTTTGTGGGAGCACTGAGGAGCTAACACAATCTTGAGATCTGGGGAAAGCTTCGCAGAAAGACTGCCAGGACAACAGAGCTGAGTTCTCAAGGAGCATCAAGAGTCAAACAGATCAAGAATGGGATAAAGAGTATTCCAGGTAGAAGAGAATGTGAGAAAGCCCCGAAGTGGAGGACAGTTTGGAAGAACTGTGAGTATTTAATGAGGCACCTGGTGCTGGAGGGTGGTATAATCAAGGCTCTTCATAAGTGCAAGTAACAGAAACCACCTTGGGTGGAATTTATTGGAAAAACAATGGGTAACCTCACAGATCTAATGCAAGGGCTAGAAAAATCTAGGCTCTGAAATTAGGCTGGTATCAAGGTAGGGTAGGCAGCCAGAACTGCAGCTGAACCACTCATGGGAACAGTCCGGTGGAGACACCACTGCCTGTATAACATGAGAGCACTCTCACTATTACCACTGCTACCACTGCCCCATCCATGATCTTCTGCGTCACTCACTGCAGATTCGAAGTTCTATTGGCTGAGCCTGGGTCACATTCCTGTGCTCTAGCTGCCAAGGAGCAGGGAAAAAATCAGTACCTGAACTTTCCAGATGTTGAGGTGTGAGACAGGTCCTGTTCCCCACCACAACTCTGTAGAATTTCCCAAATGTAAGAAAAAAGTTCAGATGCTAAACAGACAGACAGACACACACACACACACACACACACACACACACACACACAAAAGGTAAATTTCCACTACATGGGACACAGTGAAAGACGAGCCAGTGAGGTAGGTGAAGACCAGATCATTAAAAGATTTATCAATCATGTTAAGGAGCTAGGCCTTTATCTGGACTGAAAGAATTGAAGGTAGTAACAGATACACTCTTCACTTTAAAAGCCACATTCTGTACCAGTGCAGTGCCTCACTCCTGTAGTCCCAGCACTAGGGGAGGCTGATGCAAGAGAATTGCTTAAGGCTAGGAGTTTGAGACCAGCCTGGGCAATATAGCAAGACCTCATCTCTCTTTATTTTTTAAATTAATATAAACAATGTTAAAAAAAATAAAAATAAAAAATAGGCCAGGCACAGTGGCTCATGCCTATGTAATTTCAGCACTTTGGGAGGCCAAAGCATAAAGACTGCTTGAGCCCAGGAGTTTGAGACCAGCCTGGGCAACATAGAGAGACCCCATATCTACAAATAATAATTTAAAAAATTAGCTGAGCACGACAGTGCATGCCTGTGGTCCCAGCTACTCAGGAAGCTGAGGCAGGAGGATTGCTTGCACCCAGGAGGTCAAGACTGCAGTGAGCCATGATCGTGCCACTGCACTCCAGCCTTGAAGACAGGGCAAGACACTTTCTCCAAAAAAAAAAAAAAATTTTTTTTTGAAAATAATAAAAAAAAAAAGCCATATTCTGGAATAGCATAGAAAATGTACTAGAGGAGGCAGGCATGGGCAGCAGAATAATATCACCAAAGCATTTCTTTTTAGAAAGATATGAACAAAGCATTTTGTTTACTACATGAAAGAAGTCACCAACCGTCTGCAGGCAGAAGTTTCGCCTGATCGCTAACTTTATTTTGTAGTTGGCAAACCAGTCCTCCAGGAGCAGAAAGAGCTCCTTTGTGTTCTGCCTTTAGCACTCTGCCTCAGTCTAACACCATTTCCCATGGCCCCATCAAACACAACTGATCCCATCGAGGGAAAGCAGCAGCAGCAGCAAAAGCAGCAATTGCTGCTGCTTTTCTTTTTTGGCTTATCACTATCACCTTGAAGACTTACTATATGCTAGGCATTTTATATGTGATTTCTCGCTTAAATTTTGTATTAGTCCTATAAGGTTAATTACTGCCCCTGTTTTACAGATCAGAAAATAACGGTTCCAAAAAACTGAGCATCCTTGAACAACATAGGTTTAAACTTCGAGGGTCCACTTAAATGTAGATTGGATTTTCTTCTGCCTTTGCCACCATTGAGACAGCAAGACCAACAACTTCTGCCTCTTCCTCAGCCTACTCAATAAGAAGACAATGAGGATAAAGACCTTTATGGCCGGGCGCGGTGGCTCAAGCCTGTAATCCCAGCACTTTGGGAGGCCGAGGCAGGTGGATCACAAGGTCAGGAGATCGAGACCATCCTGGCTAACATGGTGAAACCCCGTCTCTACTAAAAATACAAAAAACTAGCCGGGCGTGGTGGCAGGCGCCTGTAGTCCCAGCTACTCCGAGGCTGAGGCGGGAGAATGGCGTGAACCCGGGAGGCGGAGCTTGCAGTGAGCCGAGACCGCGCCACTGCACTCCAGCCTGGGCGACACAGCAAGACTCCGTCTCAAAACAAACAAACAAAAAAAAAGACCTTTATGATGATCTACTTCCACTGAATGAATAGTAAATATATTTTCTCTTCCTTATGAACTTCTTAATAACATTTTTTCTGTAGCCTACTTTATCATAAGAATAACTGTATATAATACATTTTACATTAAAATATGTGCTAATCAACTGTTTATGTTATTGGTAAGCCTTCCAGTCAACAGTAGGCTATAAGAAGATAAGTTCTGGGGGAGTCAAAAGCTATCCTTGGAGGCCAGGCACAGTGGCTCATGCCTGTAATTCCAGCACTTTGGGAGGCCAAGGAAGGTGGATCGCTTGAGTTCAGGAGTTTGAGATCAGCCTGAGCAACATGGTGAAAGCTCATCTCTATCAAAAATTCAAAAAATCAGCCAGGAGTGGTGGCATGCATCCGTGGTCTTAGCTGCCCAGGAGGCTGAGGTTGGAGGGAGATTGCACCACTACACTCCAGCCTAGATGACAAAGTGAGAGACTCTGTCTCAAAAAAAAGTTATACTTGGATTTTCAACTGTGTGAGTTCAAGGGTCAACTGTACATTTACAAACTTCACATGGCTAGTAAATATCAAAACCAAAGTTTAAACTCAAGCTCAGCAGGGTGTGGTGGCTCACGCCTATAATTCCAATGCTTTGGGAGGCTGAGGTGGGAAGACTGCTTGAGACCAGGAGCTCGAGACCAATATGGGCAATATAGTGACATCTTATTTCTAAAAAAAAAGTTTTTTTTTTAATTAGCTGAGCATGTTGGCACGTGCCTGTAGCCCCAGCTACTCAGGAGACTGAGGCAGGAGGATCACTTGAGCCTGGGAGGTGGAGGCTGCAATAAAGGCAAGACTGTGCTGCTGCACTCCAGCCTGGGCGACAGAGTGAGACTCTGTCTGAGGAAGAAAAAAAAAATCCAGCCTGAGCAACATAGTGAGACTTCTGTCTCTAAAGAAAAACATTTTTTAATTAGTAGGGTATGGTGGTTTGTGCCTATAGTCCTAGCTTGTCAGGAGGCTGAGGTGGGAGTATCGTTTGAGCCCAGAAATTCACGGCTGTAGTGAGCTGTCATCGTGTCACTGTACAAATCCACACTCTAGTCTGGGTGACAAAGCGCAACTCTGTCTCAAATGCCAGCTCTTCCCACCATACCAAATTGCTTGTAGAACTCAGTAGGTGGAGGCCATCTATGGGATGAACGCCATCTATGCAGAACATTTCCAAGGCCACTACCACCAACTCTTATCCATCCACACCCCACAAAACACTAAGTGGAAGATATGCCACACAGGGGAAATGACATGTGCACAAAAGCTGATAACCTTGCTCTGAGAACAAGAAGTGATTCTATGTGGATTATGTGGTGAATCATAGGGTTCCTGAGGGGAAGTGGCTAGATACACAGCTGGAAAAGCAAACGTAAGACCAAATCACAAAGGGCTTCATAATTTTAAGAAATAGCCTGTAGGAAAACAGTTCAAGGATTTTAGAACAAAATACATAAAGAACTCCTACAATTCAATAACAGAAAAACAAATAAGCAAATTTTAAAATGGACAAAGAAATTATTCAACACGTCTCCAAAGACATACAAACGACCAACAAGCATATGCGAAGATGGTCAACATCACTTATGATCGGGGAAATGCAAATCAAAACACAATGTGATATCACCTCACACCTGTTAGAATGGTCACTATCAAAAAAACAGAAAATAACAAGTGTTATTGTTAGGATGTGGAGAAATCCAAACCCTTGCACACTGTTGGTGGGATTGTAACATGGTGCAGCTGCTATGGAAAGCAGTGTGGAAGTTCCTCAAAAAGTTAAAAATAGAACAACCATATGATCTAGCAACCCCACTTCTGGGTATATATCCAAAAGAATTGAAAACAGGACCTTAATGAGACATTTGCACACCTATACCCACTACAGCATAATTCACAATAGCCAAGATGTGGAAGCAAACTAAATATCCATCCAAGGATGAATAGATAAAGAAAATGTGATATACATTGGGTGCAGTGTACAATTCTTGGGAGACAGGTGCACCAAAATCTCAGAAGTTACCACTAAATAGCTTATCTATATAACAACAAAACCACCTGCTCCCCCAAAACTATTAAAAGTTTTAAAAAGTAAAAAAACAAAAAATAATTTTTAAAGAAAATGAGGGCCAGGCCCAGTGGCTCACGCCTGTAATCCCAACACTTTGGGAGGCCAAGATAGGTGGATCACTTGAAGTCAGGAGTTCGAGACCAGCCTGGCCAACATGGTGAAACCTCATCTCTACAAAAAATACAAAAATTAGCCGGGCACAGGTGGCAGGCACCTGTAATCCCAGCTACTTGAGAGGCTGAGGCAAGAGAGTCACTTGAACCCCAGAGGCGGGGGCTACAGTGAGCAAAGATTGCACCACTACTCTCCAGCCTGTACAACAGGGCGAGACTCTGTCTCAAAAAAAAAAAAAGAAGAAGAAGAAGAAGAAAAAGAAAATGTGTCATATACATACAATGGAGTATTATTCAGCCTTAAAAAAAGAAGGAAATCCTGTCATACATTGCAATAGGGAAGAACCCTGAGGACACCATGTTAAGTGAAATAAGCCAATCAAAAAAAGAAAAATACAGCATGATTCTACTTATAATAAAGTAATCAAACACACTTTAAAAAGATAGTAGAATGGTGATTGCCAGGACCAGGGGGAGAAGGAAAAAATGTGTTGTTCAAAAGGTATAGAGTTTCAGTTATGCAAGATAAAAAAAGTTCTAAAGATCTGTTGTACAACAATGTGCATACAATTAAAAATACTGTACTATACCGTTAAAACTGTTAAGAGGATAAATTTACATTATATATTCTTACCAGTTTTTTTAAAGTACAAAATCCATAGTTTTCATAGAAAATAGTGCATAAAGCATTAGTAATCAAGTGTTTTCACACAAGGTATAATGTCAAACAAAATAAGGAAATTCAATCTTGGGTTTCCAGAATTTCATATATCATAAATTATACCAAATGGTTTTCAAGGTTCTAAGTACAAGAATAAAGAAATATATGTGAAAGAATCTTGCTAAAGAAGAAAAACGCTTCCTTCCTGTAGGAGATAGGTAAAAATGAAGAAAAAAAAAGGAAAAAAAATGCTGCAAAGTATTTATTATTAAATTATATGATGTACTGACCATATACACAGCTGTAACAACAAAAAAATGAGTTCTTTATGTGTTAACGTGAAATATCACCAAGATATGACATGAAGGTACACAACACAAAGAATTATACAATGTCCAGTGAAAAACACAAGTCACAAAATACTATATAGAACATGATCCTATTTTTATGACTCCAGAGTAAAAATTAATCATACATTAAGATATACATATATGACAAAACTTTTTTCTAATGTGACAGGAAAATGCACATAAAATTCAGGATGGTGGCTTCCTCTTGGGAGGAGGCAGGGAAATGAAAAAAGAGAAGAGCAAAGAGGTTGAGGCAACAACATTAGTGATATGTTTCCCAAAATTAGTGGTAGGTTCACAGATGTTCATTTTATTATGCTTTATAATTTTCATATATCCTACAAATATTCTTTTATATATATCATAAAATAAATAAAAAGACAAAATGGGGGAAAAAAACAAGTGCTGATCAATGTATACAGATCACCAAGTGTACACAGATCACCAGTGTACACAGATCACCAAGTGCATACAGATCAAGCATTTGTGTACAAAGGGGAAAGAAAAGATCATCTTTGCTGTTTGTATAAAGTGTAGCAATGTCTGCATCAATATGTCTTTGAGCTGAACTGCAGCTCAAAACTCTTATTCTAGATCCTGTCTTTTACTGTGTATCTGTGGATATGCAAATATGTGTTACCTATCTACTACAGGTCAGTCAGCATCTGGTATGGGAGGAGTCCCACTTAAAATAAGACATATGTACTCTCTAAGGAGCTTCTAGGGCAGGGAGGAAGACAGACTAACAGTTACGTGCAAATGCTCCAATAAAGGGGAATACAGGGAACTCTAGCATCTAATTCAGCAGGGCACAGTGGTTCATGCCTGTAATCTCAGTGCTTTGGCAGGCCAAGGCAGGCAGATGACTTGAGGCCAGGAGTTCGAGACCAGCCTGGCCAACATGGTGAACCCCATCTCTACTAAAAATACAAATTACCCAGGCGTGGTAGCTCGCACCTGTAATCTCAGCTACTCGGGAGGCTGAGGCATGAGAATCACTTGAACCCGGGAAGTGGAGGTTGCAGTGAGCTGAGATCATACCACTGCACTCCAGCCTGGGCAACACAGAAAGACTGTCTCAAAGAAAAAAAAGAGAGAGAAGATGGAGGTTCTCTTTCCTTGCCTAATGCAGCCATGGCTCGTGGTCCCAAGAAGCATATGAAGCAGGTAGCAGCTCCAAAGCACTGGATGCTGGATAAATTGACCAGTGTGTTTGCACAGTGAGGTCATATATACACACAGTAAGGCCATAAATATATATATGATCTCTCTCTATATCAGTAAACAGAATTATGCCTGTTATTAAAATATTATAGAACATACTGGGAAATTAACAGAAATCCAGAATTTGGATAGGGATGATGGCCACACAACATAGTAAATACACTCACAACCATTTTACTGTACACTTTAAAATGGTAAGTTTTATGTTACGTGAATTGTACCTCAATGGTTTTATACTTTCATAAGACCATTTAAACCACAGCAAAAGTCCAAGAGCCAAGAAAATGGAGAAAGTAAAATGGTAGGTTCTTCTCATATAACTACATATATATTTCTAACCTCAAACTCTTTCCTGAGTCCCAGTTCTATATTTTATTACAACTCACATGAAATCATGAATTCTTTGAAATCAAAGGCCATTATCTTATTCAGCTTTGTATCCCCTCTGCCTGGTTTGCAGTATTAATTTGCTCATTCATTCATTCAAATCATTGTGTGTGTTTACGAGGTGTCAGTTACTCTGCTAAGAGCTGGATAACAGTGAACCAGTTCTTGCTGTCACAGAACTTATACTCTGGAGAGAGAATCAGATACCAAACAATACAGCAACAACCCAACCACTAGTAAGTGCTATAGAGGAAAAGCACAGGCTGCTGTGGGAAACACATTACAGGAGAGCTGGTTAGCTCTGGGAAGGGTGGGTGCTACCAGGAGAAACCTCCCTGAGGAAGTGACAATCAAGTCCAGAGCTAAAGGATGAACAAAAATTCGCTGCATTTGATGGGCAGAGTTGGCCTTACAACACAGGAAGCAGCATGTCTGAAGGTTCTGAGGCAGGAAGGGTCTTGGTAATCTGAGGTACGGAGAAAAGGCCAACATGGTTGCACTAAAGTGAACAACCCATATGTCCAAAAACTGATGAACTGAATGTGTAAACAAAACATGGTATATCCATAATGGAATGTTATTCAGCCATAAAAAGGAATGAAGTATTGTTACAGGATACAACACAGATGAACCTTGAAAACATTATGCTAAGTGAAAGAAACCAGATACAGAAGGCTGGCTATTGTATGATTCTACTAACATTGTATGCCCAGAATAGGCAAATACATATAGACAGAAAGTAGATTTGCACTTGCGTAGAGCTATAGGGGAGAGGAGGTGATTGCTAAGTGGGTATGAGATTTTGGGGGCAGCAGTGAGATGAAAATATTCTAAAATCAATTGTGGTAATGATTATAGTGAATGAACAAAAAAATCACTAACTGGTACATGTTAAATAGACTAATTGTATGGTATGTGATTTATATCTCAATAAAACCACTATTTTAAAAAACAATATATCTTTACAGCACATGACTCATATTGCTAGCCAAAGTATTCATCAGTATAAAGTCATTCATGTTTCTTAGCATGAAACCCCTTTATTTACTCAAAAGTTTATAGTCCTCTATAGTTTCACAAATGTAATGAAAATGTAGAGTCCAACTTGGTCATTGCACCAAATTAAAACTATGCAACTTTCAGTCAGGTGCAGTGGATCACACCCATAATCCCAGCACTCTGGGAGGACAAGGCAAGAGGATCACTTGAGCCCAGGAGTTCAAGACCAGCCTGGACAACATAGTGAGATCTCTACAAAAAAAAAAAAGTTAAAAATTAGCCAGGCATGGTGGTGCACACCTGTAATTCCAGCTACTCCCCAAGCTACTTGGGAGGCTAAGGTGGGAGGATCTCTCAAGACCAGCAGGGCAAGGTTGCAGTGAGCCACGATCATGTCGCTGCACTCCAGCCTGGGCAACAGAGCAAGACCTTATCTCAGAAAACAAAAAAACAAAACAAAATAAAGAAAATGCACACTATGTAACTTTCAAACAACAATGAACGAAAAAATAACACAGGCTAAAGGGCAATCAAAAAGAACCACACGAAAGCACAGGTTTGAGTGTTTAAGAACAGTACCACTTCCGATTAAATGACGTTGTTAGGCACACATTTGAAGTGCTTTCAGCGCTGACGGGATAGCCATTTAATTAACTGAAGAAACTTGAAACAACACTTTATACAAGAATTATAAGTGACATATGAACAATAAGAAAGTACACCAAGAGGAAAAGCATAAATGTTAGACTAGAAAAACAGAATGCAGAGGCAGCTAGGCTCTAGAGGATAGACATACTGAACTGAAATGTTTCTCTGTTTTTCTTTTGTGTATGTTTCCAAAAAAACAAAAACAAAAAGGCTTCTGTTGGAAAGCACCAGATTCCCCAACTGGAACTTGGCATACTGCCAATGTATTAATGATTTTAATCATATAGCCCAAACCAAGCCTTAATATGAGAATCAGAGAAAATAACTGATAAGATTTGGACTAGCAAGCCTAATCAGCCATTAAATCTCATGGAAGAATTAGACTGCCTTAAAAATATGCTGAAGGAAAACTAGTTTTTTACATACTTTATTGGTACTAACTAGAAGGTAGTAATATACCACTTTCTTCAATTATTCACTGTCACATAATTCAGCAATAGTGTCTCTCTGCCCCCCCCCAAAAAAAAAACAAAACCCACAAGTTTCTTTCTAGATGTTTAAAGAACATTCCTTTACTAAAAAAGGATTTTTTTTTTTTTTTTTTTTTTTACAGACAAGGTCTTACTTTGTTGTCCAGGCTGCTCTAGAACTCCTGGGCTCAGGTGATCCTCCTACCTCAGCTTCCCAAAGTGCTGAGATTATGGGCATAACCTACGACGCCCAGCCAAGAAGGAATTTAAAAATTTAACATTTGGGGCCAGGCGTGGTGGCTCACACCTATAATTCCAGCACTTTGGGAGGCTGAGGCGGGCGGATCACCTGAGGTCAGGAGTTCAAGACCAGCCTGGCCAACATGGTGAAACCCCGCCTCTACTAAAAATACAAAAACAAGCCGGACGTGCTGGCATGCGCCCGTAATCCCAGCTACTCAGGAGGCTAAGGCAGGAAAATCGCTTGAACTCAGGAGGCAGAGGTTGCAGCGAGCCAAGATCACGCCATCGCACTCCAGCCTGGGGAACAAGAGTGAGACTTCGTCTCAAAAAAACAAAAGTTAACATTTGGAAGGATAAAATACTTGGTAAAGGAATAACAGGTTAATCATTTGAGGTCTCAGGAAAGCTGAAAATTAATTCTATCGATGTAAAAGAACAAAGTAAATACAAAACCCAACCATAAAAATTACTTTTTGGGAAGTTTCAAAATAATTTAACTCTTGGTACCAACCTCCTCAGAATAACTCTCCCAGGCAAAGGCAGAAAACCCCTAAAACAACCTGGGAAAAAAAAAAACGAAAAAACTGACCAAAATGAATACCAAGGAACACCACACACTAAGACAAGAGAATCACCTTAAAACAACTTGAGACAGAACAGAAGAAAACTGGATGAAAGCTGAGCTACTTTGAGGTAATCAAAATGGCTTTTAAACAACTTTACCCCTTCCTGCCTTCGACCAAGACTTCCCCTATGTATCCAAATATTAGACACTCGAAAAAACTTAATTCCTAAAGGGAGTAATTAATCCTTCAATAGTCCAGTTAAAGAAACATTGGTGGTGAAGTTAAATAGCTTAGGTTCAAAAATCTACCTACCCCTTATTAGCTAGGCCACCTTAAGCCATTTCCTCCTTAGGTAATGGGGGATAATTCCAGTTCTGCCTCACAGAATTAACATAAGGATCAAATGAGACAGTATGTATACATGACAGTATACCTTGTGACTGTTTAATAACTATTTCATATTTTCTCTGCCTAACTGATTATAATCTCTAAGTTTTATGTTAACATTCTTCAGTCACTGTTGGCATTTCTTTTTTCAACCAAGTTTCAAACAAGGCACTAATCTTTGCTCAATTTAAACTCAAACCATGGAAACCTTGGCTACTTTACTTGAATTGCAGGACTGGCAAAATTCCACTCCAGGTGGCTAAGCAATAATAAACAAGGGCTCACTGTTTCATCACATCCTCATTCCCTCTGTGAATAAGTTTCTCTCCAAATTTAGTGGCTCATTTTGGACTTTCAAAATACTACTGTATTTCCTCCCCCAGTTATAAAACTTTTAAAACATTGAAATACTAAAACAAAGAACATTTTAAAACTAAATAAAATTCAGTAAGTTTAAAGAATGTCACACCAAGGAAAACAAAATGCAGTAGTAGGGTACAGCACTTCAAGATATTAAACCATGTTTCTCTATTCACTAGCCCAGCACACACAAATTCTAGCACTGAAATAAGAAAAACAAAATCAGGTTTCTAAGAATTTCCCAGTATGTTCTATAATATTTTAATAACAGACACAATTCTATTTACTGTCTATATCTAGAGACTATATATATATATATATATATATATATATATATGGCCTCACTGTGTCACCCAGGCTGCAGTGCAGTGGCACCATCACAACTCACTGTAACCTCGAACTCCTAGGCTCAACTGATCCTCCCACCTCAGTCTCTTGAGTAGTTATGACTACAGGCATGTGCCACCAAGCCTGGCTAATTTTTAAGATTTTTAATAGAGAGAGGATCTCACTATGTCACCCAGGATGGTCTTGAACTTCTGGGTTCACATGATGCTCCCACCTCAGCCTCCCAAAGCACTGGGATTACAGGCATGAGCCACTGTGCCCAACCAGTGTCTGTCATTAAACACACATACACACAGCAGATCATCAAATATTTGTGTTCTATAGTGTCTATCATTAAACACACATACACAAAACAGATCATCAAATACTTGTGTTCTATAGTTTTATTGTAAGTATATATGAAATATATTCAGCAAATATTTGACATATTAGACATACATATAATAAAACTATAGAACACAAATAAACTACCTGAGCAATACACAGAACAGCAACACAAAAAAGCATTATACTATAAAGTCCTGAGACTTTACACATCAATTTTGGTACAATTTAATTATTTTTTATTAAGATACAATTCACATACCATAAAATTCACCCTTTTAAAGTATACAATTCAGTGGTTTTCAATATATTCATAAGGCTTTATCACTGGTTAATTCTAGAATATTTTCATCATCCCAAAAAGAAACCCAAGACCATTAATAATCACTCACCATTCCTATCTCCCCCTCACCCCAAGAAACCTCTAATCTACTTTGTATCTCTATTTACTCGCCTATTTTGGACATTTCATATAAATAGAATCATACCATATGATGCTTTTGTGGATTTAATGAAATCTTACCTTTCATTATCATGTGGTTTTTATTCCTTCTTTTTTTCCTAATTAAAGCATGATCATGTACCACATGATAACTATAGTTAATAACAATGTATTAAACACCTAAAAATTGCTGAGAGTAGATTTTAAATATTCTCACCACAAATAAGGATATGAAGTAATGCACATTACCTAGTTTCACTTTACCATTCCACAATGTATACACATTGCAAAGCATCATGTTGTATCCCATAAATATATTTTTTTGGTCAATTAAAAAAATAAACACTAAGAAGAGAAAAAAGCACGATCACGGCAATGTTATCATCTCTGCAAGGGAAATTCTTCAAAAACATGCATTGAGGTTGGGCACAATGGCTCACATCTGTAATCCCAACACTTTGGAATGCTGAAGCAGGCAGATCACCTGAGGTCAGGCGTTGGAGGCTAGCCTGGCCAACATGGTGAAACTCCATCTTTACTAAAAATACAAAAATTAGCCCGGTGTGGTGGCACATGCCTGTAGTCCCAGCTACTCAGGAGGCTGAGGAAGGAGAATGGCTTGAGCCCGGGAGGCAGATGACACAGTGAGCCAAGATTATGTCAGTGCACTCCACACTGCAGCCTGGGGGGACAAAGAGAGACTCCGTCTCAAAAAACAAACAAACAAACAAAAAACAGGGCAGGCACAGTGGTTCACGCCTGTAATCCCAGAACTTTGGGAGGCCAGTGCGGGCAGATCACCTGAGGTCAGGAGTTTAAGACCAGCCTGGCCAACATGGTAAAACCCCATCTCTACAAAAAAAAGCAAAACTTAGCCGGGCATGGTGGCACGCACCTATATAATCCCAGCTACTGGGGAGGCTGAGGCAAGAGAATCACTTGAACCCAGGAGGTGGAGGATGCAGTGAGCTGAGATCATGCCACTGTACTCCAGCCTGGGTGACAGAGCGAGACCTGGTCTCAAAAACAAACAAACAAAAAACATGTATTGGCCAGGCATGATGGCTCACATCTGTAAGTCCAGTACTGTGGTAAGCCCAGGTGGGAGGACTGCATGAGGGCAGGAGTTCAGACCAGTCTGGGCAACATAATGAGATCCCGTCTCTATAAAAAATGTTACAACTTAGCCAGGTGTGGTGGCACGCAGCTGTAGTCCTTACTACTCAAGAGGCTGAGGCAAGAGGACTACTTTATTTAGCACAGGAGTTCAAGGTTGCAGGAAGCTGTGACGGCATTACTGCACTCCAGCCTACCCGACAGAGCAAGACACTGTCTCAAAAAAACAAAAAACATGTATAACACATGAAATACACACACACATATACACAGGCATGCATACACATAAAGAAAGATCAGGAAATTGTATTGTGAGGCTGATATGGAATAACAGATACAGATAAAAAGATTACCACACAGATGAACATTGTAATTTTTAGAATCTTTGCTGCAAAATTCTTGAAAAATATTTGTTGGTTTCTAAAAAGAATCCTGGCTGGGCACAGTGGCTCATGCCTGTAATCCCAGCACTTTGGGAGGCTGAGGTGGGAGGAACACCTGAGGTCAGGAGTTCAAGACCAATCTGGTCAACATGATGAAACCCCGTCTCTACTAAAAATACAAAAAATACATGGGCGTGGTGGTGTGTGCCTGTAATCCCAGCTACTCAGGAGGCTAAGGCAGGAGAATCGCTTCAGCCCGGGAGGCAGAGGCTGCAGTGAGCAGAGATCGTGGCACTGCACTCCAGCCGGGGCAACAAGAGCGAAAAAAAAGAAAAAAAAAGAATCCTGACCAACATTTTGGCATTTTCCAAACTATTAAATTATTATTATAAATGTTAATTACTATACTTCACTATTATAAAAAGACATTAAACTGTTTTAAAATTATATAAAAACAATAAAAAATCTGAAGCCACAGAAAAACATGTATATAGTTGTGTATTTAGGTTTGATGCAAAAATTGAGTTTTTAAAAATTTTTTAATGTTTTATTTGTATTTTTACTATGTTGCTCAGGCTAGTCTTGAACTCCTGACCTCAAACAATCCTCTCACCTCAGCCTCCCAAAACGCTGGTATTACAGATGTAAGCCATTGTACCCAGCTGCAAGTATTTTACTTTTAATTCGAAAGTATTATCATTATCATTTTTTTGAAAGGCATTACTGAAATATACTTGTTACAGAGAATGGCCTGAGCAAAAAATAATAAAAATAAATATGAATTTAAAAATTAGAAGTATATAAAGACCCCTCAAAAAAAAAAAAAATTGCCAGTACATACGAAACCAGATTGTTTTCGTCTTAAAAAAAAAAACAGATACATGTGCAGTACGTGCAGGTTTGTTGCATAGGTATATATGTGCCATGGTGGTTTGTCACACCTATTGACCTATCCTCTAAGTTCCCTCCCCTTGTCCCCCAAACCTCAACAGGTCCTGGTGTGTGTTGTTCCCCTTCCTGTATCCATATGTTCTCATTGTTCACCTCCCACTTATGAGTGAGAACACATGGTGTTTGGTTTTCTGTTACTGGGTTACTTTGCTAAGGATGATGGATGGCTTCCAGCTTCATCCATGTCCCTGCAATGGACATGATCTCATTCTTCTTTACGGCAGCATAGTATTCTGTGGCATATATGTACCACATTTTCTTTATCCAGGCTGTCATTGATAGGCATTTGGGTTGGTTCCACGTCTTTGCTATTGTAAATAGTGCTACAATAAACATACGTGTGCATGTATCTTTTTTTTTTTTCTGAGACGGAGTTTCGCTCTTGTTGTCCAGGCTGGAATGCAATGGCGTGATCTCGACTCACTGCAACCTCCGCCTCCCAGGTTCAAGCGATTCTCCTGTCTCAGCCTCCCAAGTAGCTGGGATTACAGGAGCGTGCCACCACACGTGGGTAATTTTTGTATTTTTAGTAGCAACGGGGTTGCATCGTATTGGTCGGGTTGGTCTCGAACTCCTAACCTCTGGTGATCCGCCCACCTCAGCCTCCCAAAGTGCTGGGATTACAGGTGTGAGCCACCCTGCCCAGCCATGAATGTATCTTTATAGTAGAATGATTTCTATTCCTTTGGGTATATACCCAGTAATGCGATTGCTGGGTCAAATGGTATTTCTGGTTCTAGATACTTGAGGAATTGCCACACTGCCTTCCACAATGGCTGAACTAATCTACATTCCCACCAACAGTGTAAACGCGTTCCTATTTCTCCACAGCCTCACCAGTATCTATTGTTTCCTGGCTTTCTAATAATCACCATTCTGACTGGCGTGAGATAGTAACTCATTGTGGTTTTGATTTGTTTTTCTCTGATGATCAGTGATGTTGAGCTTTTTTTTCATACATTTGTTGGCTGTGTAAGTGTCTTCTTTTGAGAAGTGTCTGTTCATATCCTTTGCCCACTTTTTGATAGAGTTTTCTCTTGTAAATTTGTTTAAGTTCCTTGCAAATTCTGGATATTAGACCTGATTTTTTTAAAGCGCCCTGAGAGAGAACAGGTACAGATTAACACAAAACACAGTTCTTAATTTCAAAGAATGAACCAAGTTGGAAAAACATTAAACCAAGTTTAGAAGACAGTGGAGGAGAGGGAAGAATAAGAAGCACTGTCAGTCTCTCATTCTTTCTTCCTTTCTGATTTATCTAGTGATTCTTTGTACCTCAACTCCTTAGTGAACTCACCAACAGGGGGCTTTGGGGCCCACTTGAAACATGCAAACCAAACAATGCTGCACCCAAAAAAATGTTAGAATCATACCTTTTCCAAAATGAACCTATTTAAATAAGGCATGTAGCCCTGGTTGGACACTGGCCCCTCATCATCATCCCTGAAGTGCTCTTCAAGGGCAACCGGGTCATGAGGAACCTTCAGCACCGTGCACAAGTTATGGGAAAGGACCTGCAAGGGAAAAGAAAATTGTTTAAAGACTCCCACTAACCAGCACATGACACCTTCACCGTGAACACAACACGCTGCTCCCTGTCCTGGATAGAGAAAGATGGAAAATAAACTAGCAAAAACAGGGTGAGGGCTGCTCAGCTGCCAGCCCCTACTTGTCACCTGTTACTCTTTCTCATTCCTTCCCAGGTTTGGTTCACTTAGAACTAGTCTCTCCTACAACATAATACTCCTGTGGTCTTTTGCTAATTTATCCACATCAGAAAGAAAAGCGGGGGGAGAAGTGTAAGAGAATGCGTTCAAAATTAAACTTTTTGCCAAGTAGAGCACAGTCAGCCAATTAGAGCTGTTCCGAGAAAGAACCTGGTATTGGGATGGCAGCCAGGGGTTCTGGACAAGGAGGCTGACCTAGGCAAGTCACAACCTCTCCAGACTTTAGTTTTCTCATTTATTCAATATAAAGGGGCCAAATTAATAACCAAATATTAATTAGGAATCTCTAAGTATCTAAATATTTCTAAAATTCTATGACTAGGCTAAGTTTCAGCATGAGTATAAAAGAATATTAATATAAAAAGAGAAAAAAATCCAGGGCCTGGATTAAAAATAAGAAAAAATTAAATAGCAAAAATTGGAGTCACTAACATGGTTAAAAATACTTTATAGAAAACTTGCATTCCATAGCATAAATATATATAAAGGGCTACTGGTCTTGCAATAACCTAAGTTCACACTTCAATGTCCAGATACAGTAGTTAAATTAGCAGTCTGGGCTACCTTAGTATTAACCTTGTTTTACATTAAATGAAAATTTTAAAACAGAACTTAAGTCCCTTCCATTTCATTTGTGCTTTCTGAACAGGTCAAATTATATAGCTAAGGCTGTACTTTCTTCAACAGAGAATCTTCCTAGTTGAACCCCAGGTAAAAACATTCCTTATTTTTCTCAGCCCTAAACATTTAACCTTAAGGAGCCACATTCATATCAATAAATACTTTTATTTGCATTAAGCGAGTCCCTTTTTCTGCATACACATATTTCAGTTAGGAGTTTTTTTAAGATTAAAAATTTTTAATCTATAAAATAATTTGCATATCTTCTTTCTAAATTTGTTTTGTTTCTCAAAGCTTCATTTATGTGGAGATCCTTTTCTACACGCTCTACTGGTTTTAAGGAAGTAAGTTAAGGAAGTAAATTCACAAATGATTATAAATGCAGTAATGAAGACTTTTATGAGCCTCTACAAAGCAGGCTGTGTTTCTCAAGCAAACCCTGTGTTTGCCAGTAAAGCACATGAAAAGACTACGGTGGAGCTTTTATTGGAGAATCTTGCACCACAGTCAGCAAAATTTTAAATAGATATTTAATTTCTACTAGCCTAGTAAATCCTACATACTAAAGATCAATTTCAACAATATAAAGTGCTTAAAAACTGTAAAATGCTATGGAAACACAAGTATTAAAGAAATGAAATGCACATTACTCAGATCAGGTTCAAATGTGATTCAAATTTTAAAATCATTTGGAACTCTACCCAAGTTAACAATTCCCAACTACTGGTTAAATTACGGTATATCCATGAAACATAAAAACCATGAGAAAGCTTGCTATGTACTGATATGAAAAGATCTCCAACATAAATTAAGTGAAAAAAACAAGGTACCTAAGAATATGTATGTCATCTTTTGTATGAAAGAAAAGGGAGGAAGAAAAGAAATTCTGGAGAGATATATAAGAAACTAGTAACTGTGAAGGGAAGACAGGTTTGATGAGACCAAGGTTAGAAAAAGACTTCACTGCGCCTCTTCTTTATATTAAGTTTTTTTAAAAAATTAACCTACTCAAAAATGTACTACATATTTTAAAAATTAAATATACATATATATATATATATAAAGTGGCCAGCCTAAGATCACATAGATCAATCTATTTATCTCCATAGCCTATGCTTTTTCTTCTACATTAACCTGCTGACTAGAGATGAGGTGTAAAAGGAATACATATTCCACAGCAATGTACCATGACTAATGGATGAGTGAGCTGTAACGGCAATAAATGAGATCAGAAAAGGAGAAACAGTATGTGTTACAGTGACTTCACAGAGGAAGTGAAATGTAACTTATTGCTTACAGGATAAATAAGGATAGTTTTAGGACAGGAATAGAGGCAAATAGAAAAATTTCCAGATAGGGGAATAACATGATAAAAGTAGTTGATTTTAAAATCCAAAGCACTCAGGAAACAAAAAACACCATCTCCTCCATACCCACCCCGTTCTCTACCTTTGGGTTTCATAGATCGTCTAAGTAAAGTCCTGGCTTTAGATGCCTTGGATGTCATATTGTCATCCTCATCTTATAAATGGTGACTACAGACTCACAGATATTAAATTTGTTTTTCTTGACTAAAGTTACCGAGAACTGAGACTAGAACTCGGGTTTTGTAATCTCTGGTCCAGCACTCTCCAGTAATAAGAAACATTATGTCGGCCGGGCGCGGTGGCTCAAGCCTGTAATCCCAGCACTTTGGGAGGCCGAGACGGGCGGATCACGAGGTCAGGAGATCGAGACCATCCTGGCTAACACGGTGAAACCCCGTCTCTACTAAAGAAATACAAAAACTTAGCCGGGCGATGTGGCGGGCGCCTGTAGTCCCAGCTACTTGGGAGGCTGAGGCGAGAGAATGGCGTAAACCCAGGAGGAGGAACTTGCAGTGAGCTGAGATCCGGCCACTGCACTCCAGCCTGGGAGACAGAGCAAGACTCCGTCTCAAAAAAAAAAAAAAAAAAAAAAAAAAAAAGAAACATTATGTCTTCAGTTCTCTAAAGTCAAAAGTGCTCTTTGTACATATAGACACTTAGTTTGATTAAATGATCCCACTGAAGAAGATACAGATTTGAACTTGAGATTTCAGCCTTGGACAATTAAACAGCACTCCTGTTAAACACACGGATGGCTAAATTCAGTGATAATTTTCTTAACCATATTTACTTAGTTAAGCAAACTGTGAGGAAGGCTGCACTTATACAAGGCACCTAGAAGGGACCTGAACTCCAATGTCTCTGCATCCTCACTATCAAATGAGGAGTTGGACTTGTTTGTAAAACCCTTAACTATCAACCCAAACTCATTTCATAATTTAGATAAGAAGTCCAGCTTTGTGACAGCTTTTTCACCATTAGTAAGGTCTATTAAAGGGAAGTCTTCTTCAAAAAACATAACAGGCTGGGCGTGGTGGCTCACGCCAATAATCTTAGCCCTTTGAGGGGCTGAAACAAGTGGATAGCTACAGCCCAGAAGTTCAATACCAACCTGGACGACATGGCAAAACCCCATCTCCACAAAAAGTACAAAAGCTAGCTGGATGTGGTGGCATGTGCCCGTAGTCCCAGCCACCTGGGAGGCTGAGATGGGAGGCTGAGGTGGGAGGATCACCTGAGCCTAGGGAGCTTGAGGCTGCATTGAGCTGTGATCATGCCACTGCACTCCAGCCTCGGTGACAGAGGGGGTCCCATCTCGAAAATTAATTTATTATAATATATATGTATATATAAAACAACCAACTGAATGAAGCAACAATGAAACAGTATTTCTAAAAGAGGAAAAACTTGTGTACTATCTTTAAAACTTTTCATCAGCAACCTTTCTTTAAAGCTTAGACAGTATCTCAAGTATTTTTTTCTTTTTTAAGATTTATTTTGATTTTTTAAAAATAGAGATGGGGTCTCACTTGTGTGCCCCGGCTGGTCTCAAACTCCTAGGCTCAAGTGATCCTCCCACCTCAGCCTCCCAAAGTGCCAGGATTATACACATGAGCCACCATGCCCAGTCTCAACAAGGTTTTTTGTTTGTTTCTTGTTTTGAGGCAGAGTCTCGCTCTGTCGCCCAGACTGGAGTGCAATGGCATGATCTCAGCAACCTCTGCCTCCCAGGTTCAAGCAATCTTCCCACCTCAGTCACCCAAGTAGCGGAATTACAAGCACCTGCCGCCACACCCAGCTAATTTTTGTATTTTTAGTAGAGACAGAGTTTCACCATGTTGGCCAGACTGGTCTCAAACTCCTGACCTCAAGTGATCCACCCACCTTGGACTGACAAAGTGCTGGGATTAAAGGCGTGAACCAGTATACCTGGCCAAGGTTTTCTTTTTATAAAAATAAAATATACAAGAAATAAAATTTTTGATGGCCGAAATATAAACTAGTAAAAAGAAGTAAAAGCTCCTCCATAAACTCATACAGCAATTTATGCTTTTTCAAGTAGACTCATACCATCTATTAATCTGTTTTAGCCTCTCCACCGGGAGAGTAGATATTATTGCTATTTTACAGATGAAGAGGTTGAGTCAGAGATTAGGAGATGTGTCCCAAATCACAGAGTTTTATGTGTAGTGAAACTGGGATTAGACCCAAGTCTCCCACTCTGGTGTCCTTTCCATGCTTTGCCACCTTCCCTCTGTTTCTGGAAAAACAGATAGCCCTGCCAATACAAAGATGAACGTGCCTGCGAGTTGTTTCTAAATTTCAGTGATGTGCTGGTGCTACCCTAGCCCCACCCCATCAGCCCCACAGGACCCAACAGAGATGACTGGCACTATTCAGCAGGGCCAAGTCAGTGCCAGTGGCAAGGAAGTACATGGACCTAGAAGTCTGGGATCATTCTCTCTCTGGGAGCCCTCATCTCCCAGCACCCTATCCCTCTGGGGGAAACCGCATTAAGAGGCACTAACCCCTTCTCCAGATGAGAAAGCTGAAAAGCAAATTAAGACAAAAGAATGAGAAAGAGGACTACAAGTTCTTGATTTGTAAAAGGACTGCCCCAGATCACTCTAATCAGGGTGTTTGCAAGTTTCTTGAAAAAGCTGAATTTATCCCACTTCAAATGCCTGCTCCTCCAAAGGCCATTCTTTCAGCACGCACATAATTGCTAAGCAGCTTTGCTCTCATTCTGCTAATTTGAAGAATAAACTATTGTTACCACAATAACAGATCCATATCCATGCCAGAAACTCATGTCTCCAGTTCCCTCATAGCTGTCTGCAGTTGCCTCTGCAGGGCCTCTGCTGACAAGATGACTAATTAACTGCATGAGCCCTGCTCCTGTGGTCTGTTCCTGTTCAGTGGTTTGCTTGCCATTTACCCTTTTTGAGCATTTTGCTCCAGCCATCATGAAAATAAAATCAAGGATGGTCAACAGTGTTTTAACACACGAGTAAGTAGTGTTCACCATCCTTTCTCCAAAGACGTAGAGATTCTAAAAAGTTATTTAAAATGTGCCGCCCAGTAACACAGTTTCCCTTTACAGGATGTACATAATGGGCAAGATTCAACACTGAAAAAAAGGGGAGCGGGTGGATTTCTATTCCAAAAGACTTATCTGAACTGACACAATTATAGACTTATAACTCATAATGAGCAATCTTTTTTTAAAACATTAAAATTCCTGTCTGATTTATAAAATTTCAAGCTAATAGCAAATTACCAGAAAATTCTTCCTAACAATGGACCAGCATGACCAATTTCCTACCACAACTATGCCCTGCCTTAAGAGCATTGTCTACTCTAAGTCCTGCCCATTACCGCATGGACTCATTTTCCCCTTCCAAACATCTTTTCATCCTGCTTGTCACTGTTTAAGTCTTGCTTATTTTCTCTTATCTTTAATCTATTCAGCCTTAAAAATCTCAGTCACTGTTCACATTGCTCTCGATACCTAAGTGCAATCAATTACCATCCTAGACACTTAAACCAAATCTTCAAGTACCACTAACATCACATTTTCCCCTGCCTAAAAATCATCAGAAGACTACAAAAGTAAAAGCTAAGGAAATATGTGAGTTCTATATTTAAGTCACTCCACAAGCCAGCCCACTTCACCTTCCTTATTTCTTCCCACCCCTCTGCACGAATCATACAAATACAGCCAAATAAGCTTACTAACTGCATCCCAGGCAAACCCTGTACCGCACCGCTTTCTCCCCTGGGCCCTTGCTCAATTTACCCCCGCCTCCTTTCCTACCTAACAAAAATGCCATCTCTTTCTGAAGCCTTCATCACCCAAACCAAGATGATCTTTCTTCACTCTGTTTCCCAAAAAGTACCTCTTGTGGTAACTACCACACATGATTTTTCTCTCCTGTAAGACTGTACATTTCTGAAAGGCCCATATCTTACACAACACTGCATGCCCAAAGCACCTAGCATGCTGCCCAGAATCCAGAAGACTTTCAATAACTGCTAAGTGAATTCTTTCTAAAAATTATCTTAACATTAAAGCCATGATACTTTACTATAAACAATAATCTTTTTTTTTTTTTTTTTTTTTGAGATGGAGTCTCGCTCTTTCGCCCAAGCTGGAGTGCAGTGGCACTATCTAGGCTCACTGCAAGCTCTGCCTCCTGGGTTCACGCCATTCTCCTGACTCAGCCTCCCGAGTAGCTGGGATTATAGGCGCCTGCCACTGCACCTGGCTAATTTTTGTATTTTTAGTAGAGACGGGGTTTCACCGTGTTAGCCAGGATGGTCTCGATCTCCCGACCTCATGATCCACCCGCGTCAGCCTCCCAAAGCGCTGGGATTACAGGTGTTAGCCACTGCACCCGGCCAACAATAATCTTAGAAAATATACTATCTCTATCTCCTCACTTCACAGATAAAAAGACTGTGGCCTGAGACGTGGCCTAAGTCACACAATAATTAGCAACAAAGTAGGGACTAGAACTCAAATCTCTTAACTATCTATCACACAGTGATGCCCTGTGCTGGAAACATTTCCCTTCTGCCTAGTCACATCCTTCAAGATTGGGTCATTCATAAACTCTAGGAAATGTTCATGGATTACCACCCTGCCCCATGAACTCCCATTCAGCATTTAACTGTTCTGTTTCAGATACTAATGGTATCTCATCTAACTGTAGATCAATAAGAGAGGAAACAAATATTTTCCTTCTACATCCTTCAGTGACTAGCATAGGGCTAAGGGAAGATTCAGTAAGAACAGAACACTTACAGACAGATTAAGGAAAAGTAACTCAAAGTCATCTGTTGGAATGCTGTCCACAGAATATATGCCACTGATGTCATACAGTGGAACTGGATTACACTCTAACTGAACTGAACCACCTTTTTAAATTTATTTTGGATAACTTACCAACTTACCCCTCTTCAGAAATGAAACAGAAAATACCGGTAAATTTGACCACATAAAAATGCTTACATTTTCTTTTAAAAAGAAGAAACCATAAACAAACAAGGCAAATAGCTCCAATATTCAAATCATTCTTGTGGGCATGAATAGAAAATTCACAAAAGAAACTAATCACTAATAAAAGAGGATACCTTTCAAGTTGAGGTGGAACTCCGGGGACCTTTAACTTCTAGACTGAATGGCTAAGGCGCTGTAATGCTGTTCGCTGTGTATTATATTTGGTATAACTTTTTTTACTGTTTCTCTACTAAGAACTCCTTTAAATGTGGTTTGTTATTGTGATACCTTTTACAAGGAAACTATACTTGAACAGTTCCAAACTGTACATACTGTATGAAGCTGTATGAAGCTTGTCCTCTGAATGGGTTGCTTGTTTCTACATGGAATTTCATAGCTTGCAGTATCATGTAACTAAAGATTAAACCCCACCTTTTACTTCAAAAATAGGCAAATAAAATATAGGAAAAGATGCTTTATCGTGCTAGTAATCAAAAGAATGCACATTAAAAGAGCCTAAGTAATAACTTTTGGCCTAAGTAATAATACCTGGTGTTTGAGGAGCTATAAGGGAGTAAAGACTACCAATATCCAACACTGCAGAAGGTACAGAGCAGGTTTTCTCAACCTCAGTACTACTGACATTTTGGGCTGAATAATTATTTGTTTGGGGGACAGGGCAGATAACCTATGCATTGTACAATGTATAGCAGTATCCTGGGTTAAAAACATTTAAAACATCTCAAATACCTGTGAATAGGAAATGGTTAAATAAAGAATGATGCATCAACACAATGAAATAGTTCACAGTCATTATAAAGGATGGTGTCTGTTATCTACATGCATTGATACAGAAAGATGACCCTAACACAATGCTTAAGAAAAGAGACTACAGGCCCGGCACTGTGGCTCACACCTGAAATCCCAGCACTTAACGGAGGTCAAGGGAGGAGGATCACTTGAGCCCAGGAGTTCAAGACCAGCCTGGGCAACAAAGTAAGACCCTGTCTCTACAAAAAATACAAAAGTTAGCTGAAGCGGGTAGTGTGCGCCTGTGGTCCCAGCTACTAGGGAGGCTGAGGTAGGAGAATCAAATGAGGCCAGGAGGTTGAGGCTGCAGTGAGCCGTGATAGCACCACTGTACTCCAGCCCTGGCAACCGAGCGAGAACCTGTCTCCAAAAAAAATATAAATAAATAAATAAATAAATAAGAAAGAAAAGAGGATATGAAAGGACACAGAATATGACCCTATTTACACAAAAGGACATATATGTCTATGTATTTACACATGTGTATATGCATGTGTGTGCATGACAGAAGAAGGGAGAAAGAGAGATATATAAGAAAGATATTCACTGAAAAGTTAATTGCATCTGCCTTTGGTGGTAGAATTTGAGTGTTTTACCTTTGACTCTGTACTTTAATACATTGAGTATTCTATGTATTACCTTTTAATCAGAAAATGAAGCTTTTATATTTTAATATTTTATATATTTTAAATAGAAAATTTAAAAATTAAGTAGGGCTGAGGGCTTGCTATGGTCTGAATGTGTCCCCCAAAATTCGTATGTTGAAACTTAATCTCCAATGTGTCAGTATTAAGAGGTGAGGCCTGGCCGGGAGCGGTGGCTCATGCCTGTAATCCCAGCACTTTGGGAAGCCAAGGTGGGCGGATCACGAGGTCAGGAGATCAAGGCCATCCTGGCCAACATGGTGAAACCCTATCTCTACTAAAAATACAAAACTTAGCCAGGCGTGGTAGTGTGTGCCTGTAGTCCCAGCTACTTGGGAGGCTGAGACAGGAGAATCGCTTGAACCAGGGAGTCGGAGGTCGCAGTGAGCCGAGATCACGCCACTGCACTCCAGCCTGGTGACAGAGCGAGATTCCATCTCAAAATAAAAAAGAGGTGAAGCCTTTATGTGCTGATTAAGTCAAGAGAGCAGAACTCTCACAAATGGGATCAATGACCTTATAAAAGAGGTTGAAAGGAGGGAGTTCCCTAGTCTCTTTTGCCCTTCTGCCACATGAGGATACAGCAATAAGGAACCATCTTGAAAGCAGACAGCAAGCCATCACCAGACACACTCAATCTGCCAGCATCTTGATCCTGGTCTTTCCAGTATCCAGAACTGTGATAAATAAATTTATATTATTTATAAATTACCTAGTCTGTGGTATTTTGCTGCAGTATCAGGAATAAGTGAAAACAGGGCTCCTGCCAGAAAACACCAGTAAAATTAGAAAATGAAAAGATCATTGTAGAACTATGAAGTTGATAAAATTAACTCATGTGAGTCATCCACAAAGCAGGCTTTCCCATGCCTCTTTAAAAAGCCACCCTATGGAGGTTGCAGCAGGCCAAGATGGTGCTACTGCACTCCAGCCTGGGCACAGAGCGAGACTCCATCCCAAAAAAAAAAAAAAAAGTCACCCTAATGGGCAACAAAGTCCCCCAATTTGGGACAGCCTCCTGAGAGTCCAGCTCCTTAATAAAATACTGCACAAATGTCTTTTAAGAAGGTAAACCATTTGTGAGAAGATTTAACTCCAGTAAGCTTCTTTATCTTTCTCACTACTCTGTAAGTCCCTTAAAGAGAGGGTCTGTATTTTAGCCATCTGTGCAACACGTATTTTAGCCATCTGTGCAATACCAAAACCGAATGAAGTACCTAAGAGAGAGCTGTTCAACAAATGTTTGCTAAATTAGTCCCATTTAAGAATTTCCAAGAATTTTTTTCTTTTTTTAAATTTCATTTTGCTACTCTACCATCTTCATCTAGATCTGGGTCTTTGCATTTATTTTACTATACTACCATGTTTCTAGCAAAATTTTTAATTGGAATCTCTAGATCAAATCACTTTCAGAGTGAAAAACAATGCCTCCATTAGTTCTTTTTTTTTTTTTTTGAGGTGGAGTCTCGCTCTGTCTCCCGGGCTGGAGTGCAGTGGCCGGATCTCAGCTCACTGCAAGCTCCGCCTCCCGGGTTTACGCCATTCTCCTGCCTCAGCCTCCCGAGTAGCTGGGACTACAGGCGCCCGCCACCTCGCCCGGCTAGTTTTTTGTATTTTTAGTAGAGACAGGGTTTCACCATGTTAGCCAGGATGGTCTCGATCTCCTGACCTCGTGATCCGCCCGTCTCGGCCTCCCAAAGTGCTGGGATTACAGGCTTGAGCCACCGCGCCCGGCCGCCTCCATTAGTTCTTAACACCACCAGAACTAGTCAAGTGTAACTCATCTGGCCTGAGATCTAGTAGAGAAGTCCAGTTCTTTAAAATTCAAGTACAGACTTCTGAGAAAAGGACACAATAAGAATTAACAAGCATGTGTGAGAGAAGGCTCTATAACAGAAGAGGGGGCTCTGAGTTGTGACTCCTTGACTATCACCTTCCTTGGAAGTTTAATTTAGTACATTCATCTCCAAGAGAAAATGTGATGTCACAGTGTGCACTCAAGGTGGTGACAAAGATCACAAATCTGGCTGGATGCAGTGGCTCATGCCCGTAATCTCAACAATGGGAGGCTGAGGCAGGAGGATCACTTGAGGTCAGGAGTTTGGAACCAGCCCGGGCAACATAACAAGACCCTGTCTCTATGAAAAATACAAAACTTAGCAAGGCATGGTGGTGCACACCTGTAATCCCAACTGCTCAGCAGGCTGAGGTGGGAGGACCAATTGAGCCTAGGAGTTCAAGGTTGCAGTGAACCATGATGCACTCCAGCCTGGGTGACAGTGTAAGACCCTGTCTCAAAAAGAAAAATTTTTTAATTTAAGAAAGATCAGAAATCTGAAGTCATTAAAATATACAGAAATCGAAAATATGTAAAATAAAATTAAAAATAAAAGAATGAAAAAAAATCACAAATGTGAGGTTTCCCTCAGCTGCCCCACCTTCTCACCTACCTGACCCCGCATGGTCCTCATAATATGACTTCTATCCTTATCAATCTCTTGAAATTGCTTTTCTAAATGGATTCTGAAGTAGACACAGAGATGCACCACTCAGATGTCCCCTCAAGAAGGTAACTGCTACCCAGCTACAGGGACTGTGTTAAGCTGACAGCCTCCAGCTACCTTCAGGGTCCCAGTGACAGAGTGGGGCGGTAGGATCACTTTTCCTCAATGTGGGAGTCCCATAAGGGGCAACCTTTGCTTCAGAGCTCCTGGTTTTGCCAAATCCATATGATGGTTTGACAGTTCCTTTTCCCAATTTCATTTCCTCTCTCCCACCCCACAGAGGAATAATACTTTTGTATTCCTAACACTGTCTTAGCATTGGCTTCCTGGAGAACCCATGCTGGGACAGGTACCTTCTGGCCAAGTCACTCTCCCAAAGGTCTGGCAGTTGGCAGTCTGAATCACGCCCCCTCCTCTTAGATGTTTTTGGTCCCTGACATACCATTTTCTTTTCTTTCTTTCTTTTTTTTTTTTTTTTTTTTTTTTTTTGAGACAGGGTCCTGCTCTGTTACTGAGGCCGGAGTGCAATAGCTCGATCCAGGCTCACCACAGCCTCAACCTCCTGGGCTCAAGCAATTCTCCCACCTCAGCCACCATCCCCCACCCCTCACCCCCAGCAGCTGGGACTACAGGCACCTGCCATGACATCCAGCTAATTTTTCTGTTTTTTTGTAGAAACAGGTTTCATCATGTTGTCCAGGCTGGTCTCAAACTCCTGAGCTCAAGCCATCCACCTGTCTCAGCCTCCCAAGTGCTGGAATTACAGGCATGCGCCAGCACACCCAACCCAGACAGAATAGTTTCTAAGTTCTTCAAAGGTGCCTTTATGCAGTCACATCCATCATCCCTCATTCTCCCAATCTGGTCATTTCCCAAAGGTCAATTTTCAACCCTGAGTTCTTCTTTAATTTCTTCTTGGAAAGTGCTTTTGGCCAGGTACAGTGGCTCACACCTGTAATCCCAGCACTTTGGGAGGCCAAGGCAGGTGATCACTTGAGGCCAGGAGTTCAAGACCAGCCTGCCAACAGGGCAAAACCTCGTATTTACTAAAAACATAAAAATTAGCTAGGTGGGGTGGGGTGGCACACGCCTGTAATCCCAGCTACTTGGAAGGCTGGGACACAAGAATCACTTGAACCCGGGAGGCGGAGGTTGTAGTGAGCCGAGAATTGTGTCACTGCACTGGGCAACAGAGGAAGATCCTGTCTCATAAATAAATAAATAAATAAATAAACAAATAAATAAATAAAAAGACAATTCTGTATTTATGAATCAAAAGAATTAAATTTTTTTAATTTTATATTTTATAAATTTAAAAATTTATAAAAAGGAAAATGCTTTCATTCTGACAACCTTAATTCATCTCTATCCAAATGATTCACAGATCTCTTTCTGCTCTTGACCTCTCCAATAAGCTCTGGTTTATATCACTAAACAATACTAGAGATTTCTATTCTAAATCTGCCTCTCGCCCAAAAGATCCAAATGAGATCTCATCACCTTTCTCCCCAAAATAGGTTTGCCACCCTGATTCTGACTTTGGTATCACCATTGCCTTAATAAAACTATGGTCTCTTCTTATATCTCTTTTTCATATAGTTTGTCCACCTTCTGGATCTAATTCAGCCCCAGCCAATGCCAACTCCTGTCTCTACTGCATGAGGGGCTCTGTCACCTTCAGGCTAACCAAGCAGAGAGTGTGAGGCTCGGGAAACAAGGCTCCTCCCCTCACCTCCCAGTACAAGGTCCCATTCTCCCCTCTCAGGCCCTGACAAAGAGTTGCTGCACAGCAACCACTCCTCAGGATATAACCATGGTAAACACATCAAGCTACAAGGTTTAGTTAGAAGGCTAAACCTCAAAGAGCGTGTCTGCTACCCTACATTTTACAAATGAGGAAACTAAAGCTCAGCAAAGAGAAGTGACTTCCGATGACCACACAAGTAATGGAGTACAGGTAACTCTCCTTACTCCCCAACTCCGTTCTCTCTTAACACTTTTCATGTTCCTCTAAAGGTTTTACTTTCTGAATCTTTCATCATAGTATTCTTACAGAGGAATTTCACACATCCTTTTCAAGTTAGTGACAAATGTCTCCTCCTCTAGGAAGCATTCTGTGAGCTAACTCCTCATATCCTTACCCAAGCTAAACAGGTTCCCTTCCTCTGCATTCTGCCTTCTGTATCTCACTGTATTTGAGTTGCCAGTTTGCTCATCTGTATCACTCACAAGATTTTAAGCTCTATAAGGGGAGGGTACATATCTGTTTTAATTTCCATAGCCACCACTCCTGTCCCACACTCACCAACTTACCCAGACTTCATAACACCCCACTAACAAGTCCCCCAATCTCCAGCCTCTCATCTTTAATCATCACACCCACATCATCAGAATAATTTTAAAACCGTATCTCTGCCATTTATCTACCTAAAAACTTTAAATGACTTACCCTCTTTACAGGGTCAATTCTGAACTAATTCTAACACAGACTGTCACTCAATAAACACACATTAGCCATCTATTCTGTGCAAAAACATTCAATGACATCTAAAATGTAGCCCCATCTCTCTTTAAATCCTAATTCTCCACTATGCATCAAAACAAACCTTCCACTCCACTCACAGTATTTCCTTTCTGCTCAAATACTCCAAGTTGAGGCTCTTGCTCTTAATTTACAGTGCTACCACCATATTTGTCACCTTTCTGCAATTATACTGGACAAGATCTGCTCCATTCTCTCAAGACCTTGAGAGCTTGTCTGGAGGTTCTAGCAGGGGAGCACAGCTACTCACATACCCTTGACCGAAGACGGGTCCTCCTCTATCAAGGATGGTCATTCTCTTTGACTGAGCACACAGCACTGGGAGGGATGCACATGGAGTGGTGAGGGAGGAAGGGGACAACCACCTAGCCAGTCAGATCAGTGAAATCAACCCTGGTGATCAATGGGGTGACAGATGTCACAGCCAGATCACCCTCAACATTCGCCATTCCCTCAAGAAATAGCTGAAGTTCTATCTCCTTCATGAAACTTTGTCTGCAACTGTCTATACCTTTTCTCTATTTGCCGTGAACTTCTACAGCAGTTCTGGCCAATGGAAATATACTGCAAACCACATAAGAAATTTAGAATGTTTAAAGCCACATTAAAAAAAAGTAAAAGGGAATAGGTAATATTAACTTAAATACTATATCCAAAATATCGTAATTTAAACATGTAATCAGTATTTTTAAAAATCATGCCTGCAATCCCAGCACTTCGGGAGGCCAAGGCGGGTGGATCACCTGAGGTCAGGGTTCGAGACCAGCCTGGCCAACATGGTGAAACCCTGTCTCTACTGAAAACAAAAAAATTATCCAGGCATGGTGGCGGGCACGTGTAATCCCAGTTATTCTGAAGGCTGAGGCAGGAGAATCACTTGAACTCAGGAGGCAGAGGTTGAAGTGATCCAAGATCGTGCCACTGCACTCCAGCCTGGGCAACAACAGCAAAACTCCATCTCAAATAAATAAATAAATAACGAGATGTTACTCTTGTTCTGGTACTAAGTCTTTGAAATCCAATGCATATTTTATACTTGAAGTACATTTCGACTCAGGTTCATGACTTGTCAAGCAATCAACAGCCAAACGTGGCTACTGGCTAACACCGGATGACACGGCTTACAGTGGTCATCTTCTACACTCTCTAGAACTTGCTTATATATTGCGTCATTGTGGTCATTTCATGTATTGTCTTCTTGACTACATCACACAATCCTGAACATAAGGGACAAGGCTGCATGTTTTTTTCTTCCCCAGGGTGCCTAACAAAAAGTGTTCAGTAGACTGAAACCTTCAAACTCATATAATGTTTTATACATTAATTTTCTTCAACATCAGTGTTTGGTAGAAAATAAGACAGAATTTCTGCTGTCACATATAAAGGTTGTGAGCTCTATTATAATCTTAAAATATAAAAAGCAGGCCAGGTGCAGTGGCTCACGCCTGTAATCCCAGCACTTTGGGAGGCCAAGGCGGGCGAATCACGAGGTCAGGAGATCAAGACCATCCTGGCTAACATGGTGAAACCCCGTCTCTACCAAAAATACAAAAAAATAAGCCGTGCGTGGTGGTGGCCACCTGTAGTCCCAGCCACTCGGGAGGCTGAGGCAGAAGAATGGCGTGAACCTGGGAGGCGGAGCTTTCAGTGAGCCAAGATCGCGTCACTGCACTCCAGCCTGGGTGACAGAGCAAGACTCCGTCTCAAAAATAAATAAACAAAAATAAAAACAATAAAAAGCAAAGTAAGCTTCCCAAAGTCACCCAGGTAAAGGACCTCAGAATCCCAATGTAGTCTGATCTACTAATCATCTGGTGTCCTATTACCTAACAGTGTTTCTCAAATCATCACTGAAGACGATCACTGAGACTGGAGTCAGTTGCTCATCAAGCTGCAAGGTTCAGTTAGAAGGCTAAATTTCAGGGTAACAGCCAGCTAGCTGAGTATCCATCACCTAGGAACTGAAAGAATTGATGGGGATGTGCTGCCTGCCAAGGCAGACAGTGCCCCATCCTCCCACAGCTGTCTATCCAGTGAAATGTAATACCTTCCAACACTGTCCATATGACCAGAACAACTTTCATCCTAACTAGTGTCACTTCCAGCTGATACACCATGCCCACATAATACCATTCTCCTCCTTCAAATCAAATGCTGTAAAGCGAATTATTCCTTTACAGGTATAGGAAGAAGCAAAAGGTATAGAAAACAGAAGAGTCTTAAGATCAAAAAATTAGTTTTTCTAATATTGCAGAAATCTCTCCTTAACCGCAAGACCTCCTTATATGAAATTCAAGTACACATACAGATTTCCATTTAAATATCTCTCCCTCAACTGCTGAAAACTACAGTTTTTGACACAGATTTTGAGTTTAAAAAAAAGGAACACGAAGGTGGGATGAGAAGAAGGAAATAAAGCAGAAGGTAGAGCAGGAAAAATAGTTTTATGAAATGCAGCCTTGGGGAAGAAAAAGGAAGCTGAGGCAAGGATCTACCTTAGGCTTGCATTGTGGGAGGGGAACAAGGACATGCCTAAAAGGGACTAAGGAAGCGAGTGAGAGTGCTAATGTGCTAATAATCAATAATCACCACTCACAGGACTAAGGTTCTATAACCCTCATGGTGGGAAAGAATGAGAAATACCTATTGAGTGATGGCATGCTGAGTACATGGGAGAAGGTTGCCCAAAGCCTCTTCTGTCTCTAGCTTTGTTACTACTTACCTCTGGGACTGTGATGAGACCCCAAAGGAAATACAAAATGGGGATCAGAGAGGTTTAGAACTCTGAGTCATAAGATCAGAAATGTACTGACTATTAATATTAAGATGGAAGGTCAAATACCAAAAAAAAAAAAAGCACCTCACCGTTTACATGCTATTTTCAATAAAAGTACATGTATTTCAAAAAAAAAAAAAAACCACAAAAATGTCCAAGTTATCTCACTGAAAAGTTTCTAACAAGTAAGGAATAGAAACTAGAAATAATCCAACATTCATTATCCTATTTTAAGATTTCTAAATGTCTAATTTTCTCTTTTTTAGAGAGTTGTCTTTACTGTTTTATTTTGGTGATATCTACACAAAAAATATTTACGAAGACTTTAGGCTGGGTGCAGTGGCTCATGCCTGTAATCCCAGCACTTTAATAGGCTCACTCAAGACTCTGATCCCCAACCCTATTTTAAAAATTGATGGTTGTTGTTCCTCAATAGAACCTTTTACCATAGAGATTAACAGAAACATAACACAAAAGATTAGGGAGGGAATACTATACATGCCAAGTTCACAAAAGAATTAACTACATTTGTATATTGTGTTCCACAAATAAAAACCCTGTCTCATAATTTGCTTCCTTTATATTTTCAACTTACCAATGGCCTGGCTGAATTACCTTTGTAACTAGCAAGGTTAAAATTTTTGGAGGCTAAATGTCTACATGGGAACAGAAAATATGGTACGATTCATAAGATATCCAAACCAACTGTGAGGCAAAATATAAAAAAAAATTTAAAAAGAGATGTTAGCCGGGCACGGTGGCTCAAGTCTGTAATCCCAGCACTTTGGGAGGCCGAGACGGGCGGATCACGAGGTCAGGAGATCGAGACCATCCTGGCTAACACGGTGAAACCCCGTCTCTACTAAAAAATACAAAAAACTAGCCGGGTGAGGTGGCAGGCGCCTGTAGTCCCAGCTGCTCGGGAGGCTGAGGCAGGAGAATGGTGTGAACCCGGGAGGCAGAGCTTGCAGTGAGCTGAGATCCGGCCACTGCAATCCAGCCTGGGCAACAGAGCGAGACTCCGTCTCAAAAAAAAAAAAAAAAAAAGAGATTTTAGTTGAAATCTATCACTGAGAAAATAATAAAGATTTAAACCACCCATGTTGTTCGTCAAAATTTTTTTCATTTAGATCTACACCAGAGTTGTAAATTCTTTTATTTCAAAAAGGTACAATAAATTTTTTAAAAGCTGTATTTCTAAAAACAACAGGATAAAAATTCACAGCCAATGAGTTCATTTCGAGACATTTCCAGCACTGACATGTAATTCACCCTGCAACCATAATTGCAAAGTAAAGCTATAACAGAGGTTGCAAAAAATATCACTAGATTCTGCTATATTTAAGAGGAAAACATTTACTAAATAAGGATATTAATTTTAAGCTTCATTTTGATCTCTCAAAGGAACAGAAGAAGCTAGAAATAATGGTTACCTCCAGAACAGGGGACTAATGTGGGCCAAGGGTTAAGGAAAACTTACTTTTCACTTTTGTAAATACCCTTCAGAATTTTATAACTTTTATATGTGTCTATATGAGATATTCAAAAAGTTTCTTTTTAATATACATGTTTAAATAATAACCTTTCTTATTTTATTAGAATTACACGTACTGTATTTCTAAGTAACACTGGAGATTTAGCATCTTTCAGCAAGACCACTGAAATTTCTAAAAAATTTTTCTTTTAATTTTTAGCACCAGTAGAGGAGAAACAATTATTGCTTCTACTTCAAATAAGATGCCCTATTCCTATTTCCATTATGATCTTCTGAAAATTTATACCATAATTTAAAAGTAACAATCTCTGTTTCAGGTGCCACATTAATAAGGTTTATTATTATCAGAGAGTATAGAATCCATATACGAATAGCTCTCATTAAAAAGAAGAAGAAGAAGAAGAAATACAGTTGGCCCTCCGTATTCCTGGGTTCTGCATCTGTGGATTCAAGCAAGTGTGGACTGAAAACATTCCCCTTAAAAACTGCATCTGTACTTAACATGGGCAAACTTTTCTTCCTGTTATTATTCCATAAACAATGTAACTTAACAACTATTTACATAGCATTTATATTGCATTAGGTATTATAAGTAATCTAGAGATAATTAAAAATATAAAGAAAGATGTACATAGGTTATATGCAAATACTATGCCATTTTATATAAGAGTCTTCAGCGTCCTAGGATTTTGGTATCTGCAGGGAGTCCTGGAACCAATCCCCCAAGGATACCAAGGGACAGCCTGTACAAACAAAAGAAGAGCACCAAAACCAAACCAAGGGGGAAAAATGGTGGAAAAAAATGTCTAACATTCAATTCAACTACATTTACTCAGCTACCTATATGCACCTAGCGCCTTCCTATAGATATAAAGAAAAGTTTCCTTCTCTCTCAATACAGTTTTCAGTCTCCCATCAGTTATCATAGAATATACTAAAATTGCAATCAAAACAAACAATATAGTCTTAAACTATATGGTTTGTTCTAAGAAAGGACTATTCATGAATACAAATTTAAAAGCAAGTAGAAAATGTGTTTCTGGAATACTGTTTCCCCACTATTAGCTTATTGCTACCTACTTCAGCTGCTGAAAAGCAAGTAAATCTTTCCTTAAGAAAAAGCTCAAAACAATCACTTAGTGTTGTTCGGTAGTTCAGCCTGAAAAACAAAGTAACACCAAATCAACATGACAATCAGTTGTCTTTTAACAATCCAATTGCAAATTAAGTTAACAGAGCTGATGACTTCTATGAAGGTGCACAGGATGAGTGTAGGGAAGAAGGCCTGCGTACCCTCAACTCACGGGGGAGCCAGAAAACTTACAACTGGAGCCAGAGAGACAGAGCTCCCCTGTAGAAGGTGCACAGATTGCCAGGAAGACACCCAATGAGATTACAGGGAATGTGGGAGAAGGAAGGAGAAAAAAAATCAAGGTAAGTAAAGGGAAGCAGACAGAAGTGGTTTCCTTTTTGGGGAGGGGGGTGGTGTGCGGAGGAGGGCTTAAAGATTTGAGAAAACCTACTGACCTGCAATGACCTTATTTATGGCTATAAATATATATAAAATATATAAAATATAAAAGTTGTTTTACCAAGAAAACATTACTGTGACTAGACAACCAGCAAACATCTGTTTCTATTGTAGTTTATATAAGTCATAAGAGGTCTTTCTTTCTCCCTTTCCCTTCCTCTCTCTCTCTCTCTCTCTCTCTCTCTCTCCCTCCCTCCCTCCCTCCCTCCCTCCCTCCCTCTCTCTCTCTCTCTCTCTCTCTCTCTGTTTCTTTCTTTTTCTTTGGATACAGAGTCTTACTGTTTTCCAGGCTGGAGTGCAGTGGCACGATCAGAGCTCACTCCAGCCTCCATCTCCTGAGCTCAGGCCATCTCCTGTCTCAGCTACAGAAGGAGCTTAGACTACAGGCCTGTGCCACCATACCTCTCTAACTCTATTAATTTATTGTAGAGATAGGGTCTTACTATGTTGCACAGGCTGGTCTCAAACTCCTGGGCTCAAGTGATCCACTTGCCTCAACCTCCAAAAGTGCTAGTATTAAAGGCATGAGCCACTGCACCCGGACTAGGAGTGACTTCTATTTTTTTAATTTCAAATTTTTTTTTTTTTTTTTTGAGACGGAATCTCGCTCTGTCACCCAGGCTGGAGTGCAGTGGCAGTATCTCGGCTCACTGCAAGCTCCGCCTCCCAGGTTCATGCCATTCTCCTGCCTCAGCCTCCTGAGTAGCTGGGACTACAGGTGCCCACCACAACGCCCAGCTAATTTCTTTTTTTGTATTTTTGGTATAGACGGGGTTTCACTGTGTTAGCCAAGATGGTCTCAATCTCCTGACCTCATGATCTGCCCACCTCGGCCTCCCAAAGTGCTGGGATTACAGGTGTGAGCCACCGCGCCTGACCTATTTATTTATTTTTGAGACAAAGTCTTGCTCTGTCACCCAGGCTGCAATACAGTGGCACTATCTCAGCTCACTGAAACCTCCTCTTCCCGAGTAGCTGGGACCACAAGTGCCCACCACCATGTCCAGCTCATTTTTAAATTTTTTGTAGAGACAAAGTCTCACTATATTTTCCAGGCGGTTTCCAAACTACTGGCTTCAAGCAATCCTCCTGCCTCAGCTTCCCAAAGTTCTGGGATTATAGTCATGAGCCACTGCACCCAGCTTCCCAAGGGTTTAAATCTATGTTCTATAGTTCAATTTTATTGATAACTCTGACAAAAGTCTATGTTTGCAACATGTGATATTATGAGACAAGCGATATATATAGATAAATATACATAGGTTTTCATCCATGGTCCCTAGCTCATAATGCCATAGCCCTTGTTATAATGTTGGGGTACTTTAGGCCTCAGAAGCAGGTCTCAGAAAACAGAATCTCAGCCGGATCCGGTGGCTCACACCTGTAATCCCAGCACTTTGGGAGGCCAAGGCGGGCGGATCATTTGAAGTCAGGAGTTTGAGACCAGCCTGGCCAACGTGGCGAAACTCGGTCTCTACTAAAAAATACAAAACTTAGCTGGATACGGTGGCGTACACCTGTAATCCCAGCTACTTGGGAGGCTGAGGTAGGAGAATCGCTTGAAGGAAGGAAGGAAGGAAAGGCAAAAAAAAATAGATCTCTCTCTCTCTAACCTTCTGTCCTTTCTTCACCTGCTCCTTTTTCTCCCCAAGGCAAGCCGTAGAAACTAAAAATATAATCTCATCTCCCCCAACCCTTCTATCTTGGAGCTGGTCATAAAGAAATTCTCTGACCTTCCTTGTCTAATTGTAGGCCACAAGACCTTCATTTCAGAAGGGGTCCTCCCCCACACCCTGGTGGAAGGAAGGCTGCACAGAGAGACCAAGGAGAATCTGAACAGACAATCCTTGCTGGACTTTCCCAGTCTATTAATATTAGATCATACCCTTTTTGTCTAATCACATTTCTACATGGTTGTCTATACTTTAATCACGGCTATCCAATAAAGTCTCCATAAGAGACCCGAGAGGACAGGGTTTGAGGAGCTCCCAGAGAGCTGAACATGTGGAGACTTAAAGGAAGGTTAATGAGAACTAATTCATGTACCAGGAGGGCAGTGCACCCAAACTCCATGAGAAGTTCCTCACCCTGTGTCTCTCTTCACCTGTCTATTTGTATCCTTTAAAATATCTTCTGTAATAAATCAATAAACATGTCGCCCTGAGTTCTATGAGCCACTCTAGCAAAGTAACTGAACCCAAAGACAGGGTCACGAAGACCCCAACTCGAAGCTGGTCCATCAGAAGTTCCAGAAGCCCAGATTTGCAACTGGTAGGAAGGAAGGGGACAGTCTTGTGGGACTGAGCCCTCAATCTGTGGGATCTGACACTCTATGGTATCTGACACTGTCTCCAGCTAGACAGTGTTGGAATTGAACTGGAGGATACCCAACTGGTGTCCACTGCAGAACTGATTGCTTACTTGGTGTGTGGGGAGAAACCTCCACACATTTGGTCACCAGAAATCTTCTGTGTTGATTGTTATTGTGGTGTGAGAGCAGAGAAAAAAACAGTTTGCGTGTTGTTTCCACTGACGTAATATTAAAATGGTATCTAATTACATTGTTAATTTTTCTACAGATTTTGCTTCAAATTTTATTTGGATAATTTTTCTTTTACTTAATAATATGCTATTTGTTAAAAATTCAGTATATAAATAAGCTTTGTCTGTACTACACTGGAGGCCCTCAAGGCCAATATTTACCAATTATAGCATTGACTCAAGCACATTTATCTAACTGAATACTATTCTACAAAGTAATCTTCTTAAAAATGAAAAATACAGGCTGGATGTGGGGGCTCATATCTGTAATCCTAACACTTATAGGTGGATGGATGGATTGCTGGAGCCCAGGAGTTTAAGACCAGTCTAGGCAGCAAAGTGAGACCCTGTCTCTACAAAAAACAAAACAAACAAACAAAAAAATTTGCGAGGTGTGGTGGCATACACCTGTAATCCCAGCTACTGAGGAGGCTGAGGTGGGAGGATCGCTTCAGCATGGAGGTCATGGGTATGGTGAGCTATGATCATGCCACTGCACTCCAGCCTGAGTGACAGAGTGTAACCCTGTCTCAAAATAAATTAACAATTTTAAAATAAGTAAAAAATATATTTATTCCAAAGATGATGTCAATATTCCAAGCTTTTCATAACTTCTCTTTAGAGAAGAAATATGAAGTTTATGATACATGGAAAGGAAGAACCAACCTGATTACTTTACAGTCTCCTATATATATGTGCATATATATATATAAAACAAAATTAACTTTCAAAGGTTAATTTTTCCTTAAAACTCTTCTTCCTCAGCTCCAACATTGCCCCAAAGGGGTTCTTACCTCTGATTTCCAGTCCTCTGCTTTTCTTGTTCCTCTCACCATCTACTATAGCCATTCCCCAAGACTGTCAGTGGTTCTCTTCTCCTCTTTTTCCAAGCTTCAACTACCAAATTCCTTACTGACAACCCTACACTTCCTAGGAGTATCATCTCCAGCTGAACATACACCCATCAAGGACCTCAAAAAAAATAAATAAATAAACAAAAGTTTTCATGTTCAAAACTGTATCATTGCATAAACAGCTCCTTCTCATGGCTTTTCCATTTCTATTAAAACCTACTTCTATTAAAAACCATTATTAAAAAAATAAAAACCACTACTATATATTTGGTCAACTGCATTTGACATCTGAGACATTTTTGAATCTGTCCTTTCCCGTCCTCCTCCCACCCAATCATGGGTCAAGGCTCATACCTTGACCCACCATTTCCCTCTTGTCCACCTCTGCTGTCTCTAGTCCCTATTACCTCTTATCGGGGCTATTGCAATGGTTTCTCTTATCTTCCCAATTCACTCTAGCCAGCACTTCTGCTATGTCACCCAAGCTGGAGTACAGTGGTGCGATATCGGATCACTGCAACCTCTGCCTCCCAGGTTCAAGCGATTCTCCTGCCTCAGCTCCCAAGTAGCTGGGACTACAGGTGCGTGCCACCACACCCAGCTAATTTTTATATTTTTAGTAGAGACAGGGTTTTGCCACATTGGCCACACTGGTCTTGGAACTCCTGACCTCAGGTGATCCACTCACCTCAGCCTCCAAAAGTGCTGGGATTACAGGTGTGAGCCACCGCGCCTGGCAAGTAACTTTATAAAGTGCAATTCTGATCACAACTCCTCACCCTCTGAAAACCTGGGGGGCCCCTGGCATCTACCTAATTTGCCTGGCAATCAAAGCTTTCTATGCATTAACCCCAATCTATTTCTACAGCTTTATCACCAGCAATAATTCTCCCTCATACACACACAGGAACACACCTGTGTATGTTCTACACTACAATCAAAATAAGTTACACAGAAGTCCCCTTAAATATCTGATTCATTCCCATCTCTTGCAGTAGTTCAGTGTCCCCTAGGGATAACAGCAATCAATAAATATCCATTAAATAAATAAATTAGGCCAGGCGTGGCCACTCATGCCTGTAATCCCAGCACTTTGGGAGACCCAGGCAGGTAGATCACTTGAGGTCAGGAGTTTGAGACCAGCCTGGCCAACATGGTGAAACCCTGTCTCCACTAAAAATACAAAAATTAGCTAGACATGGTGGTGCACACCTGTAGTCCCAGCTACTCGGGAAGCTGAAGCAGAAGAATCGCTTGAACCAGGCAGGTGGAGGTTGCCACTGTACTCCACCCTGGTCAACAGAGCAAGACTCCGTCTCAAAAAACTAAGTAATTAATTAATTAATAGAACGGGCTTAATCTTCCCCCATTCCTACATAATCACATCCTAACTTCCTTCAGAGTTCATTTCAAAGAAGCTTTTTTCATAAAGCAATCACACCAGTGAGAAGAAATCGCCTCTTCCTTTAAAATCTCATGGCCCCATATCTTCTGTCACACTCAGTATCTTCTACCCAATATTTCTGTTTCTTTTCTTTACCACCAGACTTTATGTTTTTTAAGGATCAGTAATTGTCTGAGTAATACAATCTCCATCGGGGGAGAAAGAGAGTGCCTTCTTTAATGGTCATTTAGTCTTTTAATTTACCTACCAAAATTTAAACTCTTTGAAGGTAAAGATTCATATTTCTTTTTTCTCTGCCTTTCACCACCATATCCCTTATCTAGTGAATATATCCATTCTCTGTCTCAAAAGTTGTGAAGATAACTCAAAAAGGCAAGTATCAAAAATATTTTTTTAGAATACCCATATAGCTTTCCAAAGCAATACATTTTAACCATCATTTTGGATATATATAATTATTAGTCTGCTGCTTAACAAATCAATTATTTGACATTTCCTCCAAGGAGATAATCTTAAGAGCCTAAAAATACTAACCTTCTTATTAAATGAGCATGGTACCTTACACATAGTAGACTTACAGAAGGTTACTGTATGAATGAATGAATCAATCAACAAATAAAGGCAAAAACTCTACTCCCAGCCAACAGAACACATAACCAGGGTCAAACACAAAAGGACACCTAAATAAAAATGTTTACATATTTTCAATTCTACAAACACTGGCACGATGAACAGAACTGAACCCATCCCAAAGTCTCACACAGACAAGAGAGACACAAAATACATGCGCAGTTGCATTATCAACATACTATGGGTGAAACCTATGAACTGGTATTTAACACTTCCTGCCAAGACGCTTTTCCTATAAGCAGCCATAAAGACAATTGTGAATAAAGTATAATCAAAGTAATTCAAAAAATCTCATTTATGCCGTCAACTGGAAGAGAAGAAAATAAAGAAACCATTGGCTTTAAAGTGTGAAAATAGGCCAGGCATGGTGGCTCACGCCTGTAATCCCAACACTTTTGAGAGGCCAAGGCGGGTGGATCACTTGAGGTCAGTAGTTCAAGATCAGCCCAGTCAACATGGTGAAACCCCATCTCTCCTAAAAATACAAAAATTAGCCAGGTGTGGTAGTAGGCGCCTGTAATCCCAGCTATTTGGGAGGCTGAGGCAGGAGAATCGCTTGAACCCAGGAAGCGGAGGTTGCAGTGAGCCAAGATCACACCACTGCATTCCAGCCTGGGTGATACAGCCACACTCCATCTCAAAAAAATAAATAAAACAGTAATAGTAATAAAGTGTGAAAATAGGCTGGGTGCAGTGGCCCGTACCCGTAATCCCAGCATTTTGAGAGGCTGAGGCAGGCAGATCGTCTGAGCTCAGGAATTCAAGACCAGCCTGGGCAAATGGCGAAACCCCATCTCTACAAAAAGTACAAACATTAGCTAGGCATAGTGGCCTGTGCCTGTAGTTCCAGCTACTCGGGAGTCTGAAGTGGGAGGATTGCTTGAGCCCAGGAGGTTGAGGCTGCATTGAGCCATGATCACGCCACCACACTCCAGCCTGGGCGACAAAAAGACCTTGTTTCAAAAAAAAAATTATAAAGAGTTGGCTGGACAAGGTAGCTCATATCTGAATCCTAGCACTTTAGGAGGCCGAGGCGGGTGGATATCTTTGAGCTCAGGAGTTCAACAACAGCCTGGGCAACACGACAAAACCCTATCTCTACAAAAAAATACAAAAATGAACTGAGTATAGTGGCTCATGCCTGTGAGCCCAGCTACTTGGGAGGTGGAGGCTGGAGGATCACTTGAGCCGAGATAGCGCAACTGCATTCCAGCCTGGGTGACACAGCGAGACCCTGTCTCTCTCTCCCTGACATACACACACACGTGTGAAAATCTTGGTTCTAGATTTAGCTACTACTTACAACTGTGACTTTGGACAAATCACTAAACATATCATCATGGTGGCTCACACCTATAATCCCAGCACTTTGGAAGGCCGAGTTGGGCAGGCGGCCTGAGCTCAGGAGTTCCAGACCAGCCTGGGCAATACGGTGAAACCCCGTCTCTACTAACATACAAAAAAAAAAAAAAAAAAAAATTAGGCATGGCAGTGGGCACCTGTAGTCCCAGCACTTTGGGGGTCCAAAGCGGGCAGATCACGAGGTCAGGAGTTTGAGACCAGCCTGGCCAATATGGTGAAACCTGATCGTTCCTAAAAATACAAAAATTAGCCAGGCTTGGTGGCACGTGCCTATAGTCCCAGCTACTCAGGAGGCTGAGGCAGGAGAATCACCTGAACCCAGGAGGCAGAGGTTGCAGTGAGCTGAGATCACACCACTGCACTCTAGCCTGGGTGACAGAGTGCGACTCTGGCACAGAAAAAAAAAAAAAAAAATTAAGAGGTTATTTGGGAATATCTGGAAAAAAAGAATAAACTTTTCTTCTCCTAAGATCTTTAAAAGAGAAATGATGGTTGAAAGCAAAAAATTTAATATTGTCTGATGGGGATTTCAATGTATGTAGATTAATATGACAATTACAACATAAAGCAGTGAGGGTAAAGGGACCTATATGGTGATAAGTTTTCTACATTCTCCTTAAAGTGGTAAAATATTAACTCTAAGTGTACTATGAAAAGTTAGGGATGGATATTCTAACTCCTAGAGCAAGTACTAAAAAAACCTACATGAAGAAATATAGTAAAAAACTCACTATTAAAATGGAACATTGGCCAGACACAGTCGGTCACACTTATCCTAGCACTTTATGAAACCAAGGAGGGCAGATCACCTGAGCTCAGGAGTTCAAGACCAGCCTGGCTAACATGGTGAAACCCCATTTCTACTAAAAATACAAAAATTAGCTAGGCGTGGTGATGCACACCTGTAATCCCAGCTACTTGGGAGGCTGAGGCACCAGAATCTCTGGAACCTAGGAGGCAGAGGCTGCAGTGAGCCGAGATCGCACCACTGCACTCCAGCCTGGGAAACAGAGCCAGACTGTGTCTCCAAAAGAAAAAGAAAAAAAACTAAAGCATATTCAAATAATCCCAAAGATAGAAGAAAAGTAGAGGACAAAAAAAACAGAAATGAAATTATAATAAAATGGTAGCCCTAAATCAAACCATACCAGTAATTACATTAAATATAAATGGCCTAAAGATGCCAATTAAAAGACAGAGATTGTCAGAAAGAATAAAAAAAAGACACAGCTACATCTATTTATTAAAAACTTACTTTAAATAAAATGGCATAGGTAAGTTAAAAGTAAAAATAAAAGTAAAATGTAGACCTACTCATAACTCCCCTAAACTGGAAATAACACAAATTCTCAAGGATGCATGGCTAAAAACTACCATACATCCATGCAATAGAATATTACTTAGCAATTTAAAAAAGTATTGGTACACACAACAAAATGGATTAATCTCTAAGGCATTATGCTGGGTAAAAGAAATCAGTTTCAACAGTTACAAACTATACGACTCCATTTACATGGCACTTCGGAAAAGGTAAAACTATAGCAATTAGGAAAGATCAATGGCTGCCAACAGTTGGGGTGAAGGTAGGGCAACATCACGGAGTTTTTTAGGATGATGGAACTGTGGAGGCCATGGTTGTGGTGATAGTTATATGAATCTATACATATGTTGAAATTCATAGAACTGTACACCAAAAGTCAATTTTACTGTATGTTAATTTTTAAAAATAAAGTAAAATAAAAATTACGTGGATGACCTCCATGGACCCTTCCAGACTATGATTCTATCAGTGAGAAAAAGAGAGGAGAGGCAAAAGGAAGACAAGGAGAATGCTAATCCTACTGGCATAAAACCCACTACTCACAAGAACCTGATTACTGTACAAAAATATACAAAACAAACCCAATCTTCAGAATTTATTCCCAGAAGGGGCTAAGAAAACCGGACATTCGGATCTAAAATGTGTACATTTTTAAACGCCTATGAATAGCTCTTTTTGTCTGTTTCTATATTTTATACTTTGAAGAAGCTGCCAATTTCTCCTGGCTGAGTGCCAATTTCCCTGCTTGGGGTTATTCAATTTACAAGCATCCCTTTATTTATACCCTATACTCTGGGGTCTCTGGCAGTCACAATAACGACTCTGAAAAAGCAGTCGCTTTTGCAGGGTGCCAGAAAGATCAGCCCTCCTCACCCGGAACTAAGGTCCCTGCGGGACACAGCACACCCGGTCCACTAGTTCCAAACCTAAAGACGCTGGGCTGGAGGTCTTCTCAAGTCAAAAAGTCTCCCAAAGGAGGAAGACGCTGGAGGCCGGGCTTCGGGGCATTTCTGCCGTCTCCGGACTGCCCTGAAGCCTCCGGGGCAGCTAGCCGTTTAGAGGACAGTACTGGCGTGAGGCTGTGGGCTGCAGAAGGTTCTGCCCAGCGACCTTGGGCAAGTCCCTTCCTCTCCTGGAGTAAGAGGAAAATTCTGGGAAGGTTGTGTAAGCTGGCTTCCCATTGACGCCTCGGAATCCACTTTCTGCCCCTCGCTCTCCAACGCCAAGAAGGAACCACACTTGTCCCTCACAGACTTCACCCCAGCCTTATGCCCTCCACCTTTCCCAGTCCCTGGGAGACCCGCGGAAACTAACACATCCAGCCAAGGGCAAGGCCCGAAGGCAAGGGGGAGGCAGTAAACACCAAATCCCGGTCTCAGACCCACTCCGCCCCAAGCGGGCCTACTGGGCGCATTCCGGCCCGCCCCGCCCTGCGGTCACAGCCCGCCAGGTCCCGCTTCCACCCAAGGGAAGTACAGAGCGCGCCGGGGAGGGTCGGGTCGGGGGCCGGGTCAGGAGGCGCCCACCTTGAGCTGGGACTTGGAGACCTTGCCGCTATGGTCCTGATCGAGTGCGGTGAAGGCGTGCCAGATGGCTTTGAGCAGCTCGTCCTTCAAGCTCCCCATGGCCGCGGCCCTGCTGCCCCGCCAACCCCTCCGGCCCAGCCAGCCCCTCCGCGCCTCGAACGCCCCTCAGCCTCCGCGTCCGCTGCCAGCCGCGCAGTCACCTGACCCGCCAGGCCCCGCCCCCGCCAGACCCCGCCCTGCTGCCGGCGCCAGTCCGGTGCCGCGCCCACAGCCGCCGGAGCGTGGGTTCTGCGGGTCAAGCCACCCGTGGTGGCAGGAATGCCTGGCCTTCTTTGTCAGCCAGGACGGTAAACACATCTCCCTAATGTTTCCCAGACCAGTTCGGTCCTTTTTGGGTGCTCGAGTAGAACACCTCACACAAATGACCCCGTCTTGAGGAAAAACCCGAGAGATTAGGTGAGCAGCCTACCCGCCTCTTCCCAGCGCCCCGCAGTGAAAAAGGGAGCCCTGGTCCTGTCTTGGGAACGGAGTCACTGTTTGAGGAGGCCGAAGAAGACCCCGAAAAGTCCCCAGACAGGGACTCAAATGATAGCGCAGTCCCAAGTCGGGGAGATGCAGGGCGGTGGGGAGGCAGGGAAGGACTTCGAGGGAAGTTTGTTCCTTCACTTCGCAAAAGTTTATTCGTGCATACTCTATCGTGGGTTCTAGGGACACAGAGACGAGGTTTAAGGGGAGTTTAGAAGTCAGGGTCAGGCAGCAGTTTCTTCCTAACGCCTAACTGTTGTTCAATTCACATCTTAGGAAGGGTTTGACCTGGTTAATGCCTCTCTGTAGTGTTTCTGTGCTTGCAAAATAGGAGATCTCCGCCAACTGTAAATCACTCCACCCATTTTACTAATCAGAACAGACGGACTATTTAAAAGAACGTATTTGGCCGGGCGTGGTGGCTCACGCCTGTAATCCGAGCACTTTGGGAGGCCAATGTGGGCGGATCACTTTGGGAGGCCAACATGGTGAAACCCCATCTCTACTAAAAATACAAAATTAGCCAGGCGTGGTGGCACATGCCTGTAATCCCAGCTACTCGGGAGGCTGAGGCAGGAGAATCACTTGAACCTGGTAGGCGGAGGTTGCGGTAAGCCAATATCGGGCCTTTGCACTCCAGCCTGGGCAACAAGAGTGAAACTCCGTCTAAAAAAAAAAGTATTCGATTGCAGCTGTTGAATTAATATTTGTTCACAATGGTCACAATGGTCACTTGATCTCTTTGGGCTTCAAATTTATCCTGTATAAAAAGAGCAGGGTTGCACCAGATGTTCTGGAAGGGTTCTTGCAGTACTAGCATTCTAGGATAATAACTATTGCCGGTTAACTAAGGTCTGATTAAGTCACCAAGCTCAGTACCTCTCCTCTCCAATCCTAGACCAACTGGAGAGAACAACAAACACCAAGAGTTTTTTAAATGAGGTGGTTCTCAGATGAAGTTTGATTTTGTTTTGCTTTTTTAAGTTGCTTAATGCACATGTTTGCCTTATTAAGAAAGGAAAAGATCTTCATAAGAAAGGGATATTTGGAAAGATCAGAACAAAGAGGAGCTTCTTCAGTGAGTTTGAGATCAAAACGGAACTGGTGGGGAAGAGGAGAGGATGGCCCCACTGACGAAAGAAAGGGCGGGAGCAAAAGGATGGCCAGCCCCTCACTGTGACTGTCCTGAAGGTTCCACCCCATTTCATCACCATTTGTCAGGACTTTTTTTGCCCTACCAGAATCCAATTTCTATCATTTATCTTCCCCATTTCCAGCCCAAGTCTGCCAGTCAGCAAAAACACATGGTTTAACCTCTGATTTATTCATGCGAACTCAGCTTACCCTGAGTGGCAAAAAAAAAAGAAGAAGAAGAAGAAAAAAGAAACGAAAAAAACCTCCTAATTCTCAATGTTCAGTTTAACCACTATGTGACACTCCTCTCTCAGTATCTGGAAGCACCAAACATATTTCAAAGCCTTTTTTTAAGGACAAGACCAGGACATTATGGACTTCCGAAGTCCTACTTCTCCCATAATCTTCATTCATACAATCTAAACGAATTTTTTTTCTTTTTTTTTTTTCTTTTTTTTTTTGTTTTGTTTTTGAGACAGAGTCTTACTCTGTTGCCCAGGCTGGAGTGCAATGGTACGATCTCAGCTCGCTGCAACCTTCACCTCCCAGGTTCAAGCGATTCTCCTGCTTCAGCCTCCTGAGTCCTGGGATTACAGGTGCCAGCCACCACGCCCAGCTAACTTTTTTTATTTTTAGTGGAGACTGGGTTTCACCATGTTGACCAGGTTGGTCTCAAATTCCTGGCCTCAAGTGATCTGCCTGCCTTGGCTTCCCAAAGTGCTGAGATTACAGGCGTGAGCTACCACGCCCTTCCTGTCCAAACAAATTTTAAAGTAGCATAATGTCACAGAAAGCTCTCTGCTTTTCCTGGGTATAGTGGCTCCTGCCTGTAAACCCAACAATTTGAGAGACTGGGATGGGAGGATTGCTTGAGCCCAGGAGTTTAAGACCAGCCTGGGCAACGTAGCAAAACCCCGTCTCCACAAAAAAAATTGAAAATAAGAAAGAAAGAAAAATAAAGAGTTGTGCTTCAGAATCTAATAGATTATATTAATCTAATGCTGTGTAACCAATTAACCCCAAATTTAGCAACTTAAAACTATAATAAACATTATTTCATATTTTCTGTAAGTCAGGAATTTAGAAGCCACTTAGCTCTGTGGTTCTGGCTTGAAGTGTCTCAGGAGGTTGCAGTAAAATATGGGGCTGTAGTCATTTGAAGGCTAGGCTGGTGCTGGAAAATCTACTTCCAAGGCGGTTCACTCACATGGATGGGTTGTTTACAGAAGGCCTCAGTTCCTCTCTATATGGGCCTGTCCTCAGGCTGCTTGAGTATCTTTACAACACATCAGCTGGCTTTCAATTTATTCAAGAAAGAGAAAGATGGAAGCTGCAATGTCTTTTATGATCCACCATCAAAAATCACTCACCATCATTTCTGCAATGCTCTACTGATTGCTCAGGTCAAATCTATTTGATTTGGGAGGGAAACTACAAAAGGGTATGAGTACCAATGGGCAAGAATCATGGGGGTCATCTTGGAAGATGGCTACCCCACAGATGTCGGGAAGAATCCAGGCTTCCCCACTGACTCATCTATGAATAAACATGAGGCTTCATTTCCTCATATGTAAAATGGGAATGCTAACATTTCTTTTGCAAGACCTTTTTTTTTTTTTTTTTGAGACAAAGTCTTGCTCTGTCTCCCAGGTTGGAGTGCAGTGGCTTGATCTTGGCTCACTGCAACCTCTGGCACCCGGGTTTAAGCAATTCTCCTGCCTCAGCCTCTGAAGTAGCTGGGATTACAGGCGTGTGCCACCGCGCCCAGCTAATTTTTGTATATTTAGGAGAGATGGGGTTTCAGCATCTTGGCCAGGCTGGTCTTGAACTCCTGACCTCATGATCCACCCGCCTCGGCCTCCCAAAGTGCTGGGATTACAGGCGTGAGCCACTGTGCCTGGCCTCTTTTTTTAATTTTTATTTTTTGATGAGGTCTTTACAGATGAGGTCTATTTTGCAAGACTGATATGAAGTTTAAATGAGAGGCTAGTGTGTATAAGACACAGCTTCGGCATCATGGTATCTGACAGTCACTGGTGTTTGTACTGTGTCAGTTAAGTAAGTTGAAATCTAGTTCCTCAAATGTCTCTTCCCAATATGGTTCCAGGATAGGATTGGCCACAAAAGCATTTCATGTAAGTTTGGAAGGAGCAAGTAAGATTTGTGTAAGATTTGGAAGCAGCAGCCCTTGTGTTCTGAAAGTTGATGGAAATATCACATGCTATGCAGATCATAGAGTTGTTGCTGATCTGCTAATATACTTTGTTAGTACAGAGCATTAACCGGCCCACAGCTCTTTCAACTCCCACCAGATTTTCTATTTCAGTGTCTCCAAGCCTTGGGGCAAGGCACATGTGTAGTTCCGTGGTAAGGGCATTAGCTTATGCTACATATCACATGCTCATCAATGTGAAAGATGGCTGTGAGTTCCATTTTGTCTTCGTGGGTTCCAGTTTGTCCTGTGGATTCTAGTTTGTCCTCACTCTCCCTCAATGCAATCCAAGTTTTCTTCCTGATTGCTAGCCCTGATGACCTATCATAAACTTCAGGCCCATTGCTGGATGCAGAGGGAACAGCCTTCCATGGACTCATTCGTCAGCTTTCCTTTGTGATCTCTGGTGAGTGACTTTTCTGATTGTCCAGCCATCTCCTTTCAGACCTTTTCTTTCCTAGCTTCTCCTGCAATTATATTGTATCCAATTCTTTTTTTTTTTTTTTTTTTTTTTTTGAGACGGAGTCTCGCTCTGTCGTCCAGGCTGGAGTGCAGTGGCCGGATCTCAGCTCACTGCAAGCTCCGCCTCCCAGGTTCATGCCATTCTTCTGCCTCAGCCTCCCAAGTAGCTGGGACTACAGGCACCCGCTACCTCGCCCGGCTAGTTTTTTGTATTTTTTAGTAGAGACGGGGTTTCACCATGTTAGCCAGGTCTCGATCTCCTGACCTCATGATCCGCCCATCTCAGCCTCCCAAAGTGCTGGGATTACAGGCTTGAGCCACCGCGCCCAGCCCCAATTCTTAGAATAAGGCTTAATTCCATAGTGGTGGCCACTTTCCTGATCAGCCCATAACTGATAATGAAATTGGTGAAGTTAGATACTGCAACAATGAAAAATGTGTCGGCCAGGCGCGGTGGCTCAGGCCTGTAATCCCAGCACTTTGGGAGGCCGAGGCAGGTGGATCACAAGGTCAGGAGATCAAGACCATCCTGGCTAACATGGTGAAACCCCATCTCTACTAAATATACAAAAAATTAGCCAGGTGTGGTGACGGGTGCCTGTAGTCCCAGCTACTCAGAGGCTGAGGCAGGAGAATAGCGTGAACCCGGGAGGCAGAGCTTGCAGTGAGTGGAGATCACACCACTGCACTCCAGCCTGGGTGACAAAGCGAGACTCCATCTCAAAAAAAAAAAAAGGAAAGAAAAACATGTGTCATTGGTTTTGGACAGGGGTAGGCGGAAGCCAAAAAGACCTCAAGGTCCTGAAGTCTTGAAGGACAGTGAGGGAATTGTTATTGAAGGTTGGTGCTTTGAATTGACTTGTGTCCCCACCAAAATTCATATTGAAATTCTAACTCCCAGTACCTCAGAATGTGATCTCATTTACTCTTGTTTTTGGGATTTTTTAGCCACAGGTCCTCACTCTGTCACCTAGGCTGGGGTAGAATGGTGCAATCATAGCTCACTGTAACCTTGAACTCCTGCGCTCAAGTGATCCTCCTGCCTCCACCTCCCAAGTAGATAGGATTATAGGTGCATACCACCATGCCCAGCTAATTTTTTTTACTTTTTTTGTAGAGACGGGTTTTTGCTATGTTGTCCACACTGGTCTAAACTTCTGGCCTCAAAGGATCCTCCCACTTCAGCCTTCCCAAGCACTGGGATTACAGGCATGAGCCACTGCACCCAGCCAGAATGTAATCATATTTGAAGATAGGGTCTTTACAGAGGTAATTCACTTAAAATGATGTCATTAGAATAGGTGCTAATCCATTATGACTGGCGTCCAAATTTTGGACCCAAACATGCACACAGAAAGAACACCATGTCAGCCTGAAGACAGAGATCAGAGTGATGGATCTACAAGCCAAAGAATGCCAAACATTGCTGCCAGCAAGCAAACCACGAGAATCTAGGAGAGAAACATGGGACAGATTATTGTTCACAGCTCTTAGGCAGGATCAACCCAACCAACACCTTGATCTTGGACGTCTAGCCTCCAGAACTGTGAAGCTGCCAAGAGCAGTGGCTCATGCCTATAATCCCAGCACTTTGGGAGGCTGAGGCAGGTGGGTCACTTGAGGCCAGGAGTTCAAGACCAGCCTGGCCAAGATGGCAAAACCCTGTCTCTACTAAAATACAAAAAATTAGCTGGGCATGGTGGCACGTGCCTGTAATCCCAGCTACTTGGGACAAGAATCGCTTGAACCTGGCAGGCAGAGGTTGCAGTGAACTGAGATTGAGCCACTGCACTCCAGCCTGGGTGACAGAGTGAGACTCTGTCTCAAACAAACAAACACACAAAAAACCAGAACTGTGAGATGATAAATTTCTGTAGTCTAAGCAACCGGTTCTGTTGTTTCAACCACCCTGTTTGTGGTTGTTATGGCACCCTTAGCAAACTAATACAGTTGCATAAAAGGCGACTCCTGTCGTATAGTGGTAGAAAGTTTGGCAGCACTGTTGTCTAAGGTAATGTAAAAAACAGAAAGAGTAGCGAGTATGCGGTGTGTACCTATAGACCCAGCTACTCAGGAGGCTGAGGCAGAAGGATCATATGAGCCCAGGAGTTCAAGGCCAGCCTGCGTCACACAGTGAGACACATCTCAACAAAAAAAAAAGAAAGGAAAGAAAGGGTATCTCATGAAAATTAGAAAGCGCAGTTAATGATCTTGTATCTCATGGGTTTGGCTAGGGAAGTTTCCAGTCAGAGTGTTGAAACTGCCAAGTGGAGTCTTCTATTTGTCTAAGACAAAATACAAGAAAGTTGAACTAAGGAATTGTTTAATTTTCAAGCAGCACTTAGAATATTAAAAAGTCAAGACTTGCTAGGTCAAAAATAAACCTGTTTCTAACCTCTAGTATCTCCCAACAAAAAGACTTTCACAGCAGGAGATGACCTAATAGCAAAGATTAAATTCAATACACTTTAAGTAAAGTATGGCCTCTGGGTAAAAATAACCTCAGGGAGGCCGGGCACAGTGGCTCACGCCTGTAATCCCAGCACTTTGGGAGGCTGAGGCGGGTGGATCACGAGGTCAGGAAATTGAGACCTTCCTGGCTAACACGGTGAAACCCCGTCTCTACTAAAAAATACAAAAAAATTAGCCAGGCATGGTGGTGGGCACCTGTAGTCCCAGCTTCTTGGGAGGCTGAGGCAGGAGAATGGTGTGAACCCAGGAACCAGAGCTTGCAGTGAGCCGAGATTGCACCACAGCACTCCAGCCTGGGCGACAGAGCAAGACTCCATCTCAAAAAAATAAAAAATAAAAAATAAAAATAAAAATAAACCTCGGGGGGCCAGGCATGGTGGCTCACACCTATAATCCTAGCACTTTGGGAGGCCAAGCCAGGAGAACCCCTTGAGGTCAGGAGTTCAAGACCAGCCTGGGCAACATAGTGAGACCTGGCCACTATAAAAATAAAAATAAACAATAATAATCTTAAGGGATTTTTTCAGCTCAGGAAACATCTGTAAGATTGAAGGGCATGCTTCATAGACATTCCTAGTTAGACAAAAAGGCTTCAGGAATTTTAAGAGCATTATCTCAGAGTACATTGATTCTAAGTCCAAGGAAGAGAGAAAATAGCCTTTAAAGACTTTAGGGGGCCAGACTTAGTGGCTCAGGCCTATAATCTCAACACTTTCGAAGGCCAAGGTAGATGGATCACTTGAGTCCAGGAGTTTAAGACCAGCCTGGCCAACATAGTGAGATCCCCCAGTTCTACAAAAGAAATTTTTCTTATTAGCTGGGCATGGTTGCATGCACCTGTAGTCCCAGCTACTCTGGAGGCTGAGGTGGGGAAGATTGTTTGAGCCTGGAAGGTCAAGGCTGCAGTCAGCTAGATCGTGCCACTACACACCAGCCTGGGTGACAGAGCAAGACCCTGTCTCTTAAAAGACTTTAGAGTGTGGCTTTTGTCTAATAGAGTGAACCTCAATACTGTTAATAGAAAACTCAAAATGTTTTTAAGAGAATTATATTGGTAGAAGCACCATGAACTTGAACTGAAAAGAACAGATAATTCAAAATGAAAAGAGACCTCAGGGCACCCAACTTTATATAGAGAGGAAGCAGAATGAAAAGGCAACTTATTTGCAAACACAGGTTATTTTTTATGGAAAAGAAGCAAAGCTAAATGCAGAGCCAAGAGTCCAAAGGGAAGAGCCAAGAATCACAGAGAAAAACTCCCTTGGAGCAGGACTAAGCCTTAGTCAAGGAACTAGAAATATGTGCCTGGATGGATTTCAGAATTGCTATGAGCCAGTAACTGCTAGGTGCCTCTCATTCTTCCTCCCTCCACCTTTTCCTTATTCTTTTTTTTTTTTTTTTTTTTTTTGAGACAGAGTCTCACTTTGTGCCCCCAGGCTGGAGTGCAGTGGCGTGATCTTGGCTCATTGCAACCTCCACCTCCCGGGTTCAAGCAATTCTCCTCCCTCAGCCACCCAAATAGCTAGGACTACAGGCACATCCACCATGCCCGGCTAATTTCTTCGTATTTTTAGTAGAGACGGGGTTTCACCGTGTTGCCCAGGCTGGTCTTGAAAGCCTGAGATTGAGCAATCCACTCACCTCAGCCTCCCAAAGTACAAAGATTACAGGCGTAAGCTATCATGCCTGGCCCCTCCACCTTCTTCTTTTTTCTTTTTCTTTTTTTCTTTTTTGAGATGGAGTCTCACTCTGTCATCTAGGCTGGAGTGCAACGGCACAATCTCGGCTCACTGCAACCTCCGCCTCCCAGGTTCAAGAGATTCTCCTGTCTCAGCCTCCCAAGTAGCTGGGATTGCAGGCACACGCCACCAGGCCCGGCTTAATTTTTGGTGTTTTAGTAGATACAGGGTTTCACCGTGTTGCCTAGGCTGGTCTTGAACTCCTCACCTCAGGCAATCCACCCTCCTTGACCTCCCAAAGTGCTGGGATTACAGGCGTGAGCCACTAAACCCGGCACTTCCTCCACCTTTTTCAGTGGGAGTATTTGCTATAATTTTGCTGTACTTATATCACCATTACATGTTGGCCAGTGTGCAAAATAGAGTTAACCATAGCAGGCCTGACTACTCATCCTTAGAAGGGTCTGCTTAGGCCAGGCGTGGTGTTTCATGACTATAACCCCAGCACTTTGAGAGGCCAGGGCAGAAGATCACTTGAGCCCAAGAGCTTGAGACCACCTGGGCAACATAATGAGACCTCATCTCTACAAATAAAAAAAAAAAAATTAGCTGAGCATGGTGGTGCATACCTATGGTCCCAGCTACTCAGGAGGCTGAGATGGGAGAATCATATGAGCCCAGGAGGTCAAGGCTCCAGTGAGCTGTGATTGCACCACTGCACTCCAGCCTGAGTGAAATAAGATGCTACCTCAAAAAAATAAAAGTAAAAAGCTAGACAGGCATGGTGGTGCATGCCTGTAGCACCAGCTAATTAAGAGGCTGAGGCAGGGGGATCACTTGAGCCCAGAAGTTTGAGGCTACAGTGAGCCATGATTGCACCACTGCACTCCAGCCTGAGCAACAGAGCAAGAACCAGTCTCTAAAAAAGATAAAAGACAGAAAGGTCTGCTTCCAAGGTTAGCCTTTGTTTCGTTTTGTTTTTTGAGACGGAGTCTCGCTCTGTTGCCCAGGCTGGAGTGCCATGGTGCGATCTCGGCTCACTGCAAGCTCCGTCTCCTGTGTTCAAGCGATTCTCCCACTTCAGCCTCCTGAGTAGCTGGGACTACAGATGCATACCACCATGCCCAGTTAATTTTTACATTTTTTGTAGAGACAGGGTTTTGCCATGTTGCCTAGGCTGGTCTTGAACTCCTGAACTCAAGTGATCCACCCACGTCAACCTCCCAAAGAGCTGTGATTACAGGCGAGAGCCACCACGCCTGGCCACTTTGCCCTGTACCTTCTTGTAGTAAATCTTAGCCATGAGTATGACTATTTGCTGAGTCCTGTGAGTCTTTGTAGTGAATCATTCAACCTCGGGTGGGGGACCTCTAACACAGGCAAGAGACACAAATAATTTGTCTCTAGTTCGTGGCTCTTCTGATCCAGAGGAGATTGCAATCAAGGAGCCTCATTCACACCTGAACCTAATTTATATGCGAGCCTGGACTTCAAGCCAATACCATGAAAGGGACATGAATCATGGTAGTCTGTGCTGTTCATTCTATTCCTTCCTATAGACACACATCAAGGAAGTCTAATTCCCCTCCTCTGGAATATGGGCTAAACTTCGTGGCTTGTTTGAACAATAGAATGTGGCAGAACAGGGACTTCTAAAGCTAGATTGTAAACTTTTCACCTGGATTTCTTTTTCTTTTTCTTTTTCTTTTTCTTTTTTTTTTTTTGAGACGGAGTCTCGCTCTGTCACCCAGGCTGGAGTGCAGTGGCCAGATCTCAGCTCACTGCAAGCTCCTTCTCCCGGGTTCACGCCATTCTCCTGCCTCAGCCTCCCAAGTAGCTGGGACTACAGGCGCCGCCACCTCGCCCGGCTAGTTTTTTGTATTTTTAGTAGAGACGGGGTTTCACCGTGTTAACCAGGATGGTCTCGATCTCCTGACCTCGTGATCCGCCCGTCTCGGCCTCCCAAAGTGCTGGGATTACAGGCTTGAGCCACCGCGCCCGGCCTTCACCTGGATTTCTTGGAATTTTCACTCTTGGGTTGCTCCCTCTTGGAAACTTCCTTCCATCCTCTAAGAAGCTAAAGCCACATGGAACGGCTGCATGGAGAGAGAGAATAATGCTGGCCAACCCCCAGCTGTTTCAACCACACAGCCCACAGATAAGATATGTTAGGAAAGGAGGTGGCCGGGCGCGGTGGCTCAAACCTGTAATCCCAGCACTTTGGGAGGCCGAGACGGGTGGATCACGAGGTCAGGAGATCGAGACCCTCCTGGCTAACACGGTGAAACCCCGTCTCTACTAAAAATACAAAAAAAAAAAACTAGCCGGGCGCGGTGGCGGGCGCCTGTAGTCCCAGCTACTCGGAGGCTGAGGCGGGAGAATGGCGGGAACCCGGGAGGCGGAGCTTGCAGTGAGCCGAGATCGCGCCACTGCACTCCAGCCTGGGCGACACAGCGAGACTCCGTCTCAAAAAAAAAAAAAAAAAAAAAAAAAAAAAAAGATATGTTAGGAAAGGAGGAAAGGAGCTACCTGGGACACTCTAGACCCAGTAGATGCTACATGGAGCAAAACTGAAGCCCCAGACATATGACTCTGGTCAAGCTGTTCTTGCCATCTCCAGCCATTTGAGCCAACCCAGCTGAGACCTCCAACGCTGGGAAGCAAAGACAAACCATTCCTGCTCTGCCTTGCCCAAACTCCAAGCCACTGATCATGAGTACAATAAAATAGTAGGGCCGGGCGCTGTGGCTCACGCCTGTAATCCCAACACTTTGGGAGGCCAAGGCGGGTGGATCACAAGGTCAGGAGTTCAAGACCAGCCTGGCCAAGATGATGAAACCTTGTCTCTACTAAAAATACAAAAATTAGCTGGGAGTGGTGGCAGGTGCCTGTAATCCCAGCTACTTGGGAGGCTGAGGCAGAGAATTGCTTGAACCCGGGAGGCGAAGATTGCAGTGACCCGAGATTATGTCACTGCACTCCAACCTGGGAGACAGAGTGAGACTCCATTTCAAAAAAACAAACAAACAAACAAAAAAACACAGTAGTTATTTTATGTCACTAAGTTTTGGAAAGGATGGTTATGTAGCATTAGATTACCAAGCAGCAGTAACATGATAGTGTCCCCAAGAAAATGTTTCCTTCTCCTGCCCACCAGAGAAGATTCTGTCTTGGCCTACTCAGATTCTTCCCCTCCCCTGCCTTCCACGGAGGGTCCTGCTTTCCCAGACCAGTTGTTTTGTTTTGTTTTGTTTTGTTTGGTTTTGTTTTGTTTTGTTTTGTTTCAGTGGAGAATTAAGAAGAAAGGAAGAAGGAAAGAGGACCACAATGCAGAGTTTTTTGGAGGGAAGGGGCAGTCGTTGGAAAAAAAAGAAAGAGCAGCTACAATATGTGAAAACATTGGATGGGAAAGGGATGAAGAGGGAATTCTAAGAAGTCTCATGGGAAGCTAAATGTTTCTATAGTGTTCAAAATGTACAAATAAAGTATACGGAATATTTTTAAATTTGTTCTGGCTGCATGGACTGTGTTCTTATATTTAGGGCTAGCTCAGTCACGGCTGACGCTTAGTCATTGCTTTCTAAGAGTTATCCTGCTAAGAGCTACAAAGAAAATGTAGGGGTTGATATGAGAATATACACTGGTGAACTTGCTGGTCTGTTGGGATCAGGGAAGGCTTCAAATGAGAAACTGACAATGAGTCTGGATCCTGAAGGATGAGTTGCAGTTAACTGGGCAAAAAAATGGGGGAAGATCCTTCCAGAAAGAAAGATCAGCCTGAAAGGAGAATGGTTTAGTAAAGAAACCCAAATGAAGGCCAGCAGGTCTAGAGTGTGGTGAACACTGTGAAGAGTGCTGAGATGAAAGAAGGGAATTGGTTGGTATCTGAGTCTATTAAGCTAGGAGCACCAGGCCTGTCAGTTACTTCAGTAGAGCTCTTATCTTCCCCCAAATACCCTGTAATCAGTGGACACAATCTGGCAACAGGAAGCAGAAATGTTGAATGTCTGTGACTAAAGTTGGCAGATGTGATAGTGGTATCCAGCCCCCGGCCACTGGGTCCCCCTGGCCACTGGGTTCAGCAGTAGCTGATAGCATCTTCATTACTGCCATTTCCTGAGGAGGAAAGGTCACTTCTGGTTCCATGGTAAGTTTCATAAGCTGGTCCAGGATTTAACCAGAGCCTTAGGAAGTTAGGCCTGTCTCATGTCTTCAGAGTCAGGTGAGATTGCAGGCTCCTCAAATGGCAAAAACAACACCCCTCTCTGCCTCACAGGGTTATTATGAAGAATGAATAAAATAATAACAGCTGTGAAAGCATGGCATAATCACGATAGCCTATCCAAGTGGGAGGGGTGAGAGTGACAAACAGGAAAAAGGAGAATAATAATAATAGAGTTCTGATGCCAAAGAGGACAAAGGCCTCTGATGCCTTGGGGTTGGGTGTTTTGCTCAAGGTACAAAAGCAGCAAAATACGATCTTTTAATGATAAGAACTGGGTGACAGGACTAACTTTGAAAGACTTCTCAGACATTACAAACTGGAGTTCCGGCTGAGACCAGCATTCTATGAAAAACCCCAATTTAGTGATAATTCCACTGCGACAAAGGCCAGATCTACTGCCACATTGAATGCATGAAAATCCGTATCAGCCTGACCCACTGAGGACAGGGCTAGGAGTACAGCCAGGAGAAGCTTACTACATATGGCATTTGAGACTTGAGAATTAAAGTTCACAGATAGCTATAGAGGGGAGGAATGACATTCCAAAAACAGGTAGCTACATGTGCAGACATATGGGAGCAAAAACAAAACAAAACAGGCCGGGTGCGGTGGCTCACTCCTGTAATCCCAGCATTTTGGGAGGCCGAGGCAGGTGGATCATGAGGTCAGGAGTTCGAAACCAGCCTGACCAATATAGTGAAACCCAGTCTCTAATAAAAATTAAAAAATTATCCAGGCACGGTGGCACATGCCTGTAATCCCAGTTACTCAAGAGGTTGAGGCAGGAGAATTGCTTGAACCTGGGAGGTGGAGGTTGCAGGGAGCCAAGATCACGCCACTGCACTCCAGCCTGGGCAATAGAGGGAGACTCTGTCTCAAAAAACAAACAAACAAAAAAAACAACAAAAAAGTATATGAGAGATGAAGGAGAAAAAGGACTGCGGAATGTTGTAGAATGGTATTTTGGCCAAGATTCTTTGGTGTTTGCTGTCAGAAAGGTGGTACAAGACAGGATTTTTTTAAGGAGAAATTGAATCAAAAAGTCAGGCAAACCCACAGCCAACATTATACTCAATAGTCTAAAACTATTAAGTTTTTCCTCTAGGATCAGAAACAAGGTAAGGATGCATACTCCCACCTCTTCTATTCAACATAGTACTGGAAGTCCTAGCCAGAGCAATTAGGCAAGGAAAAAAAAAAAAAAAAAGAAAACATTCTGATTGGAAAGGACAAAATAAAATTATCTCTGTTCACAGATGATATGATCTTATATGTAGAAAACTCCAAGATTCCACCTCTCAAAATGTTTAGAACTAGTGAGTGAATTCAGCAAAGTTGCAGGATACAAAATCAACACTCAAAAATCAGCTGTATTTCTATATACACTAACAATGAACAATCCAAAAAGGAAATTACAAAAACAATTTCATTTATAGTAGCATCAAAAAGAATAAAATGGCCAGGCACAGTAATCTTAACACTTTAGGCAACTGAGGCAGGAGGATCACTTGAGGTCAGGGTTCAAGACTAGCCTGAGCAACATAGTAAGACCCCATTTCAAAAAAAAAAAGTATAAAATGTTAAGATGTATATTTTAAAAAGAGTAAAATACTTAATAAGTAACTTAATCAGGAAGGTAAAAGACTTGTACAATGGAAACTACAAAACATTGCTGAAGGAAATTAAAGAAAATACAAATAGGCCAGGCATAGTGACTCACACCTGTAATCCCAGCACTTTGGGAGGCAGAGGCAGGTAGATCACCTGGGGTCGGGAGTTCAAAACCAGCCTAACCAACATGGAGAAACCCCATCTCTACTAAAAATACAAAATTAGCCGGGTGCGGTGGTGCACGCCTGTAATCCCAGCTACTCAAGAGGCTGAGACAGGAGAATCACTTGAACCCAGGAGGCAGAGGTTGCAGTGAGCCAAGATTGTGCCATTGCACTCCAGCCTGGGCAACAAGAGCGAAACTCTGTCTCAAAAAAAAAAAAAAGAAAAGAAAAGAAAAGAAAAAAGAAAACACAAATAAGTGGAAAGTTATCCTATGTTCATTGATTAGAAGACTTAATTTTGTTAAGATGTCAATACTACCCAAAGCAATCTACAGATTCAATGCAATCTCTATCAAAATCCCAATGACATTTTTTGCAGAAATAGAAAAAAATAAAAATCCTACTCCAGGCATGGTGACTCACGCCTGTAATCCCAGCACTTTGGGAGGCGGAGGGGGGAGGATCACCTGAGGTCAGGAGTTCAAGACCAGCCTGGCCAATGTGATGAAACACCATCTCTACTAAAAATACAAAAATTAGCTGGGTGTGGTGGCAAGTGCCTGTAATCCCAGCTACTCAGGAAGCTGAGGTGGGAGAATTGCTTGAACCTGGGGGATGTTCAAGCCGAGATCACACCCTTGCACTCCAGCCTGGGTGACAAGAGCAAAACTCCCTCTCGAAAAAATAAAGAAAAAAAATCCTAAAATTCATATGGAATCTCAAGGGACCCCAAATAGCCAAAACAATCCTGAAAAAGAAGAATAAAGCTAGAGACCTCACACTTCCTGATTTCAAAACTACTACAAAATTACAGTAACCAAAACAGTTTGGTACTGGCATAAAGACACACATATAGACCAATGGAATAGAATAAAGAGCCAAGAGAGAAACCTTTGCATATATCATCAAGTGGCGTTTGACAAAGGTGCCAAGACCCTTCAAAGGGGAAAGGACAATCTCTTCAACAAATAATATTGAAAAAACTGGATATCATCCACAGGCAAAATAATGAAGTTGGATTCTTGCCTAACATAATATGTAAAACTTAACTTAAAATAGATCAAAGACCCAAAGGTAAGACCTAAAACTCTTAACAGAAAACGTAGGACAAATTTTCACTACATTAGATTTGGCAATGAGTTATTGGCTTTGATGCCAAAGACATAGGCAACAAAAGAAAAAATAGACAAATTGGACTTCATGGAAATTTTTAAATTTTGTGCATCAAAAGATAATCTCAACAGGGCAAAAAGACAACCCACAGAATGGGCAAAAATATTTGCAAGGCATATATCACATAAAAGTTTAATATTTAGAATATATAAAGAACTCCGCAATCTCAACAACAACAAAAAACCCTCAAATTTTAAGTGGGCAAAGGACTTGAATATTCAAAGAATGTATGCAAAAAAACTAATGCTCAACATTACTAATGTTGATTAGATGCTCAACCTTATTAATCATTAGGGAAATGAAAATCAAACTACAATGAGCTATCACTTCACACCCATTAGGATACCTACTATCAAAAAAAGGAAAGAGTAAGGATGTGGAGAAATTGGAAACCTTGTGCATGGATAGTAGGAATGTAAAACAATACAGTCATTGTGGAAAACATTATGATGGTTCCTCAAAATGTTAAAAATAGGATTACCACATGATCCTGCAATTCCACTTCTGGGTATTACCCAAAAGAGTTGAAAATATGGTCTCAAAGAGTTATTTGTGTATCCATTTCATAACAGCATTATTCACAATAGCTGAAAAGGAAAAGCAACCTATGTCCATGGATGGATGAATGAATAAGCAAAATGTGGCATATGCATATAATGGAATATTCTTCAGCTTTAAAAAGGAAGGAAATAGTGATATATGCTGCATGGATGAAGGCTGAGGACATTATGCTAAATGAAATAAGCCAGTTGCAAAAAGACCAACATTATATGATTCCACTTATATGAGGTACTTACAGACTAATCTAAATCGTGGACACAGAAGTAAAATGGTGGTTGCCAGGATTGTGGGGAGAGGAGAATGGGGAGCTGTTGTTTAGTCGGTGTAGATTTAGTTTTACAAGATGAAAAGAGTTACGAACGGTGATGATGGTTATACAATGTTAGGAATGTAGTTAATATTACCGATTGTATACTTAAAAATAGTTAAGACGGTAAATTTTATGTTATGTGTGCTTTGCCACAATAAAAAAATTAGAAAAAAAAAGCCAAGCCGAGTAGTGAAATCTCAGGACAAGACAAAGAGGAGGGGAATCTGGTATAAAACCAGAGGTGGAGAAATCAGGAAGAACAGGCCAAGTCAAGGATCCAAACCCAAGGGCAAGAGGCAGAGCCTGAAGAAATGACTGAGATTTTCTCATGGTCCCTATGGGTAGTCTGAGGAATTGTGGGTAATGCCCAGCTCAGGTGTAACATACATGTACAGTTGATGCTTGAACAACACAGGTTTAAACTGTGTGGGTCCACTTACATGCAGATTTTCTTCTGCTCTGCCACTCAGAGACAGTAGGATTAATCCCTCATCTTCCCCCTCAGCCTACCCATCATGAAGAAGTTTATGATGATCCACTTCCACCTAATAAATGTTAATGTATTTTCTCTTCCTTATGATTTTCTTAATAATATTTTATTTCTATAGCTTTATTGTAAGAATTCAGTATATAATAAATATAACATACAAAATATGTGTTAATCAACTGTTTATGTTTATTGACTGTTATTCTATTCCATTAGTCTGTATGTCTGTCTTTACACCAGTGCCATACTGTTTTGATTACTATAGCATTGTAGTACTTTTGAATCCAGGAAGTATGAGGCTTCCAGCTTTTTTCTTCCTTTTCTGGTCAACAGGAGGCTATTAGTAGTCAATTCTGGGGAAGTCAAAAGTTATATGAGAATTTTCAACTGCATTGGGTGGGGATGGGGTCAGCTTATTAAGCTGTGGCTTAAATTAAGGAGTGGCTTATAGGGGAGCCCATGAAAAAGACCAAGACTAAGACAGTGCAGCCATAGCAGTGTGCAGTGACTCATGCTTGTAATGTCAACACTTGTGGAGGCCAAGGCAGGAGGATTGCTTGAGGCCAGGAGTTTGAGACCAGCCTATACAACAGGGTGAGACTCCATCTCTACAAAATTAGTTTAAAAATTAGCCAGGTGTGGTAGCACTTGCCTGTAGTCCTAGCTACTTAGGAGGTCAAGGTGGAAGGATCTTTTGAGCCCAAGAGTTCAAGGTTGTAGTAAGCTGTGATTATACTACCACACTCCAGCCTAGGTGACAGAGCAAGACCCTGTCTCAAAAAAAAAAAGAAACAGAGAGAGAGAGAGAAGGGGAAGGAGGGAGGGAGGGAGAAAGGAAGGAAGGAAGGAAGGAAGGAAGGAAGGAAGGAAGGAAGGAAGGAAGGAAGGAAGGAAAGGGAGGGAGGGAGGAAGGAAGAAGGGAGGGAGGGAGGAGAGGGAGGGAGGGAGGGAGGGAGGATGCAAGGAAGGCGTGCCACTAGAGGGGTCCAACGTCTCCCTTTCACCCTCCCCATCAAAATCTTCTCCTAAGTGTGGGAAACCAATCTAAATTAAAGCAATTTATATTCAGGTGTGAATGACCAATGCTTCAACCATGATGGGTATTAACCTACAAGTGTAAATTAATCTCCACTGGATGAAATTTTAGCCTACTTGACCTGGGAGTGGCAAAGAATGCTTCAATTATGGCTACTGTAGCCATTGACTTCAGCCTGTGGGAGAGAAGCAGAGGAGACAGTAGGAAGCAGCTCTGAAGCCCCTCTGAAGTCCTAATTCTGGGATACTCATGTGTTTCCTCTTTCCCAGCATCTTCTAATGAGGACATCTATGGTTTGAATCTGATGCAAACCTCTAACTGACAGCCACGTATCCATAGAGTTTCTAGGCAAATATTGGCATCCAAGTGGGACAGGGCAAATACTGGTTTCCAAGGTCCAGTACAGCCTCAGGCTGAATATCCACCTGTCCTCTGCCCCATTATTGACTCAATAAGGACAGAACAACTCAGGCTTCTGACTCCACACAAGAAACTAATGGCAGAGAGTAGTAGAGAAGAGGTCATCACTCTCCACTCATCCTCTCCCTCTGGGAAAGCATCGAACATCTTTTCCTCCATTCTTCACTCCCTTTCTTTTTTTCTCCATGCCTTCCTTTCCTTTTTCCTTTCTTCCTTCCACAAATATGTATTGAGCATCTTCTCTGTATCAGGTATTGTGCCAGGCACTGGAGATCCAATAGTGGACGTGCATGTACGTTCCTTTCCCTCGTGGACTCATGGTTTGGTGCAGTCCTGTCCCTTCTGCAGATGACTTGAGGAGGCCATGCCATGTGGGTGCTGCTGAGTTACCACTCAGAACCATACAGCAGGCCCTCAGAGCGGCTTCCTCCTCCTTCCCATGTTTCCAGTCCCCCATTATCTAATCTTTATTAATAGTGTCTTTCAAAGGTTTTACCAGCCAGGAAAGAAAGGATTGAGTCTGCAGAGTCAGCTTTTTTTTTTTTTTTAATGGCATCTGATTTACACACCATTTTGTAACACATTATCAGACTCTCTTTTTATCTGGTTATTAAGTAACCATGAAGGTTATTCAGTTTTTCCTGTTCTTGGTATGATTGCTGCTTTTTTACAATACTCTTTGGCTTACTCACAAGTTCCCTGAATACACTCTTCCCCCATTACCAGAGAGAAATATATTTTATACACAAAATGAACTTAACAGAAGAAATACAATAGGCCAGGCTCAGTGACTCAAAGCCTGTAATCCTAGCACTTTGGGAGGCTGAGGCGAGCAGATCACTTGAGGCCAGGAGTTTGAGACCAGCCTGGCCAACATGGCACAACCACGTCTCCACCAAAAATACAAAAAAAAAAAAAAAAAAAAAAAAGATTAGCCAGGTATGGTGGTGCACACCTGTAATCCCTGCTATTCAGGAGGCTGAGGCATGAGAATCCAGGAGGATTCTGCCAGGAGGCAGAGGTGGCAGTGAGCCAAGTTCGCACCACTGCACTCCAGCTTGGGTGACAGAGCAAGACTGTCTAAAAAACACAAAAAAAACAACAGAAAAACAAGAAATGAAACAGTTTGATAATGAGTTAGAGGGACACTGTTTCCAGGGGATACAACTGAAGAATATTTTTCTTTTTAAGACCATCAGTTTTTATTAAAATGTTTGATTTTTTATCCAACTCTATCTTATTCTAAAATAGAAATTTCAGTAATGTTCTCTACCACATACTTCCTTACTTTTTAACCTGTCTCCAAATTTATTATTGTAACCTCTTCTTTTTTATAATCTTTATTTGAATAATATATTACCATTCAGAATTCTCTTCACTGATGCAAATTTGTTTGCATTCATTTTTAGTCTAAAATAAATTTAATGCTCAACTGTAAGATTTTCCAGTTAGCTCTGCACATCTATACTTTGGCTATTTATAAATAACCTGTGCTATGCTTCCAATTTAATCCTTTTATGGAAGAATCTAAGTATGAGATAAACAAACAGTTTAGTATTTTAATCAAATAAAACTTGATAACAAAGCAAATCTGATATATATTTATGAGTTGTTATTCTGTTATGTATGTACAGAAAAGTCTGCATACATTATATAATTACACATCTGAAGATAGTATGTCAAGGGTTAGATGGCTGAAGAGATGAGGAAAGACTAGAAACATGGGAGGGAGGAGGAAGCTGCTCTGAGGGCCTGCTGTATTGTTCTGAGTGGTCACTCAGCAGCACCCATATGGCATGGCCTCCTCCAGTCCTCAGCAGAAGGGACAGGACTACACCAAACCACGAGTTCACGAGGGAAAGGGCCGTGCATGCATGTTCACTTGTTGGATCTCCAGTGCCTACCATTCCAATACCTGATACAGAGAAGATGCTCAATACATATTTGTAGAAGGAAGAAAGGAAAGGGGAATGGAAGGCAGGCATGAATGAAGTAAGGAAGGGAGTGAATGTCTAATATATAAGGCATGTGAATATTTCCAATCATTCCAAACATCTGGGTCAATATATAACAAAGACACTATAATCAATTACATGATACTAACCAAGCAAAATTTAAAAAATACAGAGACTAGGTGCTGTGGCTCATACTTGTAAGCCCAGCACTTTGGGAGGCCTAGGCAGGAGGATCACTTGAGGCTAGGAGTTCGAGACCAGCTTGGACAACATAGAGAGACCCTGTCTCTACCAAATATTAAAATAAAAATATTAGCCAGGCATGGTGGTGCTTGCTTATAGTCCCAGCTACTGGGGAGGCTGAGGTGGGAGGAGTTCTTGAGCCCAGGAGTTCCAGGCTACAGTGGGCTATGATCACACGACTGCACTCCAGCCTGGCCAACAGAGCAAGATCTTGTCTCTAAAAAAAAATTTAAATACATAATTTCAGGAAATCCCCTGTGAAGAGTATAGACATGGCATGTGCCACTGATAAAGCAAGCAAAGTTTAATGATAAAAGGTGCCCAGCCTCCACATAATGTATGATTCTATTCACATGAACTGTCCAGAAAAGGCAAATTCAAAGGGACAGAAAGGAGACTGGTGGTTGCCCAGGGCCAGGAGGAGTGGGGAATTGGAGCATGACTGTTTAAGCGGTTTCTTATTGGTGTGATGGGAATGTTGTAAAACTGATTGTGGTGATGGTTGCATAACTCTGAGTGTACTAAAAACCATTGAATTTTAAACTTTAAACAGGTGAATTGTATGGTACGTAAATTTATTTATACAATCCTGTTATTAAAAGAATGTAAGAGGCACCCTAATGCATGCCGACTAAGGTTTAGAAGGTGCCACCAAGTCCTCTGCTCCAGCCAAGAATCAATCTCAAACAAATACTATAAACAACCTACAACCTTCGCCAGCATGAAATAGTCTTACTCGAATTTGGGGTTTAGTAATATTACTGTAACCCTAGAAAAATGTCAAAATAAATATTACTTATAAGAATAAGTGTAGAGGCAATAAAAATAAATTAAATCCATGATTTTAATGTTTTAAAATTAGATTTAAGTATAATTTTAGCCTTCGTGATCATTTTATTTCCATGTTTCTGTCCGTTATTTGATGTGTTAGGATGTTCACAGGTTTAAGAGATCAGTCTTATTGAATTTATTATTGTAATTTAGATTCTTTAAGGGAATTTAATTTAAGTTTATGTAATGATCCTTATGATAGACTCCCAACATTCATTCCACTCTGAGATGATTAGTAAAAGCCAACTGGCAGTCCCATTCTCACCAGTGGTTCACTTAGGAACAGGTGTTTTACACAATTCTGGCCAATGAGGTTTCAGGAAAAGTCCACTGTGAGGCTTCTAGGAGAGGTTTCCACAGTCCCTCCAAAAAGGAAATAGTAAGAATCCCACTTCCTCCTCCGAACTGTGCCTGGATATGACATTGTCACTGCACCCGTCACATTGCTAGCTGAGAATGATACAAATACACTGAGAAGGGCAGCAATGAGAGAATCACAGGAAATGGAGCCCAAGCCCAGACGTACTGTGCCCGAAGTCCACCCTACCTCCTGGTTTCATGTTATGGGAGATAATAAATTTCCTTTCACCCTGGCAACAAATTGAGATCCCCATCTCTACAAAAAAAAAAAAAAAAAAAAAAATCAAAAAGTTAGCCAGGCATGGTGACACACACCTGTGGTCCCAGCTACGTGGAAGGCTGAGGCAGGAGGATCACTTGAGCCCAGGAGGTTGAGGCTGCACTGAGCCTTGATCATACCGCTGCACTCCAACCTGAGTGACACAGTGAGACCCCATCTCAAAAAAAAAAAGAAAAAATCCTTATTGCTTCAGACATTTTGAGTCAAGCTTTTCTATTATTTTCACCCAAAAGAAATATAGTTTGTAATCAGGATTTAAATGTAAAAATGTGGCTTAGAAATTTTTACTTCTAGCCAGGCTCTGTGGCTCACGCCTGTAAGGCAGGCAGATCACCTGAGGTCAGGAGTTCAAAACCAGCCTGGCCAACATGGTGAAACTCCATCTCTACTAAAAATATAAAAATTAGCTGGGCATAGTAGCATGTGCCTGTAATCTCAGCTACTCAGGAGGCTGAGGCAGGATAATCACTTGAACCCAGGAGGCAAAGTTTGCAGTGAGCCGAGACTATGCCACTGTACTCCAGCCTGGGTGACAGAGCAAGACTCTTGTCTCAAAAGAAAAAGGAAAGAAAGAAATTTTTATTTCCTAATTTTGTTCTCTAGGAATATAAATTTGATAAAGTGAGCATCAATTATACTGGAAGTTGTAAAGGGTATTCGTTTGCCCACACAGAAGCCCCTTGGACTATAAAGAACCTAGAAACAGTGCAAAGAGACAAATTTCAAAAAGGGATTCATCAGGCCAGGCACGGCGGCTCACGCCTGTAATCCCAGTACTTTGGAAGGCTAAAGAGGGTGAATCACCTGAGGTCAGGAGTTCAAGACCAGCCTGCCCAACATAGTGAAACCCCATCTCTACTAAAAATACAAAAATTAACTGGGCATGGTGGTGCACGCCTATAATCCCAGCTACTCAGGAGGCTGAGATGGGAGAATCCCCGGAACCCAGGACGGAGAGGTTGCAGTGAGCCGAGATTGTGCCATTGCACTCCAGCCTAGGCAATAGAGTGAGACTTCAGCTCAAAAAAAACAGGGGGTGAGGATTCATCCCCTCACTCCTCATATGAGGACCAAGAGGTAATATGAGAAATGTTTTCAACTGTAGTGAAATATCTTCAACAGTGGGCATTAAATGTAAACTTGGGGAAGACGTGGTTCTGCAGAAATCACAAACACTGATCTGCTAGTATCATTTCTCACAGAGGGGGAGAGAGCAGAGAACACAAAGAAACAGATCACTGGCAGCTGTGCTCTCTATCAATGACCAAAGAGGACTTCACAGGCCAAGAGTCCAAAATTCAAATGGCTTCAGAGCCCAGGCAAGTTCCATAGATGAATGAAACAGACCAGAGTGAGGCAGTAGAAAATGGTGGCCCCACCTAGCGACAGCATCTTCACTCAGATCCAGGTGATGTTACTATGACGAAATGGAGCTTCAGTATCTCCAGAGCTTCCATTTTTTCAAGAAAAGCCAGAAACCTGGATCATGTGAATCTATCAGTTTTTAGATTTTTGGCAAACAATTCAAATTGAAAAACAAAAGTGAAATACCATTGGACCAAACAAAACACATCTATAGGCTGTCTGTGGTCCACAGGGTATCCTCTCAGCCCGCAGGGAGGGTCAGAGTGGACATGTGTGAAGTTGAGAGGTCTGCCCTTGGTTTCAGGCAGGGCAAACATTTCCCTCAACAGGAGCTTCTTAGACACTTGGATTCTGGACCACATAGCTGAAAAGATACGGTTCATTCTAACAGCCCACCAAGAAGGATTAGCTGCAAGATGCACCTGAGTAGCTGAATGAAATAACCTGTTTCCTGGGGCCACTTAGTGTCATCTGCTTAAATGTTGAAGATTGACACACAATTTTCATTTCAATCCTTGCCAGAGCCAAGCTGTACATCCAGTCGTTGATTAGCTACCAATGGGATCAGTCCCACTAAACTCCTTTGCTGTGTTTATAGAATGTGTAAACTGACACAGTCATTCACCTGCAATTGAAAACTAAAGAGAGAAGAAGGACTGAGATTCCTAGAGCTGGAGTCTTGTCACACCTCTTTGGAGTTCCCCAGCACAGCCTAGCATAGTCCCTGCCTGCAGTAGCCACACCACAAATATTTACTGGTTTCTTGAAGATAAGAGCAAACCCAAGGCAGGTGAATGCCTGACTCATAGAAAATCTGCTCATTTTCATGGGCCTCTGTGTGTGTGTGTGTGTGTGTGTGTGTGTGTGTGTGTGTGTGTGTGGTTTGCTGTTTGTTTGTTTGTTTGTTTTGAGACAGAGTCTTGCTCTGTTGCCCAGGCTGGAGTGTAATGGCATGATCTTGGCTCACTGCAACCTCTGCTTTCTGGGTTCAAGGGATTCTCCTGCCTCAGTCTCCCAAGTAGCTGGGATTACAGGAGCACACCACTACGCCCAGCTAATTTTTTTTTTTTTTCGTATTTTTAGTAGAGACAGGGTTTCACCATGTTGGCCAGGTTGGTCTTGAACTCCTGACCTCAAGTGATCTGCCCACCTCAGCCTCCCAAAGTGCTGGGATTACAGGTGTGAGCCACCGTGCCTGGCCTGTGTGTTATTTTAAAAATAAGTGTGCTACGACATACTGTAGCAGGAGAAACTTAGGTTAGATATTAAGAACTATTTCCTAACTACACAGATTGTGAAATATTAGAGCAGGCTACAAATGAGGAAGTGGCAGCTCCATCTATGCAGGACTTTTCCACATAGGGTAAATGCTTGGTATCTTGGTCAGATGTTATCACTGTTGAGGCGAGAAGGTGGCATTTATGCAATATGTGTGCTCCTGTCTGTCTTCACTTTTAGTAAGAGCCACCATTTACAAAGGGTCAACCTGCTCAGTGTCCTACATCCCTTATCTCACCAAGCCCCCACAGAAATCCAGTAAGATAAATTATTCCCATTTTGCAGTTGAAGAAATGGAATAATTTGCTCAAGTTCACCCTGTTAACAAATGGAAGAGCCAGGATTAGGACACACATCTGTTTGGCTTCAGGCTGGGCATGGTGGTTCATGCCTATAATACCAGCACTTTGGAAGGCCAATGTGGGTGGATCACTTGAGGCTAAGAGTTTGAGACCAGCCTGGCCAACATGACAAAACCCCATCTCTACTAAAAATACAAAAATCAGCAGGTCATGGTGACACTTGTCTGTAATCCCAGCTACTCTGGAGGCTGAGGCATGAGAATTGCTTGAACCCAGGAGGTAGAGGTTGCAGTGAGCTGAGATTGTGCCACTGCACTCCAGCCTAGGTGACAGAGCAAGACTCTGTCTCAAAAAACAAAACAAAACAAAAACACACACAGCTGTTTGGCTTCAAAATCCAGGCTCCTTCCATCAGGCCATGCTGCCTAAGGTCCCTGGGAAGAGCACCTGTGATGGCATGTGGGGAAGAGAGACCAAAAGGCAGTTAGGCAAGGGGAGCATTACCTAAAGAAGTTGTCAGAGCATTGTTGAGGCCCAGACAGGAAGCCAGGGTCAGGAAGAGAGATAAGATGCCAGTTGGGGAGGAGACAGAGGCACCAAGGGGAAGCAAGGTCAGAACCTGGAAGTCAAGGGACATTATTCCAGAAGTGAGTTGGGAGTGACTTGGACCATCCAGGAAGGGAAGATGTGGTACAGGGAGTTCCTTTTAAGCAATATCCAGCTCATGCTGCAGAGCCTGCCAAGCACTGGCCAAGTGCTGCTGACCCACCCAGCTCAGAGTTTCCTTTGGTGATCCTTGGCCTGCCAACAGTATCCTTGGACTGTTCTCATTCCCACTCCCTACCCATCAGCAATTGTCTTTGGTCTACAAGAGCTGAAATCCTGTTTCTAACAAAGACTGTAATTTAATTAGGTGCATATGAACTTCCTCAGATACCTGCAATAAGGGAACTTTCCTTCTGTAAGGCATGGCCCTGTCGTTTCTGCCCTGGTAAGGTCCAGGTTCCTAGAATAGCATCATTGCTGCAACATAAGATGAGGCAGGTTGAAAACTAGTGGGTCAGTATATTATAAGTTAAGCCACATTACCTTTTCAACTTAATGCTTGTGGCTGAAAAGAGTTAATGTCTCCATTGCAAAATCAGCCAAAAAGTAGCTCCAGCCAATTCTGGGACTGGGGCCACATGTAGACTATTTCAATAGGTGATCTGGGTCCTTCATTCCCTCTTTTGAAAGTTTGGTTTTCCAGCCAGGCATGGTGGCTCACGCCTGTAATCCCAGCACTTTGGGAGGCTGAGGTGGGTGGATCACCTGAGGTCAGGAGTTCGAGACCAGCCGGACCAACATGGTGAAACCCTCTCTGTACTAAAAATACAAAAATTAACTGGGTGTGGTGGTGGGCACCTGTAATCCCAGCTACTTGGGAGGCTGAGGCAGGAGAATCACATGAACCTGGGAGACAGAGGTTGCAGTGAGCTAAGATCCCGCCATTGCACTCCAGCCTGAGCGACAGAGTGAGACTCTGTCTCAGAAAAAAAAAAAAAAGAAAGAAAAATGTTTTTTTTTTTTTTTTTTTCCAAACTCCTGTGATCCTCAGGGGCTCCAGACTCTGTGTTCAGACAGGAAATCTAAGGACATGAATACAACACAGACATGAGGGAGAACAATGGGGCTGGGCTCCCAGATGTTTGACTAGAACTGACCACCAATTCCCTTCATTAAACTCAAAACTTCCCGGAAGTTTAAGCCTCCTGCACCAGGAGGGAGCTCCAAATCTGCCCTGCAGGTCAGGGCCTTTGGGAAGTTACTTCATTCATTCTGCACTTTCCTGAAGCCTACACCCTTTAATGAGGGCAGTCAGAGCAAAATAAACCAGAAATTTAATAAATAAACAGAAAATAAACAAACCAAGACTTTTCTTTCTCTGGGTGGCCTTAGGTTGCCCAGGTGAACAAATCAATGCAAGGATACATCTTCCTGAAATTATTTATCTCACCCCACCCACTATGAAAAAGGTCAGAGCTTATTTAGCTATGATTCTAGGGAAAGGTTCAAGTTCTCGAAAGCCTTTAGAGATTTTGGCCTAGGAATTCACAGAATTCTGGGGGGAATGCTTTGGACTTCAGATTAATCAAGTTATTCCACAATCATCTATTGGGTACCTTATATTTTCTGGGTGCTGAGTTGAAATGGTGGAATCCTCTGGAGATTACTAGAACACAGACTGTGCTCTCCAGATGCTCAGGGAGGAGTAGGGAAGATAAACCATGAAGTGGATGACTCTGGAGAGAAGGAAAAAAGTGCTAAGTGCCACAGAGAAACATAACCAAATAATAATAATCATTTATGTTTGAACAGGACTTCTTTTTTGTTTTTTTGAGATAGGGTCTCTCTCTGTCACCCAGGCTGGAGTGCAATGGCATGATTATAGCTCACTGCAACCTCGAACTCCTGGGCTCAAGCAATCCTCCCACCTCAGCCTCCCGAGTAGCTAGGACTATAGGCACATGCATATATAACCACACCTGGGTAATTTGTTTTTGTTTTTGTTTTGTTTTTTTTTCTGGTAGAGACAGGGTCTTAACATGTTGCCCAGGCTGGTCTCAAACTCCTGGCCTCAAGCAATCTCCCTGCCTTGACCTCCCAAAGTGCTGGGATAACTGCACCCAGCCTGTCAGGACTTTTGAAGTCAGTTTCCTCATATTGTCTCATTTGATCCCCAGAATATCTGTGGTGAACCTCTGCAGTTATTCTCATCCAGCTTCCTTTCACCATGCTGGAAATGCACCCTAACTTCTCATTGCAGAACCTCCACCCACCCACACTCACCCCATGTGTTACTGCCAGGGATGTACCCCAGGGTCTGAGGCAGAACAAGTCCCCTTGGGGTACAGGGACTGTTCCAGGGAACAGCATTCCCCCCAGAATTCTGTTAATTCCTAGGCCAAAATCTCAAAAGGCTTTTGAGAACTTGAACCTTTCCCTAGAATCATAGCTAAATAAGCTCTGACCTTTTTCATAGTGGGTGGGGCCTTAGGCAATCCAAGCATCAAATTATCCTGGCCATAGTGACCACCTCAGGGATGGGCAGATGACCCAATAAGAGCCCATGATAATTTTGTTGTGACTTGAGAAAGATGTTCTCAAGCTAGTCAGCTGGACTTGAAGCAGAAAGATTGGGTTCTGGGAGTGCTGCCAGCCATCAGGCTACTCTTTGAACCTGGGCATAAAGGTGACAGAGCAAAAGGCAGCTCTGAGAGAAGACAGAGACTCCTGCTGATAGCATTTGAGCTTTGAATCCACCCCATGCCTGAAGTCATCTCTACCCCTGAACTTTTCACCTATATAAACCAATCTATACTCTTTTCATGTTGGGTTTTCCTTCACTCAAAATCAAAGTGGTCATAAAAATGACTTTAATTCTGTGAGGGAAATATTTCCATCTGTTTTAGATAATAATTGAAGTTGAGATAGGTAAAAAGAGGCAGCTAAGAAGTAACAGAGCCAGGTCCTGAGCCCCTAAGTCCTGGTATCAATTCACAGGTTCAGTCCTTTACACTGCAGTGGACTTCTTCAACTGCAGAAATACAGAGGAAGTACACAAAACTTTAAGCTGAGAAGATTAGTCAGGCTTCATAGCAGCACCCATTAAGCTAGACTTTGAAAGATCAGTGGATTTGGCCTGCAATAATGCCAAAAGTGTATGGTTAGTTACTCAGGAGGCTGAGGCAGGAGGATTGTGTGAGCCCAGGAGTTTGAGGCTGCAGTGAGTTAGGATCATGCCACTGCACTCCTGACTGGGCGACAGAACAAGACCCAGTCAGCTGGGGAAAAAAAGTACCTGGGTAAAGAGCGCATCATACGCAAGGACATGGGGCCAGGCGTGGTGGCTCACGCCTGTAATCCCAGCACTTTGGGAGGCCGAGGCGGGCAGATCACGAGGTCAGGAGATCGAGACCATCCTGGAAAATGTGGTGAAACCCTGTCTCTACTAAAAAAATACAAAAGATTAGCCGGGTGCGGTGGCACGCGCCTATAGTCCCAGCTACTTGGGAGGCTGAGGCAGAAGAATTGCTTGAACCCGGAAGGCAGAAATTGCAGTGAGCTGAGATCACACCACTGCACTCTAGCCTGGGCAAAAGAGTGGCCTCCGTCTCAAAACAAACAAACAAAAAAGAGCGCATTACATGCAAGGACATGGATATGAGAAAGCTCAGAGGTACACTGAGGAAAATAACAAGCACCTTTGGTTTCTCTAAAGCATTGGGTAGATAAGAGAGGGGAGTAGGAAAGTGAGTTAGAAACATACTTGGGGCAGAAAGTTTGGAGGATTGAACTTTATCCTGAAGGCCAGAAATTCTCAGACCCCACTGTATTATAGATTGGCTGCAAGTGACTGACACTCAATTTTGGCTAGCTTTGTTGCCCTATATCTTAGGGATGAGACTATTGACCCAGGAAAGAGAACTCAAAAGAACCCAGTCAGGAAAAAAAGTCAAATTCTTGGCTCTGAGTTCCAAAACAGTGTCTTTTTTTCTTTTTCTTTTCTTTTTTTAACACAGAGTCTTACTCTATCACCCAGGCTGGAGTACAGTGACATGATTACAGCTCACTACAGCGTCTACCTCCAGGGCTCAAGTGATCTTCCCACCTCAGCCTCCTGAGTAGCTGGGACTACAGGTACATGCCACCACGTCCAATTTTTGTATTTTCTTGGTAGAGACAGGGTTTCGACATGTTGCGCAGGCTAGTCTTGAACTCCTGGGCTCAAACAATCTACCTGCCTCGGACTCCCAAAGTGCTGGGATTACAGGCATGAGCCACCACTCCCAGCCCAAAATAGTGTCTCAAAATCAGACAAGCTGACTGAACTGAAGCAGGAATCATCTCTCACACAAACAGAAATGCTGAGTAATTTTTAGAGACATATATGATAGCCAAACTAAGAAAAAAAGAGAGAAGGCCCAGGTGCAGTGGCTCGTGCCTATAAGCCCAACACTTTGGGAGGCTAAGGTAGGCAGATTACTTGAGCCCAGGAGTTCGAGACCAGCCTGGGCAAAACGGCGAAACTTCGTCTCTACAAAAAAATACAAAAATTAGCTAGGAGTGGTGGCACATACCTGTAATCCCAGCTAACCAGAGGCTGATGTAGGATAACTGCTTGGGCCCAGGAGATCGAGGCTGCAGTGAGCCGAGATTGCACTACTGCACTCCAGCTGGGCAACCAAGGGAAACACTATCTCAAAATAAAACAGAGAAAGAGGGAGAGAGACAGAAGATCTAAATAAATAGAATCAGAAATGAAAAAGGAGACACTACAACTGATATTGCAGAAATTCGGAGGATCATTGGTGGCTACTATGAACAGCTATATGCCGGTAAATTGGAAAATCTAGGAGAAATGGAAAAATTCCTAGACACATACAACCTACCAAGATTGAACCAGGAAGAAATCCAAACCCTGAACAGAACAATAACAAGTAACAAGATCAAAGCCGTAATGAAAAATCTTCCAGTAAAGGAAGGCCTGGGACCCAATGGCTTCACTGCTGAATTCTACCAAACATTTAAAGAACTAATACCAATCCTACTCAATCTATTCTGAAAAAATAGAGGAGGAGGGAACACTTTCACACTCATTCTACAATGCCAGTATCACCCTGATACCAAACCCAGACAAAGGCACATTAAAAAAAGAAAATTACAGGCCAATATCTCTGATGAATATTAATGCAAAAATCCTCAACAAAATCCGAACAAACCGAATTCAACAATAGATTAGAAAGATCATTCATCATGACCAAGTGGGATTTATCCATGGGATGCAAAGATGGTTCAACATGTGCAAATCAATCAATGTGATACATCATATCAACAGAATGAAGGATTCAAACCATATGATCATTTCGACCAATACTGAAAAAACATTTGATAAAATTCAACATCCCTTCATGATAAAATCCCTAAAAATATATCTGAGATTGAAAGTAAGAAAGAGACATTCCCAGGTGCCACAAATCAAAAGGGAACCCAAAGCTACCACAGTAAAGAGAATCTGAAGCTAAGACAGAATAGGTCTTGGCATGGCAGCAGGAAATGAGGCCTTGAGCCCTGACAAGATCCGAAGTTGGAATAAAGGTTTTATTTGCTCCCCACAGGAGAAAAGAAAAACTCTACTTACCAGTTTGGGGAAGGAACAAGAAGGCTTACCATTGGCCTGGACCACAGGGAGGAAAAGAATCAGCTATGAAAAATAGGAACCTCAAGTCTGTTTCTGCAACAATGGAACATGAGCGCACATAATCTGTCAGGTGCAGGCCATAGATACTGAGTAAAATACAAATAAATTCATGTCCAGCCAGTGTGACAGCTTTGGAAAACATCAAACATAAGAACCCCAAATCTTAAAAATGACTAGTAGAAAAAGACTTACAAAAGAGTAACAAACCACTGCAAGCTACTCTTCAACAATATATGCCCAAAGACAAAGAAATAGCTTTTAAATTACTGATGGAAAATAATTGTCAAACTCAAATTCTACCCAGCTAAACTAGCATTAAAGAAGGAGAGGCAAATACAGAGCAAAAAAGATGACCACCCAGTTTCTTCCTGAAATAATGATTAAAAATATTTGTCAGCACAGAGAAAATTGAACCCCAAATATCTGAAGTAATAACAACAAATAGGCATTCAAACGGATACGTCTAAGCAAGTATTGGCTTCTTAAAAAAAGAAGACCAACTCAAAGCAGTTGGTTAAAAATAAGATAGACCTGGAAAACCCAAAATAATCAGATAAATAGTTATTATGAATAATAAGAAAAATAGATGAGAAACTTGAATAAAAATAACTGTAGGGAAATTATTAGTCCCCAAATATATCAAAAATAAGCAGTTGAAAGATAAAATGGAAGCAAACACCATTTACAATAGCAACAAACACAATGAAATACCTGAGTATAAACATAGCAAAAATGTGCAAAGAAAGAAAACTTTATAAAGAAAACTTTCCATTTCTACTTGAGGACATGAAAGAGTAACTGAATAATTAGAAAGGCACAGCATGTTCTTAATAGGAATACACACTTCGTAAAGACTGATCAATCTGGCTAATTTAGTCCATCAATTAAACATCACCCTATTAAAAACACCAGTACATTTTTTAAGGCAGATAAGCTGATTTTAAAGTTCATATGAAAGAAATAAACAAGCAGAAATAGCCAGAAAATTTCTGATGAGGAAGAAAAAAAAAAAAAGGAGAAACAAGCCCTACCAAAGAACAAAATATAAAGCTATAATTATTTTTAAAAGAGAGTATTGGTGCATTAATAAACATATCAGTGAACAGAATAAAAAGTCTAGAAAAAAACTCAAGTACATACAGGAATTTAATATGTGCTAATGGTGGCATTTCAAAACAGGATATGATTGATTGTTCAATAAGTTATTTTGGATAACTGAGTAGTGATCTGAAACATAATAAAGTTGGATTTCAATCCAACTTATTCCAATCCATATCTTATATCAAGTTAGTACTATAATTGAGCAAAAAATTTAATGAAAAAAATGGCCCATAAAAGTACTAAAAGAAAACATGGAAAAAAATTTTTTAAATAATTTTAGAGTTTCAGAGTAGTTTCTTCTAAGCATAACACAAAATTCAGAAGATATTTTTAAAATCTGATACATTTAATCACATGAAAATAAAAGCATTTCTACATGGCAATTAAAAAAACTATAGGCTGGGCACAGTGGCTCATGCCTGTAATCCCAGCACTTTGGGAGACCAAAATAAGAGGATTGCTTGAGCCCAGGAGTTCAAGACCAACCAGGGCAACGTAGCAAGACCCCATCTCTATTTTTTAAATTTAAAAACTTAAATAAAAGAAAAAAATTTAAAACCTATAAGACAGAGTTGAATAATTGGGGAAATTATTTGCAAATCATATAAGAGATAAAGACCTCTTTTTTTATATATATGTAAAATGCTCTTGCAAATAAGTGGAAAAATACTGGCCCATGGACAGTGGCTCATGCCTGTAATCCCAGCACTTTGGGAGGCTGAGGCAGGCAGATCATTTGAGGTCAAAAGTTTGTGACCACCCTGGCCAACATGGTGAAAACCCGTCTCTACTAAAAATACAAAAATTAACTGGGTGTGGTGGCGGGCGCCTGTAGTCCCAGCTACTCAGGTGTCTGAGGCAGGAGAATCCCTTGAACCCAGGAGGCAGAGGTTGCAGTGAGCCAAGACTGCGCCACTGCACTCCAGCCTGGGTGACAGAGCGAGACTCAGTCTCAAAAAGAAAAAACAAAACAAACAGACAACAGCAACAATAAAATCAGAAAGAAAAAGAAAAGAAAAATACCAACAGTTAAAAACAACAAAAAAAGACAAAGCTGTAGCCAGATCATAAAAAGGAAATACAGCCCGGGTGCAGTGCTCATACCTGTAATCCCAGCACTTTGGGAGGCTGAGGCAGGTGCATCACCTGAGGTCAGGAGTTCAAGACCAGCCTGGCCAACATGGCGAAACCTGTCTGTACTAAAAATACAAAAATTAATCGGGTGTGGTGGCGTGTGCCTGTAATCCCAGCTACTCAGGAGGCTGAGGCAGGGGAATTGCTTAAACCCAGGAGGTGAAGGCTGCAGTGAGCCAAGATCACACCACTGCACTCTGGCTTGGGCAACAAAGTGAGACTCTGTCTCAAAGAAAAAAAAAAAGGAAATACAACTGGATCCTAAAAACAAAAACAAAAAATATAGTTACCCTAAGACATGTCTTACCCCCAGTCAGAACATCAAGCTCGTGGTTCTGCTTTTCAGTTCTGACTCCAATCCTGATAAGGCCAAACAAGTTGAACTGATGAGAGACTATTGCATTAAGTATCCTAAAGCTGACATGCAGATTTTGCCTGTGTCTGAAGAGCTTTCAAGAGCTCCAGCCCTGGAAGTAGGATCTTCCCAGTTTAATAATGAATCTTTGCTTTTATTCTGCGATGTCCTCATGTTTACTACAGAATTCCTTCAGTGATGTCAAGCAAATACAGTTCTGGGCCAAAAAATACATTTTCCAATCATCTTCAGCCAGTGTGACCCAAAGATTGTTTATAATGGGAAAGTTCCAAAAGCAAAAACAAAACAATTTTTTTTTTCCCGAGACAGAGTCTCGATCTCGTCACCCAGGCTGGAGTGCAGTGGCGTGATCTCAGCTCACTGCAACCTCTGCCTGCCGGGTTTAAGCGATTCTCCTACCTCAGTCTCCAGAGTAGCTGGGATTACAGGTGCACACCCCCACACCCAGCTAATTTTTGTATTTTTAGTAGAGACAGGGTTTCACCATGTTGGCCAGGCTGGTCTTGAATCCTGACTTCGTGATCCGCCCGCCTCGGCCACCCAAAGTGCTGGGATTACAGGCGTGAGCCACCACGCCCAGCCAAAAACTATATATATATATGTATACACACACACACATACACACACATATATGTGTGTGTTGTTTATTTATTTATTTATTTATTTATTTATTTTTTTGAGATGGAGTCTCGTTCTGTTGCCCAGGCTGAAGTGCAGTGGCACAATCTCGGCTCACTGCAAACTCTGCCTCACAGGTTCTTGCCATTCTCCTGCCTCAGCCTCCCGAGTAGCTGGGACTACAGGCGCCCGCCACCACGCCTGGCTAATTTTTTTGTATTTTCAGTAGAGACAGGGTTTCACCATGTTAACCAGGATGGCCTTTATCTCATGACCTCATGATCCGCCCATCTCAGCCTCCCAAAGTGCTGGGATTAAAGGCATGAGCCACTGCCCCGGCCTACAATTTTTTTAAAAGCCATTTCGTATTCCAGTTGTAAGATAAGGAAATGTGATAATAGCTGTCTCTTCCTTGTCTTCAGGAGAGCTTTCCAACGTTGATCATTTCCCCGAACTTTACTCTGGTCATCATGGTCAGGTAGATTTATAAAGCGAGGAATGTGAGGACAGCACAGAGAGATATATGACTGTTCTTGTGGTAGTTCATTTGGTCTAAATGGACCTGGCATTAAATTTCAAGGAAGATTTGGCATTTTCTCTTCCTGACTCTTCCCTTTAAAGGGTAAAATATTAATGTTTAGAATGACAAAGGTAATTAATTGTAATAAATCTGATGTATACAAGCTAAAAAACACACACACCCTAATAACAACATTGGGGAAAAATGTATTTGGTTTTGTTCCCTTCATCCTGTCTGTGTTATTTGGGTGGAGATGGTTTTCATTCTTTCATGACTGTTTTGTCTTATCCTTTGTTTCTGAAATATCTTTAATTTATTTAATATCCATTGTTCAGAGGTCTGCCATTTCTTTTTTTTTTTTTTTTTTTTTTTTTTTTTGAGATGGAGCTTTGCTCTGTCTCCCAGGCTGGAGTGCAATGATGCGATCTCAACTCACTGCAACCTCTACCCCCCGGGTTCAAGCGATTCTCCTGCCTCAGCCTCCCAAGTAACTGGTATTACAGGTGCACACCACCACGTCTGGCTAATTTTTTGCATTTTTAGTAGAGATGGGGTTTCACCATGTTGGCCAAGCTGGTCTTGAACTCCTGACCTCAGGTGATCCGCCCACCTCGGCCTCCCAAAGTGCTGGAATTACAGGCGTGAGCCGCCGTGCGCAGCAAGGTCTGCCATTTCTTGAGTACCTGTTAGTTATTATTCATGTGTATCAGGAGTATGTTTAGTATGTTTTATTTGCAGTAAACCAATCTGCAAAGATTTCCTTTTGAAAATGCTTTTCCCCCTCCTTAATTTTTACATTCCTTACTGTTTTAGTAAATATTAAGTGCTCTTTGACAATTTTGGTGCTCACATGATTTGGAGACAAAAGTGAAATGAATCTGTCATTATACCAGAAAGCTTGTTTGTTGTCTCAGATCAAATGTGCCTGAATAATTTTTTTTTTCATTTAGATTTCAAACAATGATAGATTTGCATTTGAATACACATCATTGGAAATCTGCTTATTTATAAATAGCCCGTTGCTCATTTGGAAAAATAAACCAGTGAACGATGTATTCCTATTGTACTTTTCAGAACCATTTTGTGCTGTTATTCCTGTTATAGCTGAACAATTGTATTACATTTGGAGAGTAAAAGACTTAAACACGAAAAAAATAATAATAATGGCTCTCAGTTTGTAAATGATATTGTCATGTGTTGGGAAAGACTGAAAGAGGAGGAAGTTTGCAGGAAGAAATCAAGAGTTTTATTTTGAATATGTTAAACTTAAGATATTTGTTAAACATGCAACTGTAATTGTGAAGTTCATATGTAGCCTGAGTCTGGAACTCAGATAGGACATTTAATCTGGAGATAAAAATTTGGGAGTTATCAGACTATAAATGGTATTTAAAACTATGGAACTGAGGATATCTTCAAGGGAAGGGTGTAGATAGAGAAAAAAGCCTCAGGCCCAGAGGTGTAGAATTTCCATATTAGTTTTTGAGTTTGCTTTTATTTTTTATTTTTAAAAGCTTTTTGTAGAGACAGGGCCTCACTATGTTGCCTGGTCTGGTCTTGAATTCCTGGCCTCAAGTGATCCTCCCGCCTTGGCCTGTAGAGGTGCTGGGATTAGAAGTGTGAGCCACTGCGCTGGCCAGAACTTCTATATGTGGAATTCAAGGAGAGGAAAAGGAGCTGTAAAGGACAACGAGAATGAGTTTCAGGAGAGTGTGTGGTCAAGCAGAGAGTGATGTTTTAAGAACAGTGTGGTCAGTTATGTCAAAAGCTGACAATATGCCAAGTAAGATTAAGACAAAGAAACGTCCATTGGATCTGGCATCCTAAAGATCACCAGTGACCTTAACCGTGGTGGTTTCAGTAGAGGGGTAGGGGACAGAAACCAGATATGAGGAGGTTGAAGTCAACACAAGGAAGTGAGCTTGTCTCCAAAACCCCCTTTGCTTCAAACACCCAGGTATGACATTTAAAATATAAAAATGATTTTTTCAAAAAAGACACAGTTGCACTCTTATATATCTCCATGAACCAGAAATAAAATGGAAACACGTTAAGCTAAGTGGGGCTGAAGTCTCAAGCTTGTGGGGCTCTAAGTCTGGAAGCTGGACACTGACAGCTGGATGGGGGTTTAGCAGGGGGGTGGGGCTAAAGCACTCCCCACAAGGTAGGAGACAGAAGCTTTCAGCTTGATATCAGAGGCTGAAGTGAGCTCCACCGCCTGTGACAAGAAGATGAAGATAATAGCTGTTAATCTATGGACTGAGACTTTATTAGAGCCTAGGGAGATGAGGAGCAAAGAGAACACCTCATTACCAGAAATTGTCAAGCTGTCTGCTGGACCCATAACTAGACCTACCACATCCCTAATATCTAAGGCTAGAAAAACCATAATCTTAAGCTTTGACTCTAGTTTGAGGCCCAGAGGGCCAGCTAGAGCCATCCTGGAAAGGAATGAGGAGAGAGTGAGAGAGAGAGAAACCAAACAAAAACAAATACTTTATCACACTAAAAGACCTTTCAACCACAATTGCAAAACAGAAAGATAGCCTTTGTTTTGTTTTTTTGTTTTGTTTTGTTTTTTTTTTTTGAGACGGAGTCTCACTTTGTCGCCCAGGCTGGAGTGCCAGTGGCACCATCTCGGCTCACTGCAAGCTCCGCCTCCTGGGTTCATGCCATTCTCCTGCCTCAGCCTCCGAGTAGCTGGGACTACAGGCACGCACCACCACGCCCGGCTAATTTTTTGTATTTTTAGTAGAGACAGGGTTTCACCGTGTTAGCCAGGGTGGTCTCGATCTCCTGACCTCGTGATCCGCCCGCCTCAGCCTCCCAAAGTGCTGGGATTACAGGCGTGAGCCACGGCACCCAGCTGTTGATTCATTTTCTATTGCTGCCAGTTTCTTGCGGTTATTCCAAACAGCCAGGCACGCTTCTGCCCTGCCATTTTCTGCCATTTTTCTGCCGGGAATGTTCTCCCCCGAGATAGCTGCACAGTTAACTCCTCCCTTGGGTCCTCACTTAAAAGCACCATCTCAATGAAGCCTTACCTGACCACGCTAATTAAGGATCATTATCCCTCTGCCTACACTCCTAACTCACTCTGCTTTGTTTGTTTCATGTATCAACTTCATGAAAGGGGGATCGCAGGATGACACTCAACAAATATCAGGTATCCAATGTAATATTTATTCAATGACTACACATTCCATACATGACTACACAGTCATTTAAAAGGGTGAATGGGAAGAGAGGAGATAGACACACAGTGAGCCAACAACTTTTTCAATACTTTTTGCTATGAATGGGGGCAAATAAATTGGATGGTGGCTGGAAGAGGACATGGGGCCAAGGAGGGGCTGAAGATGGGGATCCAGCAAGTAATTCTGATGGACACATATGCTAATATCATAGGAAAGAGGAGGCAATTAAAGAAGCTGGGTTCTTGGAGAGGTGAGAGCAATGGGGCGCAGAGACAGGAGGAGAGAGTGGCCGATAGTGGGCAGAGATCTGTCCTTCCACTGTAACAAGAGGGAAGAAGGAACAGTCTCAGGCAGGGTTGCAGCCTCGTGGGAGGGAAGATAAGGGAATTCCCATCTTCTGGCCTCTGGTTCCTCACTGAAGTGTGGGAGATGAGATTATCTGCTGAAACTGAGGAGTGAAAGTACTTGGGAGGTTTGAGAAGAGAGGACAGTGTATGAGAAAGACAAAGGGACTTTATTAGGGAAATGGGAAAGGATAGGCAGCTTGGCAGTTATTGAGGGTTATTTAGGGGCTGTAACATGAATTTAAATGAAAGCAGTAGGCCCAGTTTGGTGATTATTTTTCTTGAGCAACCCCAGACTCCTTGGTTGCAGGTGTGAAGAAGACTGTCAAGTGCAATCAGGGTGACTGTAGCAAAGCAGTGGTTCTCAATGTGTGGTCCCTGGACCAGCAGTATCAAAATCATTGAAAACTGGTGAAAAATGCACATTCTCAGACCCCACCCCAAACTCTTGCCTCAGTAACTCTGGAGGCGGGGCCCAGTAGAGGGTGCTTCAACAAACCCTCCAGGCAATTCTGATGGTGTGCCAAGTCTGAGCAGCACAGTAATAAAGGGAGAGAAGAACAAGGGAGCTGAGGATGCTTATGTGAGATGATTAAAATGGCAGGCTACGGATTCCAAATTGGAAAAGGAAGACAGGAGAGGTACGAGGGGGCTGTTCAATAGTGATAAAGTCATGGGTCAATGTCTTGGAATGTAATAAGCTCAAATAATTGTAGCATGGTGTATTCATTTTCTATTGCAGCCAGAATAAAATACTACAGACCTAGTGGCTAAAACAATAGCCATTTATTATCCCACAGTTTTGGAGGTAAGAAGTCCAGGTACAGCATGTCTCAGCTGGCTCCTCTGTTTAGAGTCTCATAAAGGCTTAAATTAATGTGTTGGTGGAACTGCATTCTTCTAGATATTCTAGGGATAAATCTGCTTCCAAGCTCATTCTGGTTATTGGCTGAATTCAATTTCGTGTGGCTGTAGAAATGAGGTTATCATTTTGTTTCTGGGTGTCAGTCCGGAGCTTCTATCAGCTTCTTCAAACCACCTGCATCCCTTGTCAAGTTGCCTCCTCCATCTTTCAACCAGCAACAGCACTGGAGTCCTTCTTTTTTATTTGTATTTTATTTTATCTTTGTAGAGATGGGGCCTTGCTATGATGCCCAGGCTGGTCTCAAACTCCTGGCCCTGAGTCATCCTCCCACCTCAGCCTCCCAAAGTGCAGGGATTCCAGGCAGGCATGAACCATTGCACCCAGCCTGGAGTCCTTCTTTCACCTCAGGTCTCTCTGACTTCCCTTCCAGCCACATCTCTTCTGCTTTTCTCTTTTGTTGCATCTGTCTGACTCCAGCCAGAGAAAGTTCTCAGCTTTTAAGAACTCAGGTGATTAGATTGGGCACACTTAGATAAGCTAGGCTAATCTACCTATTTTAAGGTCTATAACCTTAATTATATCTACAAAGTTCATTTTGCCACGCAAGGTTACATGTTCACAGGTTCCGTTCCTGGAATTAGCATGTGAACATCTTGGGAGACCTTTATCCTGCCTCCCACAACATGAAGTGACTAGAACAAGTGAGCTAAAGAAACAGAAGGTGCAGAATTTAGAGGTGGGGAAGATTCTGGTGGTAAGGTTCAGGGTGTATCCGCAGGAGTGAGAGGAGTACAGGGAATGTCATTGGTGGCTAGAAGGGCAAAGAATTGAGAGGCCTGGGTGTTGGGAGGTCACTCACCTGGATGTTGGAGTCATCAACAATAATTATGCAGCAGGGGTGGAGGGAAAGGCTATGAAGCAGGAGCTCAAGTTCTCATCAAAAGGCTTTAGTCTCACTGACCATCAGAATTACTTGAGAACTTCATAAACATGCATGTTTTGGAGCCCCACTCCAGCAATCCTGAATCATAATCATGATTATGATTAGTCTGAATCATGCTTCTGATGATAATCAGATTAGGAGCTACAACTGCAGGCAAGCAGAAGCTGCTGAAGCCTTTGGTTGGGAAGTTACTGATTATAACTATGCTTTGAGATATTGGTCTCTGGGATGTCAAGGGTTATGCAAGAATGAACAGTTTAAGGGAAACTTTGACTTCCATAGATACTTTTCTTAATTTTAAAAAAATTGTTTTAAATTTTTAATAAAAATTATATTTAGTAGAAACCAGGTCTTGCTATGTTACTCAGGCTGGTCTTGAACTCCTGGGCTCAAGAAATCCTCCTGCCTCAGCCTCCCAAAGTGTTAGGACTACAGGCATGAGCCACCATGCCAACCCATAGGTACTTTTGCATAAAATTGACCTAAGGATGCACCTTCAGTGTCTACCACCATACCTGTTGTCCTTTCCTATCTCCCCTTTCACAATCTCCCTTTCTCTTTGCAAAAGAAAGGTACATTTCTTACCCATCCTGAATCTTACATTGTAAATTGGCCCAGGATATTAAAAATTCATCTCTTTTAACGGGACACCTATAGGAGGCTTCATGTCTTTCCCTGTCTTATACATATTTCTGTTAAGTTTGAAGCACCACAGTGGAAACAGTGTAACTTGGCACATGTTGAGATGTTAGAGATATTGACCAAGGAATAATAACAGGCTTTACTCCTTCTCCTGTCTCTCCACCGCTGTGAAAGAATGCACTGCTTCCAAGACAGAATCCTATGAGGGCAAAACAAATAGAAGTTCAGTAGGAAATACCAAGCGTGGCAGCACCTTCTGTCATCCCAGCACAAACTCAGGGCCTTGCTCTCTGCCTTGGATAGTTATTCAATTTAGAACTAGAATTCAGACAAGAGATAGGGAAACACACATTTTATCAAAATTGAAAACTGAAGCCTAATTGGCTATTAATTTGATAATAAGACTGGTTTTGTCAATTTGGTTATATGACAGATATTTTCCTAAGTTGAATTAGTTGCTTCTGTAGCTCCAAGATTCCGACAAACTATAAAGCCCATAGTAAGATAAAGCATTTTATTTTAAAATAATTATATTTGGGCTGGGCACGGCGGCTTGCACCTGTAATTCTAGCACTTTGGGAGGCTGAGACGAATGGATTGCTTAAGTCCAGGAGTTCAAGATCAGCCTGGACAACATGGCAAAACTTTGTCTCTAAAACAAACAAACAAAAAATTATATTGGCAAGGCATACTAAAATTAATATTTTTTATGTTTCCAATTCTTTCTGAGTATATTGGGCTACATAAGGTGCCTCTACATGAAAGAATAAAACATATAAATAACTTTTTTTTCTTTTGAGATGGAATCTCACTTGTCACCCAGGCTGGAATGCAGTGGCATGATCTCGGCTCACTGCAACCTCTGCCTCCAGGGTTCAAGCGATTCTCCTGCCTCAGCCTCCCAAGCAGCTGGGACTATAGGTGCCTGCCACTATGCCTAGCTAATTTTTTGTATTTTTAGTAGAGATGGAGTTTCACCATGTTAGCCAGGATGGTCTCGATCTCCTGACCTCATGATCGGCCCGCCTCAGCCTCCCAAAGTGCTGGAATTACAGATGTGAGCCACGGCGCCTGGCCAAGTGATATTAATTTGTTAAGTTTTGGTAAGAATTTTCTTGGAGCCAGGCGTAGTGACTCATGCCTGTAATCCCAGCACTTGGGAAGCCAAAGCAGGAGGATTTCTTGTGCTGAGGAGTTTGAGGGGCAACATGGCAAAACTCCAACTTTACAAAAAATACAAAAATGAGCCAGGCGTGTTGGCATGCAACTATAGTCCCAGCTTATTGGGAGGCTGAGGCGGGAGGATCACCTGAGCCAGGGGAAGTTGAGGCTGCATCAAGCCATGATTGTACCACTGCACTCTAGCCTGGGCAACAAAGTGAGACCCCATCTCAAATAATAAAATAAAATAACAAAAATAGTCCCCTGCTCGTTTTAAGAACTCATATAACACCAAAATATATAAAGTGAAAAATTAACCCCTTTGTCCCACCCATCTCATTTTCTTAAAGCTATCACAGTTACAAAATGGGATGATTTCTATACTACCAGACCTCAGGTGGAAAAAAACATAGACTAGCTAGAGAGGAAAGGAGTCAAAAGGTGAGGAAGCCTAACTCCTGCATCACCCTGGGTCTAGATCTGGATCCGTTCCTGCCCTGAAGACCTAACTTAATGTGCTCAACTGTGGGTACACTCACACCCTGAGGGTAGTAAGGAATGACACTGCTATATTCTTTGTGTTTCCAGATGCCTCTGAGACCCAGGGCCCAGCGAACTTCTTCTGTGCATAGACCCTGCAGGCAGATTCCCCTTCTGGGGCTCTACTAACTCTGGTACCCATATATTTCAGTCCTTTCAGGGACTTGCATGTTTGAAAAACCTGCTGGTTAACCTGGGTGAATCTCTAATTGGTCTAACTGGTAGCTCTTCCCCATATTCCTTCCACCCACCAGCGTGTCCTACCCCAGGACTTAACTGGCCTCAGAGAGTTCACAGGGGATGAGGAAGGGAAGCTGGAGCACGGTCTCAGCTGCACAGCTGCCCCACACAGCTGCTTGGGAAGCTTTGATGCTCTGATCCCGCTTTTGTGCCCTTCTTGACCCAAGGCAGGTCCAGAGCCCCTGGGCAATAAAAGGACAGCATTTACTGGAGGAGCACCAGCCAATTCACTTCACTCTTCCCACCTCTGAGATGTTTGGCTATTCCTGCAACATATTGGTAGCTCTGTGAGTGTGAGACAAATGTCCTGCTCAAAGATCATATCACTTGTGTGCTTCACCTTTTTATTTTTATTTATTTATTTTTGGTCTCGCTCTGTTGCAGGATCTTGGCTCACTGCAGCCTCCGCCTCCTGAGTTCAAGCAATTCTTCTGCCTTAGCCTCCTGAGTAGCCGGGATTACAGTTACACACCACCATGCCTGGCTAATTTTCATATTTTAGTAGAGATGGGGTTTCGTTATGTTGGCCAGACTGGTCTCAAACTCCTAAACTCAGGTGATCCACCTGCATCAGCCTCCCAAAGTGCTGAGATTACAGGTGTGAGCCACTGCACCTGCCTGAGTGCTTCACCTTTTGAGTTAAGGATCTGTCTGGACATAGTACTGATATTCCCAGTGTCTTCTATGTTGAAAGTGCAGAAAAGGCATTTGATGAATGATTAACTGAATGAATGAATGAACAAATGACTACATGGTTTCTCTAACTTCCTGTTTTTTAAGACTGTCACTGCAGTGTGTTTTAAAATATGTTTTCATTCCCTGCCTTGGTCCAGGCCCTTGTAATTTTTTGCCTGTGCCCTTCACCCAGTCCAGAAGAAGTCTCAGCAAAATCTTAGGAAGGTAATGAATGAGACAAGGGGGTTAGCGGAGAGAACAGCTTTGTAAGCAGAGGAAACTGAGGCAGGAGTGTGTCTGGCATGGTTGAGGAACAACATGGTTGAGGAACAAAGCTATGTTGCTGGGGCCAATTGAGTGATGGAGAGAACAGTAGGATGTAGGGTCATAGGTAGAAGCTCTGGGTCAGATAGGATAGGTCATTATAAGTCATTTTTCTTTTTTTTTTTTTTTTGAGATGGAGTCTCACTCTGTTGCTAGACTGGAGTGCAGTGGCGCGATCTCGGCTCACTGCAATCTCCACCTCCCAGGTTCAAGCAATTCCCCTGCCTCAGCCTCCCAAGTAGCTGGGACTACAGGTGCGCACCACCACGCCTGGCTAATTTTTTGTATTTTAGTAGAGACGGAGTTTCACCATGTTGTAGGATAGTCTCGATCTCCTGATCTTATGATCCGCCCATCTTGGCCTCCCAAAGTGCTGGGATTACAGGCATGAGCCACCGCTCCCAGCTAAGGACTTTGTCTTTTACTCTGAAACAGCAAGCTGTTTGGAGGATTTTGAGCAGAGAAGGGACGTGATTTGACAGGTTTTTTAAAAATCCCTCTGTTGAGAACAGAGTGGTCGGGGATGGGGAAGGCCAGTTGCAGAAGCAGAGGAATTGTTAGGAGTAAGCTAGGCAAGAAACAACTAATGGCACCTCTGATCCGATGAATGGTAGCAATGAAAGTGGTAAGAAGTGTTTGGATTCTGGATATATTTTCAAGGCAGAGCCAAGAGAACCTCCTAACCAATTAAATGTGGGAGATGAGAGAAAAAGTAAAGTCACTCCAGGATTTTGCCTGAGCAATGAAAGAATGGTGCTATCATTCACTGAGCTGGGGAGGCTACAGGTGGAACTGTTTAGGGGAGTTAAGATCGGATGTTGTTTTGGACGTTTTGAGCTTGAGTTGTCTTTTAGACATCCAAGTGGTGATGTCAAGTAGATAGATGGATAAATGACTGGGAGAGAAGTCTGGGCTGGATCTCATGCCATTTCATGCTTTAAATATATCCTCACTCATGTCTCCAAAATCAGCTCTGACTTCTCCCATAAACTTCAAGTTCTTATATTTGACTTCCTACTTGACTTATTCACTTAGATTTCTAACAGACATCTCAAATTTAGTAATGTCCAAAACTAAATCCCTAATTCCCCATCTCCCTACACAAAACACAAACAAATGAACAAACAACAAAACTCAGAAAACACAATAGCGGTTCCATCTTCCTAAACCTTGAAGTCATCTTCGACTCTTCCCTTTCTGACTTTTAAACCATCAACGAATCCCGTTAAAATCATCCCCAAGGTGCCGTGGCTCACCTCTGTAATCCCAGAACTTTAGGAGGCTGAGGTGCGCCACCAGCAGTCAGGAGTTCGAGACCAACCTGGCCAACATGGTGAAACACTGTCTCCACTAAAAAGACAAAAATTAGGGCTGGCCGTGGTAGCTCACGCCTGTAATCCCAGCACTTTGGGAGGCCAAGGCTGGCAGATCACATGAGGTCAGGAGTTCGAGACCAGCCTGACCAAAAAAGAGAAACACATCTCTACTAAAAATACAAAATTAGCCAGGTGTGGTGGTTCATGCCTGTAATCCCAGCTACTCAGGAGGCTGAGACAGGAGAATTGTTTGAATCCAGGAGGTGGAGGTTGCGGTGAGCCAAGATCGTGCCACTGCACTCCAGCCTGGGCAACAAGAGCGAAACTCCATCTCAAAAAAAAAAAAAAAAAAAAAAAAACGTCCCCAGGCTATCCCTACCACTCACACCACTGCGCCCCGCTCCAAAGAAGGGCTTCGTCTCTTGCCTGGATTGTTGTAACAGTCTCCAAACTCTGACAGTCTGTTCTCCATTGACAAATTCATTCTTTTAAAATGAGAGCATCTCATTCCTCTGCACAAAACCCTTTAACAGCTCTTCTTCTCAGAGTGAAAGCCTATAGGCCTCACAGGGTGTGGGCCCACCACTTACGACTCACCTTCCTACTCACAACAGCTTTCAGTCCTCCTGGCCCACTTCACTCCGGTCACACTGGCCTCCTTTAACACACCAAGCACCCTCCTACCTCAGGGCCTTTGCAATCATGTTTCCTTTGCCTAGATAGCAGTTTCCTCAGCCAGGCACAATGGCTCACACCTGTAATCCGAACACTTTGGGAGGCTGAGGCAGGAGGATCCCTTCAGTTCAGGAGTTTGAGACCAACCTGGGCAACATAACGAGACCCGCCCCCCCACCCCCACCATCTCTACAAAAAAAAGAAAGAAAAACTTAGCTAAATGTGGTGGAGTACACCTGTAGTCCCAGCTACTTGAAAGGCTGGGGCTGGAGGATTGCTTGAGCCTGAGAGGTCGAAGCTGCAATGAGCCATGATAGCACCACTGCACTGTAGCCTGGGAAACAGAGCAAGACCCTGTCTGGAAAAAAAAAAAAAAAGAGGAGACAGAGAAAGCCCTTTTCCCAGATTTGCAAAAAGGTTACTTCTTCATTTCCTTCATGTCTCTGCTCAAATGTCACCTTATCAAAAAGTTCTACTTATCAAGTAAATCTACTTGAACTTAACTTGGCTGTAAAATGAAACCAACTATGCCCTTGGAATTTTTCTGGGGTCTCGGGGAGGGACAGTCTATAAGCAGGGAAAGTCAAGTCCTGGCTCTACTCCAAAGTACATCAGATCTCCCTTACCTTGCTTCATCTCTCTCTGTTACACTTACCAGTACCTGACTATATATATATACACACACACACACAGACATACATATATACACTATAGATATACACTATATAGTGTATATAGTATATATGTATATACAATATATACTAGTATATATGTATATACTATATATAGTGTATACATAGTATATATAGTGTATATATAGTGTATATCTATATATGTATATAGTGTATATCTATATATGTATATAGTGTATATCTAATATATAGATATATAGTGTATATATAGTGTAGATCTATAGTATATATATGTATATACTGGCTAGGAACTGGCTAGGGAAAAGAAACTGGCTAGGGAAAAGAAGAGACCTCAGTATGAGCACCACTACCACACACACACACACACACACACACACACACACACACACACACACACACATTAAATAACCTGGAACCGATGCAAATGTACAGCAAAGGGAAATGATAAAGTGTGCTTGTGGGGTAGAAAAGTATACAGTGACTGGCTGGGTGCAGTTGGCTCATGCCTGTAATCCCAGCATTTTGGGAGGCCAAAGCAGGCAGATCACCTGAGGCCAGGAGTTTGAGACCAGCCTGGCCAACATGGTGAAACCCCATCTCTACTAAAATACAAAAATTACCCGGATGTGGTGGCACATGCCTGTAGTCCCAGCAACTCGGGGGACTGAGGCAGGAGAATCTCTTGAAGGCAGAGGTTGCAGTGAGCCGAGATCACACTACTGCACTCCAGCCTGGGCAACAGAGTGAGACTTTGTCTCAAAAAAAAAAAAAAAGAAAAGAAAAGAGAAATATACAGTAATTAAAAACACTAATTACAGAGACAGTAAAATTCTTAGAGCATGTTATGGAAAAGTAATACAATCAATTGTAAAACAGACTGGCTCTTAATATATAATTACATACAGTACTGCTGTAATCACAACAATGCAAAATACGTACACATAGGAAAGCTGAGATTTAAAACAAAATTAGTTATTGTGTTAGGCCTATTAAGGGGATTATGGGTAGTTTTGTAATCTTTTATTCTTCACAAGTAAAAAAAAAAAAATAGTATACTCTTTTTTCCCATAAAAGGAACACGTTTTAACTCCCTGGGCACATTGGTTGAGGAAAATCCCAGCCCAATGAAGTCAGTACCCAAGTTCCCCAGAGACTCTCATGTGTGGGTGGCAGAAGGGTCCTGGGCCAGGTCTGTGCAGAAGGGCTGTCCCAGAGGTTGAAACGAGTGGTAAGTGAAGCATAGGGCATTTGCATGACTAACCCAGGGGAAAATACCCACCAGAGAGTTATTTCTATTTAAAACAGAGAAATGCAGAAGTAAATCTACTTGAATCTAATATGGCTTTAAAACGAAAACAACTGTGCCCCATGGAGTTTTGGGGGGCCTTCCTATAAGGAGAGAAAATCAAGTCCAGGCTCTAGTGACCTTCACTGGAGAACCAAACTCTCCTGCAGGGGTCCAGATCGGGGGCTTCAGGCCCTCAAGGGGGCCTCAGTGCTAGTGCAATGAGTTCTGAATCCATAAACAGGCTGAGCACTGACTTTAGACCAGCATTTCTTAACCAAACTAAGGTTATGAACCCTGGTAATCATAAATACAACAGAACTTCTTCCCAGAAAAACTGCACATTTGCCCTAAAATATGAAACAATATCAGGAGTTTCATGGGTTCCCTGAATCCTATCCACTCCGAGTTGTCCCCGTACCCCAGATTAAGAACCTCTGATGGACCTGAATTAATACAATGTCCTACATACAATGTAGACAATGTGTATGCTGTTATTAAGTCTATTGATAGAAATGTGATGAATAAATACAACTTCATTTAAAAGAAATACTGAATTTAGAGACTTCTTGTTATGTGTGATATCCAGAGGACCAGTGAATGCCTGTGCAAGCCAAGGAACATGTTAAAAGAATCCCCTATCCCTGCAACAAAGCCGTCTTCCAAACGCCCGAAAGGGATCCAATTGGAACAGTTGCTCTGTCCCAGGGCCCAGGCATTGGAGAGAGCCTGGCTCCAGAGACTCTGTGGCCCCGCCAGAGCCGGCGCCGGCTTTTCGGGGTTTTCTCACGGAAATGGTCAGCTGTTGGTGGGTTCACGTGTATTTAAGTTTTATTCTCCAGTTAGGACCGGGTTTTCCAGATGTGGGTTGTCAGCGCGTGCCCAGTAACCAGCGTGCGCCCAGGCGCGAAACGCAGTCATTGGGTAGCTCCGGGTGTGCGCCCTGGGTGGAGCCCCAGCGCGGGGCGTGGGGGGCCGTCCTGCTGCGCTGGTACCAGCGGAATGCCCTGCCCGCTTGCTCCCTCTGCTGGGCGCGCCTCGGAGCCTTCCGGGTGCACGGCCCTGGAAAGGCGCGTGGGGCCCCGGGCTTGCGGATGAATGGGGAAACAGCGAGGGGAGGGGCACACAGCACAGCCCTTTCCCTATTACTCGCGCCTCCAGAACAGTCCTCCCGCTAGCCCCAACAGCTCCTTCTATGCCCTCTCCCCCACTCTTCCCCCCTCTCCCCAGACGCTCTTAAACTGATTGAGACTTTGGCACGTAAACCCGGTTCTAGGAGCCCGGGCTGGCTCAGTGCACAACTTAACAGACACTTATCAGTATCTAACACACAACAGATTCGTGCACACTGTTGAATAAAGAGGAGTTTGTTTTTCGTGTTTGAACCGTGTCTGCTTTAATAACGCTTCCAGCAACGGTCCTTCTTAGGAGGGATACAGTGAGTGGTATACTGCGAGGGAAGCAGGACAAGGAGGCAAAGTGAAGGGAAACAGGCGGGCCCAGAGAGCAGCTTCCGAGTGAGCTGGAAAATCAGCGTCCAGAACTCATCTAGATACAGAGGCTCGGTGCCGTGGCATTCCTCGCTGACTGCCAGAACCGCGGACCGCGGGGCCAGCGCTGTGCCAGCAACATGGTGGGGCGGGTGCCGTGGGGTCGGAGAGGTGGAAAGGCCTGAAAGGAAGAGCCCAGAAGGGGACAGTACCCACGCAACGGCAGGGTAAAGGCCTGTCTCTACTGGTTACTAGAGACGTGAAACCCAGGAAGCTGGAGGCCCCGGGAAATCGGCATAGAAAGAGGCCTGTCAAAGGGGCCCCGAATCCTCCCGCAGGGACAGAGCGACACGTCCACCCGAGCTCGGAGGACTGACACCAGGAGTCCCCTGAGGCCCTGCCCCAGGCTTCCCAGGTTGTGGGGACACCAGCTGCCTGCAGGGGGCGAGATGTTCCTTTGGCGCTGCTGGGCTGAGACTAAGAGCAGATACAAAAATAGAAGCGGAGATCAATGGAAAGGAATGAGACTGAACAAACACACGTATTAATCCTGATGGGACACATAGTAAAATAACATTCCCAAACACGGCAGTAAGAAAGGATGAACTATGTAAAGAATGCGCAGATAAATGAATGAAAATTTGGAGGACAAAAATGTAAGTTTCACAACCTATATCAAAATAAACACCAAGTGGATTAAAGTGTTAAATATTTTAAAGAACAGCCATATAAACTATATATTTAATAGGATAAGGCAGTTATATTTATGGATAAATGTCAGCATTCTGAAAACTCTGAAACAACAGAAGAAACAACAACGGAAGACTAATGTTCAAAAATATAAAAGCTGGACATAATTTTAAAAAGACAACTTGAGAAAAATGTCTGCACCAAGTGACAAGCAAATACTACTTGAAATGTATAAAAACTTGCTTATAGGTCAGGTGCAGTGGCTCACGCCTGTAATCCCAGCACTTTAGGAGGCCAAGGCAGGTGGATCAACCGAGGTCAGGAGTTCGAGACCAGCCTGGCCAACATGGTGAACCCTCCGTCTCTACTAAAAATACAAAAATTAGCTGGGTGTGGTGGCATGTGCCTGTAGTCCCAGCTACTTGGGAGGCTGAGGCAGGAGAATCGCTTGAACCTGGGAGGCGGAGGTTGCAGTGAGCCGAGATCGGCAGCCTGGGTGACAGAGCAAGATGCCATCCACCCCACCCCCCAAAAAAAAGCTTGTTTATATATATAAAAACAATCAAGGTAGCAATTGCTAAATAGACAAAGAAGGTAAACATGCACTGTAATTCACAATAAGAAATAAAAGTCATACCCAAGTGCATGGGGAAATGTTCATTGATAATCAGATATTTTAAACTTAAAACAGTCATGACATAACACCTTACATCTCTTAAAGTAGCAAAAATGTTTTATAATTATAATGCAGGATGGATGTAGTGGCTCGTGCCTATAATATCAGTTCACTGGGAGGCCGAGGCAGGAGGTTCCCTTGAGGCCAGGAGTTGGAGACCAGCCTGGGCAACATAGTGAGACCCTGTCACTACAAAAAATTTAAAAATTAGTCCAGCACGGTCCTGTGCTCTAGTAGTCTTAGCTACTCGGGAGGCTGAGGTGGGAGGATCCCTTCAGCCTGAGAGTTACAGTGAGCTATGATCACATAAGTGCACTCCAGCCTGGGCAATAGTGAGACCCTGTTTCTATAAAAATAAGTAAAATAAAATAATAATGCATAATGTTAGCAACATGGTAAAATAATAGTCACCATTGCTTCATACAACTCTTTCTGGTTTTTTTGAGATGGAGTCTTGCTCTGTTGCACTGGCTGGAGTGCAGTGTTGCCTCACTGCAACCTCTGCCTCCCAGGTTCAAGTGATTCTCCTGTCTCAGCCTCCTGAGTAGCTGGGACTACAGGCACACGCCACCACACCCTGCTAACTTTTGTATTTTTAGTAGAGGGTTTCACCATATTGGTCAGGCTGGTCTCAAACTCTACTGCTCTGCTGCCCAGGCTGGAATGCAGTGGTGTGACCTCGGCTCACGGCAACCTCCACCTCCCAGGATCAAGCGATTCTCCTGCCTCAGCTGCCCAAGTAGCTGGGACTACAGGCATGTGCCACCACACCCAGCTAATTTTTGTATTTTTAGTAGAGACAGGGTCTTGCCATGTGATTCACCCACCTTGGCCTCCCAAAGTACTGGGATTACAGGCGTGAGCCACCACGCCCAGCCCATACAACTCTTTGAATAGCAATATAGCGATCTTCATTTATTCAACAAACGGCTATTAGGGAGTTCCTATTGCAGGTTAAACACTACTCTAAGATCTCACTATAATGGAGGGAAGAGAGAATAAAGAAACAAACATACATGATGCAAGGTGGTGGTAGTGGTAGGAAGAAAAATAGAACCATGAGCAATAGGATATGCTAATTGAATTCAGCTTGGTTAGTCAGGGTAAGCCTCCCTGATAAGATGACATTTGAACAGAGCAACATGAATGAAGTGAGGGAGCAAACCTCATTCACACCTGTGGGAAGAGTGTTCCAGGCAAAGGGAACAGAAAGTACAGTGACCCTGAGGCAAGATCATACTGTGGTAGAACATCAACTGATTGCCTTTTAACCATGCACACAGTAACACTGAAGAAATGTTTAAATTAACTTACTTTATATACATACCACAATAAATGTATTAAGCAGAAGCAATATAGTCAAATATCTGTTTTTTATCTTAACTAAACCAAAACTTAACCTTAGTGGAAGGTGACATTGCCAAAAGTTTGCTTCACCCCATCCTCTTCTCAAAGCTAGAGTCTGCCAGACATGAAATGTTATGTCTTCATTTGCAGCATGCTCAGTCCTTTTCTAAATAATATCTAAACATGTGAATTAAAGTACTGTCACAGTTCAGAAAAAGGGTCATCACAATAAAGACAGAAAGTCTTGAGTGGAATTATCCAGTTTTGTAGTTTTTTGGTTTTTTTTTTTTTTTTTTTTTCTGAGACAGGGTCGTGCTCTGTTGCCCAGGCTGGAGTGCAGTGGCTTGATCTCGGCTCACTGCAACCTCTGCCTCCTGGATTCAAGCGATTCTGCCTCCCGAGTAGCTGGGATTACAGGTGCCTGCCATCATGCCTGGCTAATTTTTGTATTTTTAGTAGAGACAGGGTTTCACCATGTTGGCCAGGCTGGTCTCGAACTCCTGACCTCAAATGATCCACCCACCTCAGCCTCCCAAAGTGCTGGGATTCCAAGCGTGAGCCACTGCACCTGGTCAGTTTTGTAGTTTTAATTACCATCACTTTTCTAGTGAGCCTCAAATAAATCCCTAACCTGAACTTTAACCCTGAACTTCAGACTCAAATACACACCTGTCTACTTGACCTCTCCACTTAGATGTCTGATAGGCACTGCAAATTTAAATATCCAGGCTGGGCACCGTGGCTCACACCTGTAATCTCATCACTGTGGGAGGCAGAGGCGAGCAGATCACTTGAGTTTAGGAATTAAAGACCAGTCTGGGCAACACAGCAAGATCCTGTCCCTATAAAAAAAAAATTTGTAATTAGCCAGGCGTGTTGGGACATGCCTGTAAGTTCTAGCTACTAAGGAGGATAAGGCAGGAGGATCACGTCAGCCAGGAAGGTTGAGGCTGCAGTGAGCCATGATTACACCTCTGCACACCAGCCTGGGCAACAGAGCAAGAACCTGTCTGAAAAAAAAAATTAAATGCCCAAAACTGACCACTGATTTTCCATCTGCCCTCCCCACACACACGCATAGTTTCTCTAACAACTAATAGCAAGGCAATTCTTTTTTTTTTTTTTTTTTTTTGGAGATAGAGTCTCACTCTGTCACTCAGGCTGGAATACAGTGGTGCCATCTCAGCTCACTGCAACATGCGCCTCCTGGGTTCAAGCAATTTTCCTGCCTCAGCCTCCCAAGTAGCTGGGATTACAGGCATGTGCCACCATACCTAGCTAATTTTTATACTTTTAGTAGAGACAGGGTTTCACCATGTTGCCAATGCTGATCTCGAACTCCTGGCCTCAAGTGATCCACCGGCCTCAGCCTCCCAAAGTGCTGGGTTTACAGGTGTGAGCCACCACACCCAGCCAACTAATAGCAAGTCACAAGGCCCCATGTGACCACCTTCGTCACCTCTGTGACCTCCTACTCTAGCCTTCCATCACCCCTCTGGGTTGAATTGGCCCCCTTGCTGTTCCTCAAACACACCAGACATGTGCCCACCTCAAGGCCCTGGACTTGTTCCCTCTACTGAGAGTGATCTTCCCCTCCATACTCATCCATGGCCCATGTCCCAGTTTGATGAGGTCTTTACACAAAAGCCAAAGCAACTTTCTGAGTGAGGCCTTCCCTATACAACCTATCTAAAATAAACACACAAACAACTCCCTGATTTGAATTTTCCACTTTAGCATTTTATTGCCTTTTTCAAGACAAGGTCTTGCTCTATCACCCAGGCTGGAGTACTGTGGCATGATCATAGCTCACCACAGCCTTGAACTCTTGGGTTTATGCAATCCTCCTGCCCCATCGTCCCAGGGCCACAGGCATGTGCCACCATGCCTGGCTAATTTTTTATTTTTATTTTTTGTAGAGACAGGGCTCTCACTGTGTTCCCCAAGATGTTCTCAAACTCCGAGCCTCAAGCAATCCTACGCCTCAGCCTCCTAAAGCACTAGGATTACAGGAGTGAGCCACCATGCCTGGCCCATTTTATCACTGTTTAAAGTTATATATTTTTTACTTGTTTATTTTGTTTATTGTCTGTATCTCCCTATTAGAATGTAATCCTATAAGCCCCAAGGGCAGAGATTGTTGTCTATTTTGTTCACTGATATATCCCCAGTGCCCAGAATGGTGCCTGCCACCTGGTAGACACTTGATAAATATTCACTGAATGAATAAGAGTGGGAAGGAAAAGCACGTAATAACCATGTGGTGTGGATCAGAGACAACAGGAAACATTCTTATTAGCAGAAAACTAATTTAGGGAGATTACTAAGAAAGTCAGGTGTGGTCATGCAAAAGATTCTACAAAATATAACTAAGTGTCTGAGTCACCAAGATAGGGGCTGGGGGTCAAATAGTCTCTGACAGAGAAAACTGACTCCCTCCCCAACTCACAGTTTACATCCAGCTCCCTCTTCAGAATCACAGTCCCCTGAGGGCTGAGAACTCCAGAATCTACACATGCCCAGCCCCCATACATACCTTGGTCCTGGAAGATGGGTGGGAGCTAATGGGGCAAAGGGATGTCTAAGGTATGTTTCTTTCAGCTGGGATACTCTCAGGTAAGGCATGGTAACAGAAAATCCAGTTCAAACTGGTGTCAATAATAAAGAACATTTGGGAGGCTGAGGTGGGAGGATCCCTTGAGCCTAGGAGTTCAAGATCAGCCTGAGAAACCAAGCAAGACCCTGTATCTTGCTTACAAAAACTAAAAATTAATAATAACAAAAAAAATTAGCCAGGCAGCCGGGCACAGTGGCTCACGCCTGTAATCCCAGCACTTTGGGAGGCCAAGGCAGGCAGATGACCTGAGTTCGGGAGTTCAGGACCAGCCTGACCAACATGGAGAAACCCTGTCTCTATTAAAAACACAAAATTAGCTGGGCATGGTGGCGCATGCCTATAATCCCAGCTACTAGGGAGGCTGAGGCAGGAGAATCGCTTCAACCTGGGAGGCAAATGTTGCGATGAGCCTAGATTGCACCACTGCACTCTAGCCTGGGCAACAGGAGCAAAACTCCACCTCAAAAAAAAAAAAAAAAAAAAAAAAAGGAATGGACTCAGACAAGGCTGTTTCTCCTTATAGGGGCAGAAATGGCTGTAGTTTTTCAAGATTTTACATCTTTGCACTAGACTTCAATCTATCACTTCAAATTACTGGGCTTCAATCTGTTTGGGTCGTTTGTCATAGATTCATTCTAAAGCAACGCCTGTGACCAGAGAAAAGTCAACACACAAAGGAGGGTAGAGCTGGCTCGGGCCATCCCCTGATCCAAACACTGGGCCCAGGGATGGGATTTTTCTAACTGATTTAGGACACGCCACTGAGGCTGGAAGTGAAGCCAATCCTATCTAAATAGCTCCTCCATAGGGAACAGTGTGTGAATGGATGGTGGACCAACTACAGAATCCATGACAAAGACATATCCACCCAGGGGGGTCCAGGAGACCACTGTCTACTTCTATTCTGACTTGGGTCTAGTTATCCCTCTCCTCACCAGGGCCAGGCACTGCAGAGGCTCACCAAATTTCTGTTGGGAACCTGGTGCATACCAGGCTGTAGGCATCACCTAGGACCTTGGTTTGCACAGCGTGGAAGCCGAGTCAATCCTGGTCTCTTTTAGTGCCTCTTTAATCAGCCCCGTGATGCCCCCAACTCTTCCTGTCATCCTAATGCAAGTGAATCCAGATAGTGGGCCTCTCCTATACTCTTGGGATGATGCTGCCCTCTGTGTTTCCTGCTACTACTACAGCGTCATGAGCCTGTATCACCTGGAACCTTGGTTCATTCATAGATGTGAGCTCCCTCCACCTTCTGCTTTAACTGAAACCTGGCTGAGGACACGGCATGAGGCCTTGCTAACTTCATCAAGATAGCCCACCTACCATGTGATAAGGAGGAAAGTGGTCCGCATCCCCTGCCCTCACTGCCTCTTTCAGATCACCACTGTTCTTTGGGCTCCCTTCCTTGGCACTTCCCCTATGTTCACTAAGGACTTTGGCCCCTGACTCACAGACTTCCCAGGAGAAATACTGCCATCGTCCTGGGTGATTTAGTATCCCTGTGGATAACACCTTCTATATCTTAATCTTAAAGTCTCTATCCCCCTTGTCTTCAGTGACCTTAGCCCTTCTTACTGCTCAGGCCACTCATTCCCTTGGTCACACTCTGAGCCTTGTCATCACCTAAAAGTAATACTCTGACAAAATCCGATTATCCAAACCTAAGCACCTGTTCTTATAGCTCCCCCTTCCTTATCTCATTACATCTGTGTCCCCTTAACCTTCCATCTTCTTGTCATCACATAGTACTGAGCAGTGTAGGGAAAGCTCCATTCCCCTGTGGACTGGTGCCAGGGTCTTCAACCCCCTGACATCTGGATTCTCTCTCTACTACACCACTGAAGCCACTAACGTCGCCAGGGACTTCCTTGTTGCTAAACTAGAGGGACCTCTTATCTTCTTAGTCCTCTAGGTCCTTATCTTTTTAGTCCTCTTCTCTGTGTTGACCACTTCTTCATTCTTGAAATCCTCTTCTGCTGCCACTAAATTGCCGGTCACCTGTCATTTTTTTCTATCTCCTCAAATGTGCTTTCTCCTTCTTCTTCACTAATTCCTTTTCTTCCCATCAGCCCCATAAATGTTGCTGTTCCTAGAGCTCTGTCTTGGTTTACTTCTCCTTTCATTTTACAAATTCTTCTTGGATTATCTCACTCATACCCACGGTTTCAACAACCACCTAAATGCCAATGATGTCCAAACCTAAATTTGGGGACTTGATTGCTCATTGGGTATTGCCACTAGCATGCCCTGTAGGGACCTTAATTTCAGCATTTCCCAAATTGAACTTTCTATTCTCTACCCTACACTCTGTGGGACATGACAGAACGTATGGCCGGGTGCGGTGGCTCATGCCTGTAATGCCAGCACTTTGGGAAGCTGAGGCAGGTGGATCACTTGAGGTCAGGAGTTCAAGACCATCCTAGCCAACAAGGTGAAATCCCGTCCGTACTAAAAATACAAAAATTAACTGGGTGTGGTGACACGCACCCGTAATTCCAGCTACTCAGGAGGCTGAGGCAGGAGAATTGCTTGAACCCAGGAGGCGGAGGTTGCAGTGAGCTAAGATCGCACCACTAAACTCCAGCCTGGGTGACATAGCCAGACTCCATCTCAACCAAAAAAAAAAGAAAGAAAAAAAAGAAGTTGAGTCATATGTAAAGCTGAAAAGAGATGAGACCCCAGCATGTCCTCTGAGGACTCTGCATGAGGGTCTCACATCACCTTTTGAACCGTGGGCTCTTACCAGGCATTCCAGGTCTTATGTAAACGGACTGAGAATTTTCTAGAAAGGGAGACACCAGCTCTGGTAATGGAGCTCCCAAAACTGCCTAGGGGAAAAGCAGTCCCTATTGACACAGCGCCTCCTGGGTGCCACTGTGATTGAGGGATGCAAAGTAATCTGAGGTCTCAGGATGAACAAAGCTTTGGATGACATTAATTTAACCTACTCAGTTTGTCATCTGTTTTCTTGGTCTGTGGTGCAAGAAACAAAAAACCTAACCAACTACTTTAAGAAGGAAAAGGGGGGATTGAAGCTTGCTGGAAGCATAATTGAGTGTTTCAAGTAGCAACTAAACCAGAAGAATAAAAGGGAAACTGATTTGGGGCCTTGGTCAGATACGAATGGAACCAAAGATTCAATGTCTAGTTCTCTGGTTTCCTCTGCACGCTGCCTTCAACTTTCCCCACCACTGCCTGAACTCCTCAGTGTGACTGAGTGCCGTTAGCTCCCTGGCCTCATTCACATCCCACTTGCCACTGGCAGAGAGGGACTGGTCTATTCTCACTCTGTTCTGCAAAGGGACTCTGGCCTGGCTTGGCTTGGAGGGAGACCCCCAAACTATTGGTGGTTGAGCTGTGAAGAGATCTGATGAGACCTCTTGATTCAAGTCTGCCACTGGATCAATTAGCTATACGCCATGGGGAGAGGGTTGCATAGTACAGACCTGGTCACTGGGCACTCACCCTGTGTGACAAGGACAATTTCCAGGGTAGAAGGATGTGTAAGAATATTAGAATTTGGGGCCAGTGGGGTGGCTCACACCTGTAATCCCAGCACTTTAGGAGGCCAAGGTGGGTGGATCGCCTGAGGTCAGGAGTTCGAGACCAGCCTGGTCAACATAGTTAAACCCCGTCTCTACTAAAAAATACAAAAAATTAGCTGGGCATGGTGGCGGGCACCTATAATCCCAGCTACTCAGGAAGCTGAGGCAAGAGAATCACTTGAACCTGGGAGGCAGAGGTTGCAGTGAGCTGAGATTCCGCCATAGAGCTCCAGGGCAACAAGAGCTAAACTCTGTCTCAAAAAAAAAAAAAAAAAAAAAAGGAAAAAGAATATTAGAATTTGGACTGCAATTACAATATTAGAATTAGAATATGGGCAGCCACCCTAGTGGGGATTACTACATCATTGCTAAGTAATTTTTTTTTCTTTTTTTCTTAAGATAGAATCTCACTTTATCACCCAGGCTGGAGTGCAGTGGCACAACGTTGGCTCACTGCAACCTCCATATTCTGGATTCAAGTGATTCTCCTGCCTCACTAAATACAGAAATACAGAAATACAATAATTTCTGTATTTTTAGTAGAAACGGAGTTTGGCCATGTTTCCCAGGCTGGTCTCAAACCCCTGGGCTCAAGCCATCTCCCAGCCTTGGCCTCCCAAAGTGCTGGGATTACAGGGGTGAGCCATCGCACCCGGCCGCTAAGTGCTTTTTAATTCTTTCCCACAACACAGTCAAATAGCCTTAGCACGTTGCCCATGATAATGAGGTCATGTGCCAAAGCACATAAGGACATGGCTGAACCCTCTCTCCTTGCTCTGTCAGTCCCTCAGGCCCTTGGGCTGTGCCTCCTCTCCTGGCTTCCAAGGCCTCAGCCCCTCTCCCAGGCTGCTTGCAAAAGTGTCTACACAAACCCTGCCCTCTGTGTTCCCTCCCTCTCAGGTGATCTCGTTTCTTGTTATGCCCAAAGGGAGAGCCTTGAAGTCTCCCGGAAGGGAAACATCTACAGATATAAATCTGCATGCGCTCCATAAGACTGGCGGTTGAGGAAGGGTTTCCTTCTAAGATCTGGTGCAGCCGGGCACGGTGGCTCACGCCTGTAATGCCAGCACTTTGGGAGGCCAAGGCAGGCGGATCTCTTGAGCCCAGGAGTTCAAGGTCAGCCTGGCCAACATGGCAAACCCTCGTCTCTACAAAAATACTAAAATTAGCCTGGCACAGTAGCTCTGGTAATCCCAGCTATTCAGGAGGCTGAGGCAGGAGAATAGCTTGAACCCAGGAGGCAGAGGTTGCAGTGAGTCAAGACCGCACCGCTGCACTCCAGCCTGGGTGACCAGAGTAAAACCCTGTCTCAAAAAAACCCCAAAAAACCAAAACCAAACAAACAAAAAAACCTGATGCAGAAGAATAGGTGAGGGGAAGGAGCATTTGTGTTGCAGACTCCCCAAATAGGTCTGGGTCCCTCCCCAAGTGAGGGGATTTTCTGACCCCCTAGATGTGTAAGCCAGTGTGTGTGTGTGCGTGTGTGTGTGCTCATGCGTGAGCCTGTGTGACAGACCAACCGCGTGCAACTGACAAGTGTGCAGCTGAGAGTGGGCGGTGATTGTCCCAGGCCCTTCCCACTCACTCCAGGTGCAAGCTGGGATCCAAGCTTTCTGCCTCTGGCTTACAATTGAATTTGACGTCTGCACTGGCCCTTGCTGCTCCCTAAGGTCTGAGCTCTTATTCACCTTCTGGCCACTTTGGTTAGCATCTCCTCCTCTAGTTTCAGCTTTCATATTAAACCCCAAACCCAGCCTGTGGGAAAGTCCTCCAGTCAACCTCACACCAGCAACAGTCTTGGGGCTCAGCAGCAAATATGCATACTAATTCCGGTGGGGGAGGGAGCTAGATTCTTCCTGGTCCTGTCTGGGCACTAAGGAGTAAGAAAGATAGAGAAGCAGCTGCCCTGCCAAAGGGGAAGAAATGTTCAACTCCGAAGTACAGCTCTGCCCTCCATCACTAGCCTCCAGCTCTGTCTCTACTGGGGCCGCTCAGCATTTGGGGACCAGGAGATAGGAAGGGACCTAAGAGGACCTGTGGGTGGTGATGCTCAAGACTCAGGCACAAGGACCTGGGCACAGAGAAGGCAGCACCAGGAACACTGGGAACAGGAGGATGGTGTAGGGGGCATGAGGGACAGTGCCTAGATCTAGCCTGCTGAAGGAGCAGACAGCAGAGCTGGTGTTACAGCAAGAGGAGCTGCTCTGGGCCCTTTCCAGAAGAAGATGGGGCTCCAAAGAGGACAACATTGCAATGGTGACACAAGTCCTTCTCTTCTTTTCTTCCCAGGGTTGTTGTGACTCCTTTCTTGGTGGAAAAAGCCTAGGCTCTCTTACATACATTCCTTTCATTTGCTCATTCATCAATATTTTCAGCTTTTGTCTGAACAAGAATAAACAGAAATTCTTATTTTTCAGAAGTTTGCTTATTGCAGAATTGAAACCCAGCAATGGAAAACATGAACCTGGCAGTGAAACTGGCTTCACTGCAGTGAAACACACTATGCTCTTGCCACCTTAATAACCTGCACAGTTGCATTCCTGTGGGCCTTGTTCATGATGATGGATCCCACTACCTAGGAAACACTTCTGCCTCATCCACTTGGCAAACTCTTACCATCTTTCAAGCCCTAGTTGAGGTGTCGCCTCTCCTGGGAACAGCAATACCCACCTCTTTAACCCATGGATTAATTGCTTATCATTTGGTCCCCATAGAGACCTATGCTTGCCACAAAAGAACATTATTTTATTGTATATGGTTGTTTCTGCCTAGTACTGCCACTAAACTATGTATAATGGAGAAGGAGGAAGGATTATCTTGTTTGTATTTGTATCTGTATCCGTGTCTAGCACTAGCTAATAACTGCTCAGCATTCAGGTACCAGGAGAAAGAAGGGGACCTGGGGTTGACATTGCTCAAGTCTCAGGCACAGGTGCCTGGGCACAGAGGAGACAGCACCAGAACACTGGGAGCAGGAGGATGACGCAGGAGACATGAGGGTGCAAGGACTAGCACAATGCAAGTTCTTAAAGTAAATGTTACTGCACATGGTGGCTCACACCTGCAATCCTAGCACTTTGGGAGGCCAAGGTGGGCAGATGGCTTGAGTTCAGGACTTTGAGACCAGCCTGGACAACATGGCAAAATCCCATTTCTACAAACAAACAAAAATTAGCTAAGCATGGTGACAGGAGCCTGTAGTCCCAGCTACTTGGGAGGCTGAGGTGTGAAGATGGCTTGGGCCTGGAGACTGCAGTGAGCCAAGATTGTGCCACTGCACTCCAGCCTGGGCAACAGAGTGAGACTGTCTCAAAAAATAAAAATAAAATTAAAAAAAATGTTTATTGAAAAAAATGAACCAAAAAATTGAATCAACAAAGTAAACCTAAGTGCCATTTTCCTGTATGCCCTGGTCCCTTCAATGTCGGAGCCAGGAATCTAATTGGGAAGCACATGGTGGAGCCAGGTCCTCTGTCTTCCCCAGCTTCAGTATTTTGGCCAATCGTTTACCAAGGAAGCTTAAGGCTAGGGGTGGCTCATGCCTGTAATCCCCGCACTTTGGGAGGCCGAGGCAGGAGGATTGTTTGAGGCTAGGAGTTTGAGGCCAGCCTGGACAACACACCAAGACCCCATATGTACAAAAAAATTTTAAAGTGCCGGGCGCGGTGGCTCAAGCCTGTAATCCCAGCACTTTGGGAGGCCGAGACGGGCGGATCACAAGGTCAGGAGATCGAGACCATCCTGGCAAACACAGTGAAACCCCGTCTCTACTAAAATACAAAAAACTAGCCGGGTGACGAGGCGGGCGCCTGTAGTCCCAGCTACTCGGGAGGCTGAGGCAGGAGAATGGCGGGAACCCGGGAGGCGGAGCTTGCAGTGAGCTGAGATCCGGCCACTGCACTCCAGCCTGGGCGACAGAGCAAGACTCCGCCTCAAAAAAAAAAAAAAAAAAAAAAAAAAAAAATTTTAAAGTTAGCTAGACATGGTGGTGCATGCCTGTAGTCCTAGCTACTCTCGGGTCTGAGGCAGGAGGATAACTTGAGCCTAGGAGTTTGAGGCTACAGTGAGCCATGATTATGCCACTGCACTCCAGTCTGAGTGAGAGTAAGGCCCCATCTGCAAATAATAATAATAATAAAGAATGAGGAGCCCTGAAATACAACCTTTTCCCAATTTCAAATACAAATTTAAGACTCCTCATGTGCTTTTTTTTTTTTTTAGATGGAGTCTCACTCTGTCACCTAGGCTGGAGTGCATTGGTGTGATCTCGGCTTACTGCAACCTCCACCTCCCGGGTTAAAGTGATGCTCGCTCCTGCCTTAGCCTCCTGAGTAGCTGGGATTACAGGCGTGCACAATCATGCCCAGCTAATTTTTGCATTTTTAGTAGAGATGGGGTTTCACCATGTTGGTCAGGGTGGTCTCAAAATCCTGACCTCATGATCCACCCACCTTGGCCTCCCAAAGTGCTGTGATTACAGGCATGAGCCACCGTGCCTGGCCTGCCTCAGGAGCTTTTATCTCCATTTTCATTCCCCAGGAATATGTTGTTCAATACTTGTAGCAATAGTGTGTAACAGGAAAACAAACTGCACATTTTATTGTCCAAATCACCTGGCTGCATAGGTCTCTTTAATTATTAATGGAACTATGGGATGTCTAACCTTGTTCAACAGAAGTCAAGGTCTAGCAATAAAATTCTTTCTGGAACTGCTGTGTCTGGTGCTTTGCACCAAGTAGCCACTAGAAAGTTAATGCTATAAGTACATGTAACCAGGAAAGCGAGGCAGGCCAGGAGGAGATGCTGTGGGGTCTGCTGCTATCACATGCCATTCTTGACATAGCAGAAACCTCAACCAAGGAATGAACCCAGGCACCCTCAGATCTTTGGCATGCAATTCTCTGCCATGCTGTTAGGGAAGGAGAGTCAGAGAGACATCATTTTAAAATCAATTCCATCTTTTTTGTTTTTTTTTTGAGACACAGTCTCACTCTGTCACCCAGAGTACAGTGGCACAATCTGGAGTGCAGTGGCATAATCTTGGCTCAATGCAAACTGCGCCTCCTGGGTTCAAGTGATTCTCCTGCTTCAGCCTCCTGAGTAGCTGGGATTACAGGTATATGCCACCACGCCTGGCTAATTTTTGTATTTTTAGTAGCGACGGGATTTCACCATGTTGGCCAGGTTGGTCTTGAACTCCTGACCTCAAGTGATCCACCTACCTCAGCCTCCCAAAATGCTAGAATTACAGGCATGAGCCACCGTGACTGGCCTAAACTCCATCTTAAAACTAGCCAAGGCACATTCCTTGCCACTCATGACTCATGATCACAAGCTGTTTACAGTTGTACTTAAAGGTACTTGCAAGGACATACTCCTACAGTAACTAAAAGTCCAGATGTCCCAATACCCATAACAATATATGCTTTCAAGATAATTATAGTGGCCAGATGCAGTGGCTCATGCCTGTAATACTAGCATTTTGGGAGGCCAAGGAGGGAGGATTCCTTGAGCCCAGGAGTTTGAGACCAACCTGGGCAACATAGCCAGACCCCATCTCTACGAAAATAAAAAAAAAAAATTAGCCAGGCATGGTGGTGTGCAACTGTGGTCCCAGCTATTCAGGAGGCTGAGGTGAGAGGATCACTTGAACTTGGAAGGTGAAGGTTGGAGTGAGCTGAGATTGTGCCACTGCATTCTAGCCTGGGTGAGAAAATGAGACTCTGTCCCAAAAAAAAAAAAACCCAAAATATAACTATAGTTACACTTTGAGGTACTTACACACTAGAATGTCAAGGATAGATTTCTTTAAATCAACAGAATAATAAATTTTGTGATGCTGTCAACCTACTCTCATGTAGACACATCTTAGCCTAGTTTTTATGTAGACAAGACCTCTATATAAGAAAAACTTAACGATGAGGCGTTCCTCCTCTTGCCTTCTGAGAATGTTCTACTCTGTAACAGTAGCCTGCCTTTCTTTCTTTCTCTCTCTTTCTCTCTTTCTCTCTTTCTCTCTCTCTCTCTCTCTCTCTCTCTCTCTCTCTCTCTCTCTCTCTCTTTCTTTCTCTCTTTCTTTCTCACATGGAGTCTTCTCTCTGTCACCCAGGCTGGAGTGCAATGGCACAATCTCAGCTCACTTCAACCTCCGCCTCCTGGGTTCAACCAATTCTCTTGTTTCACCCTCCTCCTGGGACTACAGGCGCCCGCCACCACGCCCAGCTAATTTTTATATTCTTAGTAGAGACAAGGTTTCACCATATTGGTTAGGCCAGTCTTAAACTCCTGACCTCAGATGATTCACCCGCCTCAGCCTCCCAAAGTGCTGGGATTACAGGCATGAGCCACCACCCCCAGCCGACAGTAGCTTTCAATAAACTATCTCTTCTCACTGCACTGTGACTTACTTTGAATTCCTTACTATACAAGATCCAATAACCTTCTCTTGGGGTCTGGATCAAGACCCATTTTTCTGGCAACAATACAATATCTAGATGATTTAACTCATGGCTACAAGTTATAGAAATATGTTGCATTAGGCAAGCTCTTTTCATTTCAAGCAACTGACTCACCTTAAAATAGCTTAAGCCAAAAGAGGAATATGTATAGGCTCAAGGAACCAAACCAAGATTGGCGTTAGGGACTCAGACGTTCTCAGATCTTGCCCTCCTCATTTCTCAATTCTGCTTCTGTGTCAGTTCATTCACTTCACCTGCAAGTCAGCTTTTGCTAAGCAGCTTGGCTTCCTTATCTTTGCCAGCAACTGGAGCATCTGCAAGGTTCCAAGAGAAACTCCATTTGGTCCAGCCCAGATCATATAGGTGCCCCTGTATTCAAGGGAGTAGTGCCCATTATCAAAAATTTGTAGGGGGAGTAGAGGATGATTATTGGACAAATCTTTGCAAGCCAGGTGACTTGCTCAATTTCTATTGACTGCATATGCTAATAATTTTTTTTTTTTTTTTTTTTTTTTTTTTTTTTCTGAGACAGGGCCTCACTCTGACATCCAGGCTGGAGTGCAGATCTTGACTCACTGCAACTGCTGCCTTCTAGGCTCATGTGGTCCTCCCACCTCAGCCTCCCAAGTAGCTGAGACTACAGGTACACACCATCATGCCTGGCTAATTTTTGTATTTTTAGTAGAGATGGGGATTCACAAGTTGCCCAAGCTAGTCTCGAACTCTTGAGCTCAAGCAATTCCCAAAATGCTAGGGCTACGGATGTGAGCCACCATGTCTCAAATACACACACACACACACACACACACACACACATATATATATATATATATATATTTTTTTTTTTTTTTTTTTTTTTTTGAGATGGAGTTTGGCTCTTATTGTCCGGGCTGGAGTGCAATGGCATGATCTCAGCTCACCACAAACTCTGCCTCCTGGGTTCAAGCGATTCTCCTGCCTCAGTCTCCAGAGTAGCTGGGATTACAGGCATGCGCCACCACACCCAGCTAATTTTGTATTTTTAGTGGAGACAGGGGTTCCTCCATGTTGGGCAGGCTGGTTTCCAACTCCCGACCTCATGTGATCCGCCCACCTTGGCCTCCCAAAGTGCTGATATTACAGGCATGAGCCACCGCACATGGCCCCGGCCTCAAATATTTTTTAAAAGGCAAAGGAGTGGGAAAGCTTCGGTAATCCCACCACTCACATGAATGACAGCTGTTGTTGGCCTTTATTCTTTTAATGCTTTAACAACAATCCCATGTGTACAATTTTGTTTGCTGATTTTTTTTTTTACTTTATTATAACACATACATTTCTCTAATCATAAAAACTTCTTGAAACGCTGCTTTAAATAGCTATGTAGTACACTTTAAAGACTCACCTAGGCTGGAGTGCAGTGGCACATTCTCAGCTTACCGAAACCTCCAGCTCCTGGGTTTAGGTGATTCTTCTGCCTCAGCCTCCCAAGTAGCTGGATTACAGCACCTGCCACCACACCTGGCTAATTTTTGTATTTTTAGTAGAGGCGGGGTTTCACCATGTTGGCCAGGCTGATCTTGAATTCCTGACCTCAAATGATCCACTCATCTCGGCCTCCCAAAGTGCCGGAATTACAGGCATGAGCCACCACTCCCAGCCCTCTGAAGACTTTTAACCACTTCATCCAGAAGAAAAGAAGGCAGCAGCAGCTGAATGAGGAGGCATTCCTTCTGTGCATGTGCTTCTGTCCTCAGTCCCCGGAGGCACTTTAAGTTCCTGGGACACAATTCCGACTTCAGAGGAGAGGGCATTAGACTGGAATTCCCCCTCCCCATTTCCTGCACTTCCCAAAACTTGTCTCATTCACACTTATTCTTCCTCTGCTCCAGACTCAGAGGACTTGCTACAAATTTGGCTAGTGGTTCAGCCAAACACCTTTAGGTTTGAATTCTGATGCTGTAGCTCTGTAATTGGGGAAACATTTTACCTCTCTAAAAACCATTTGTAAAATGGGGATTTTGTCACAGAGTTCTTATGAGGATTAAATGTCATTATGTATATAAAACACTTAGCACGTAGATGATAAATAATAGCAAAATAAGCAAAACCCAGGCCAGATGCGGTGGCTCACACCTGTAATGCCAGCACTTTGGGAGGTCTAGTCAGACAGATCACTTGAGCCCAGGAGTTTGAGACCAGCCTGGGCAACATGGCAAAACCCTGTTTCTACCAAAAATACACAAATTAGCCAGGCATGGTGGTGCACACTTGTGTCACCAGCTACTTGAAAGACTGAGACAGGAGGATCATTTGAGCCCGGGAGGTCGAGCCTGTGGTGAGCCGAGATTGGGCCACTGTACTCCAGCCTGGGCTATAAAGTGAGACCCTATCTCAGCAAAACAAAACAAAACAAAACACCCCAGCAAAACCCGAAGAAGATTCCCCTCTAATTATAGCCCTCTCCTCCCTTCCCCTTCTCTTTCAGTCATGCTTCTTGCAAATGATCTGTGCTTGCTATCTCTATTTCCTCATCTCCCATTTAAATCTCAACCCATTGTAATCTGGCTGTTTCCCCTGCTCACCAAATATCTTCTAAAGCACTCTAGATATCTTCACAGAGCATTGTTCAATCTTTTCTGTATTAGTCGCAGTTAATCAATTTCTCCTTCAAAATTCTCTTGTTCTTTATCAGATTCCATCTAGTTTTCCTAATTCTCAGCCTGCACCTTCTTACTCTCCTTTGCTTCCTCAACTCTCTTTCAAGTCAGGGGTCCTCAACCCCTGAATTAAGGTGAAAACCCCATGGTACCAGTTCGTGGCCTGTTAGGAACTGGCCTGCACAGCAGGAGATGAGCAGCAGGCAAGCCAGAGAAGCTTCATCAGTATTTACAGCTGCTCCCGATTGCTTGCATTACCACCTGAGCTCCACCTCCCATCAGATCAGCCATGGCATTAGATTCTCATAGGAGCACGAACTCTATTGTGAACTGCACATGCGAGGGATCTAGGTTGCATGCTTCTTATAAGAACCTAAGCCGGGCGCGGTGGCTCAAGCCTGTAATCCCAGCACTTTGGGAGGCCGAGACGGGCGGATCATGAGGTCAGGAAATCGAGACCATCCTGGCTAACACGGTGAAACCCCGTCTCTACTAAAAATACAAAAACTAGCCGGGCGAGGTGGCAGGCGCCTGTAGTCCCAGCTACTCGGGAGGCTGAGGCAGGAGAATGGCGTAAACCCGGGAGGCGGAGCTTGCAGTGAGCTGAGATCTGGCCACTGCACTCCAGTCCAGGCGACAGAGCGAGACTCCGCCTCAAAAAAAAAAAAAAAAAAAAAGAACCTAATCCCTGATGATGTGTCACTGTCTCTCATCACCCCAAGATGCGACCATCCAGTTGCAGGAAAACAAGGTCAGGGCTCCCACTGATTTACATTATGGTGAGTTGTATAATTATTTCATTATATATTACAATGTAATAATAATAGAAATACAGTGCACAATAAATGTAAGGTGCTTGCATTATCTTGAAACCATTCCCCTGCAACCCCTCAACCCCGGTGAAAAAATTGTCTTCCACAAAACCAGTCCCTGGTGCCCAAAAGGTTAGGGATCACCTTTTTAATTAGTATTTGTCTTCAACTTTCATATGTCTAGAAAAAGCATGATTCTTTGCTATGAGATCTGAGTTGGAATTCTGACTCTGCTACCTACTAAATTGATTCCCTAAATTATTTTACTCCCTTGAGCCTTCATACTTTCACCTGCAAGAAAGTTCCTCCTCTCCTGGATAGTCATCCTAAATCGAATTGTATACCAAACCTATATTTCCAGGCCGGGTGCGGTGGCTCACGCCTGTAATCCCAGCACTTTGGGAGGCTGAGGCAGGCAGATCACAAGGCCAGGAGTCCTAGACCAACATAGTGAAACCCTGTCTCTACTAAATATACAAAAATTAGCCAGGCATGGTGGCGGGTGTGTGTAGTCCCAGCTACTTGGGAGGCTGAGGCAGGAGAACCACTTGAACCTGGCAGATGGAGGTTGTGGTGAGCCAAGATCATGCCACTGCACTGCAGCGTGGGCAACAGAGACTCCGTCTCAAAAACAAAACAAACAAACAAAAAAACTGTATTTCCCATTGGCATAATGAATTAGTAAGCATAAATTGGAATTCCAGGCCTGGAAACCTATTTCATACCATAACTATGTCAAAAATCAGAACAAATATATGCTCTTCAAAATGTTTATTAACCATATAAAACTAAACAATGTGAACTGTGATGTAAATGTTCCTTTGAGGTATTTTTCTTCATGGGCTGGACTGGCTGAAGTTTCTTTGACTCTTAGTTTAATGAAGTTTGGACACAACATGCCATCTTTTCCTGGTGAATCTTCCTAGGGCATACATAGATATTTTTCCTTACTCCAGAGACCTTTGAATTTGCACTGAAAATTAGGGTCATCTGCCACAAAGAAAAAAGAAAGTTCAGTGATGTTCAGATGAATGCCTCTCAAAAGTTTTTGAATGCTAAATATTGGGAGAGGGACAGTTTCAATGATGTCTTATTCTTCCATTTTTATAGACATCTACTTTGCTGAGCTTCCAAGAAATGTCTAGCAATATTATCAGTTTGCAAGAGAAATTTCTAGATTCACTTACTCTGCAGTGTCAGTTTCAGTGATGCTTTTTACAATTATACAAATACCTTCAAAAATACTGAATGAGGCAGTTTCCTCCAAATTCCTAGTTCCAGGCTTCACTTAAGATTTACATGATATCCAAAACACTTCCAAAATTCTTTTTTGATCTATCCTCCTTGTATTAATGCTTTAATTGGCCTTTGCAAATTTCACAAATAAAGATACCTTAAGAATGCAACAAATTCTGTAGCAAGCCAACTTAGGAAAAAAAATGCAACAGCTTATTTGCTCTGTTGGTCAAAGTCAGTGAGATGCTTTGTAAAGATTGGGGAAGAAGGAAAACTACTCTATTGTCAGGATGCTGCTGCTTAAGAATTGGGAGACAGCCTGGAGCATCCCAGGACAGTTAGCATTAAACCTAGCTATTATGAACTTTTAAAAAAATGCCATAGTTTCTTTTTTTTCTTGAGACAGAGTTTCACTCTCGTTGCCCAGGCTGGAGTGCAATGGCACAATCTCGGCTCACCACAACCTCCCCCTCCTGGGTTCAAGCAATTCTCCTGCCTCAGTCTCCTGAGTAGCTGGGAGTACAGGCATGGGCCACCACGCCCGACTAATTTTGTATTTTTAGTAGAGACAGGGTTTCTCCATGTGGGTCAGGCTGGTCTCAAACTCCCGAACTCAGGTGATCCGCCCACCTGGGCCTCCCAAAGTGCTGGGATTACAGGCGTGAGCCACCAAGCCCGGCCTTTTTTTTTTTTTTTTTTTTGAGAAGGAGTCTCGCTCTGTTGCCCAGGCTGGAGTGCAGTGGCATGATCTTGGCTCACTGCAACCTCCACCTCGTGGGTTCAAGCAATTCTCTGCCTCAGCCTCCCAAGTAGCTGGGATTACAGGCATGTGCCACTACACCTGGCTAATTTTAGTAGTTTTTTTTTTTTTTTTTTTTTTTTTTTTTTTTTTTTTTTGAGGCGGAGTCTCGCTGTGTCGCTGGGACTGGAGTGCAGTGGCCAGATCTCAGCTCACTGCAAGCTCCGCCTCCCGGGTTTACGCCATTCTCCTGCCTCAGCCTCCCGAGTAGCTGGGACTACAGGCGCCCGCCACCTCGCCCGGCTAGTTTTTGTATTTTTAGTAGAGACGGGGTTTCACCGTGTTAGCCAGGATGGTCTCGATCTCCTTACCTCGTGATCCGCCCGTCTCGGCCTCCCAAAGTGCTGGGATTACAGGCTTGAGCCACCGCGCCCGGCCAATTTTAGTAGTTTTAGTAGAGATGGAGTTTCACCATCTTGGCCAGGCTGGTCTTGAACGAACTCCTGACCTCATGATCCGCCCACCTTGGCCTCCCAAAGTGCTGGGATTACAGGCTTGAGCCACTGCACCTGGCCTCAAAAAAATGCCATAGTTTCTTGACTTCCGGAACAAAGTGGAGTGAAAATCAAAGCTTAATAATGGACTCTTCAAAATACATTAGTTCATTAATTAAAAGTCTACTGCTCTTGTATTCTTGACAGGATAAAGTTAAGGCAACAGTTTCAATTTGCAGTCAATCACAATATGTAATACCTCCTACCCAACCACATAGTCAATACTTAAAAATTTTCTACCTTACCAAAGTCAGCTTTCCAAAAAAGAAAAGTTTTATCGATGGCAAATACCTGTCTCAAACAGTAGCATACCCCTGCATTTTAGTTAAGTGTTCTGAAAAAAGCTTCAATGCTTCAATTTTAGCAACAAACAAACACTGTTCAAAGTTTCAAACCGTTCATAGTCATTACTGTACAATAATGTTGAAATTAGTCTGAACATAATTCCCTGCATCTATTCTCCAATCTACCACCAGTATCTTCATAAGATATGTATAGTCTTTCGAACCTTCATTCTACCTTGCACAATCCCTCCAGCATTAGCATTTATTACATTTTATTGTCATTATATATTTACAAAAGTCTCCTCTATTTTATCCTGATTTCCTAGTGGGCAAAAACTAATTCTTACTGGTCTCTGATCTACTACATAGTCAGCACATAGCACTCAACAAAAGTACCTTTAGGTTAAATATGAGTCTAACTCGCATATCAGCTTTTAGATGGCCTAAGAATTCCCTCTTTGAACACCAAATATCAGTTTTCCTTAATCCAATATTCTTATGTGAAAATTTTACTACAAATATTGATGAAAAACACCTGAATGTTTCTTTGAAGCTAGTGCACTGGAAAAATACACCTTAGTGACTTAAAATGATCATAAATTAACACTGATTATATATATATATATTTTAGGAGACAGGCTCTCACTCTGTAACCCAGGCTGGAATGCAATGGCAGCATCGTAGCTTATTTTATAGGTGCAAGCCACAGCACCCAGCCCAATTATCGTGATCTTTTTATAGCTTTGTCATCAGTAGCTACTAAAAGGTGTGAGTTGCATGCTCCAGTTCCTGTAGCTTTTTAGGTTTTATCACACATACTCACCAGCTTTTATATCTAATTCTTCTGTCCGCACCAATTCATCTCACACCTCTAAATTTTAAGATACCATAGACTAGAAAGCTAATATAATCAAGTTTGTTAGAAGTATTTATGGCAGAGGTTGGGCATGATTATACACACTCATAGTCCCAGTTACTCCAGAGGTAGGAGGATCTCTTGGGCTCAGGGGCTCAAGACCAGCCTAAGCAACAATGAGTCCCCATCTCTGATTCTAATCAACATCAGAAAAAGATGCCATAGAAATAACACTATCACTTCAATTTGCACTCAATTCTTTTGTTTTTTTGTAGAGATAGGGTCTCACTGTGTTGCCCAGGTTGGTCTCGAACTCCTGGCCCCAAGCAATCCTCCTGCCTTGGCCTCCCAAAGTGGTGGGTATTACCGGCATGAGCCAAGATGCCTCGCCTCAAATATTAAAACCCAGCCTAGTTTAGTGAGAATTAAAACCCTCCCCACTTTAGGGGCCAGGCACCTGTAATCCCAGCACTTTGGTAGGCCAAAGCAGGCAGATCACCTGAGGTCAGGAGTTCGAGACCAGCCTAGCCAACACGGTGAAACTCCGTCTCTACTAAAAATACAAAAAATTAGCTGGGTGTGGTGGTGCGTGCCTGTAGTCCCAGCTACTTGGGAAGCTGAGGCAGGAGAATCGCTTGATCCCAGGAGGTGGAGGTTGCAGAGAGCAGAGATCATGCCACTGCACTCCAGCCTAGGTAACAGAGTGAGACTCTGTCTCAAAAACAAAAACAAAACCTCCCCAAAGTTTTCTTCAGTGAATCGTATTACTTAATAATCTGAAGATATTTTAAATTACATCATGCTACATTTCTAGCAAGTCACATGCATAACATGCAATGTGATATAAAAATACTAAACACTTATGACAGAATACATTCAAAGTTGATGGGTAAATTTTTCTTCAATGGCAAAATGTAGCTTTGTTCTAAAGCCCACCACAAAATTCCATATTCAATCAAAATGTGCCCTCTGCTTTTATAATAGTATATTATACGCACTATACATTTTATAGTATAGTGATAATAGAGATAAAATATTAGAAAACAGGCATCACAAGGATTTAGACAATTAAGGTAAGCTCAGAGTGACTTTTAATATGCCAATCAATGTTAATAAAACACAAGTCAAAGACAAGTGCAAACATGTTTTAGACCAAAATTAATGAGAAAACAAACAATAGACAATGTTTTTCAACATCTGTTAGCCAGTATTATTAGTCAAATGGCTAATCAGATAAAATATATTTTGTGAAAAACTTGGAATGTCAGAAGTCATTCTGGCATTTCAAACAGCTATATACAATATGACGAAGATCAGTTTATATACACAAATATTGAAGAGAAACCGGGCAAAACATTTAAAAACAGACTAATAATACAATCAAGTACAAAACTTGGGGGGAGACATTTTAAAAGAGTCAGGGAAGGACATTACCAGAACAAGTTACAAAACCAGTAATTATTATACTACATTAATACAGCATTCCAAAGGGGGGAAAGGGTGCATTTTTCCAATGCACTAGCTTCAAAGTTCAAAGGAAAAAAAAAAGGCAAATAGCTGCTTTTCATCAAAAGCAGCTATACATTTCACATAATTGTTTCAAAAAGAAGACCTATTAACAACAATGATTGTTTAATGCTACAAGTTTACAGCAAAGACAAAACTAAAATAGCAGCAAATTCACAAGGCAATACTTCCACAGAATCATCATCCCATGGCTCATGCAATGCCTACAAAGTGCTCCCAGTGGGATATACAAGTCTAATTCACAATTTAAAAAAAAGAAATACAAGATGGACACACAGGTACACTGAAGGCTGAGTAGTAACAAGTCTTTTAGCATGTCCCTTTTCAAAGGGAGAGTATGTCTGTAACAAAGCCCTTGACTACTTTTTACAGGTCACTACAGGGAAAGACACCTTCTATTACAATGCAACAGCAAACTATAAGCAGCACACCACCACAGTGGTTAACCCTGGAAAGGCTGGTGTAACATCCAACAGTGACACATCCTACAGAAGACAGACTGGTAAGATTAGATGAAAGCCTGACATAGCAATGGTCAAAATACAGCTTTCAACTGTAATTCACAATAAAAGTCCTAATCAGTAAAACTACTGACACCAATCAAAAAAGTAATTGCAAACTGGATTCTATCAGTGATTTCAACCTAGCTTCCTCTTGTCACAGTGTTCAGGGGGAGGTGGGAAATGAGTAGCTCAGTATATAGTAAGGCTGACAGAGCGGTTCATTTTCTTTCCAATAAGTCGAGATGTTCTATTACTCTGGGTGGTGGACCTAGTGGCCATCCGGTCAGTGAAGAGTGCTCTTTCCTCAGCTGCAGCTTTTGCCATCTGTGCTTTCTTGAGTTCTCTGACATAAAAATAGAAAACAAGGTATTATTCTTAGGAAGAGATCCTAAAAAACTAAACACAAACTATATTGTCGATTGGGAGATATTTGCCATCATTATTCTAAGACACAATTGAAAAATAAAACATGAAACTGAAGCTTCTATTAAAACAACTTAAATTTATTAAATTATTTTGCGCTTTTTGAATTAAAATATCACATATACTTGAAAACAAGTAGTAAAGATGCTAGTAATGACTTTGGTTCTTATAAAATAATTTGAGCTGGATGTGGTGACTCACGCCTGTAGTCTCAGCTACTCGGGAAGCTGAGGTTGGAAGACTGCTTGAGCCCAGGAGTTTGAGGCTGCAGTGAGCTATGATTAGCGCCACTGCACTCCAGCCTGGGTGACAGAGCAAGACCCCATCTTTTTAAATAAATAATAATAAATAATTTCCAGACAAACCTATCCCCAGTAAAAAAAAAAATTAAAAATAAATAATAATTTCAAAAACTCCTATTGCGAATCTATCCTTACATAACAGAGATGAAAGGAACACTTTATTTCCTATTTGTATGAACTATGATGGATATCAAACTAGTGACAAGTAAACCTCTTAATATACACTTTTTAAAATTTAAATTTTTTTTTTTTTTTTTTTTTGAGACAGAGTCTTGCTCTGTCACCCAGGCTGGAGTGCAGTGGCCAGACCTCAGCTCACTGCAAGCTCCGCCTCCCGGGTTCACGCCATTCTCCTGCCTCAGCCTCCCGAGTAGCTGGGACTACAGGCGCCGCCACCTCGCCCGGCTAGTTTTTTGTATTTTTAGTAGAGATGGGGTTTCACCATGTTAGCTAGGATGGTCTCGATCTCCTGACCTCGTGATCCGCCCGTCTCGGCCTCCCAAAGTGCTGGGATTACAGGCTTGAGCCACCGCGCCCGGCAAATTTAAATATTAAATCTTAATACTTAACATAACCTTTTCAAGTCAGTGTTATTAGGTTAAAAGCAAAATGGTTGCAATAAATAAAAAAATTAGAAATGTGATCTGTGGTAACTTAATGTTCTCTAATATTCTCTTTTCAATAACCTTTACCATTGCAACCAGTTTTTCGAAAATATCCAGTCATGAAGTCAAATATGAGAATCTTCATTCAGGATAAAAAGATTTAGCCAGAAATTAAAAACATATGTATAAGAATCATCTACTAACCAAAATGACATTAATTTCATCCTTTCATAAAATAAGAATAGAATGTTTCAAGGACAATATTAATTTTTGGTGACAATCTGGGAAGAAAACATTGGTATAGGCTCACTTAGCTTTTACTACCATTTATGGCTTGGGGACTATCACCACTTGCAAATATATGTTAGTCTCAACATTTTTAAAGTTCATAATTTGAAAGTTTAGAAACAACACAAATTTAATAGGTCAAATACTAATTTATGGCAGAAGTCCCCAAGCTTTCACTGTATAACAACATATAGAACTACTGGAGCCGGGTGAGGTGGCTCACTCCTATAATCCCAGCACTTTGGGAGGCCAAGGCAGGTGGATGGTTTGAGCCCAAGGAGTTCAAGACCAGCCTGGGCAACATGGCAAAACCCCATTTCTACAAAAATATAAAAATTAGCTGGGTGTTGTGGCACGCATCTGTGGCTCAGCTACTCAGGAGGCTGAGATAGGAAGATAGCTTGAGTCCAGGTGGTGGAGGTTGCAATGAGTCATGATAGCACCAGTGTACTTCAGCCTGGCAAAGTGAGACCCTGTCTCAAAAAACAAAAAACACAAAAAACCACCACACCCTTGGTTGATAGAAAGCTTAAATCATCTCTCATTAAAATTTGAGAATCAAAGCAAATGAAAAAGTAAAAAGAAAACATAAAATCCTTACTTACTTTTGTAAAAGTGAGTTTTTGAATTTTTCAGCATTCAATTCTATTCGTAATTGTTCTGCACTCTTTCTAGAAGCGGACAGCAATACTGAATGCTTTACCAGTGCCATTGCTGAAGGCCTTCTCTCTGGATCTGGATGAATCATAACCTTGAAAAGAGAAGTAAAATTAAGGTACAGACATGCATTTAATAAAACATAGAACCATGTCAATAAAGGGCCTCATATATAAAATGCTCACTTTTAGCAACTCTGTAAATTCTTGGGAAAGCACTTGTGGTATCCGAGGTAATCTACCCTGTCTGATTTCATGCCATTGATCTCCATTTCTAGGAAGAGGTTCAGCACCAGCAGCACATACCACTGTGAGGGCAAGCTGCAAAAATATCTGCTTTTGGTAGATGGGTGTAATTCTGTAAAATTAAAACAATTTTTTTAAGGAATGTAAACATGGTCAAAATAAAACAAGATTACACCTCAAAGATGACTTAGGTGAAAAATAAGACTTAATCAAAATGTCTAACATCACATTTAAGTTTGGGACCTATTCAGAGAATAAATTGCTAAATTTGGGGAGGTTTATTTTTTAAATTACAAAGTAATATACACTCTTAGGGGGAAAATGCACACACATATAAAAAAGTAAATGCCTTTTCTTTATCAACAGCTCAATTCAACTCTCAAAAGAAACCCCTCTACCTCTAGGGATTCATATGCAAACACAAAACACGTAGAAACACACTGACAACTTGCAAATACACACATACGTGATAAATCAAACATATATATATACATATTTACAAAGAACAATGGGATCAGACAATTACACTTTAAATTTTTCTTATTCTATTTTCATTCAAAATTTTTACCAAGAAATACTTTGTCACACTCTTTTGAAACTATATGCCATACTAAAAACTATGTGCCATAATTTACTTAATCATTCTCTTATTAGTAAACACTTATTTACATTGTTCTCAACTTGTGTTTGTATATGAATATGTCTACAGGAAAAACTCCTAGAAGTAAAAATTATGAGTCAATGAGTACATGATTTTTAAATATTAATGCAATACTAATACTCTGATTTCCAAAAAGGATATGCCATTTTAAGGTTCCACCAGTGGTGTATGAGAACATATTTTTTACCACAACTCCATTATAAATCTTTGCCTTCATGACTTTTTGCTAATTAAATGCCCTCAGATGATGGTTTAGATTGTATTTCCCTTCTATTAGTTAACTTAAAAGTTTAAAATATCTGAATTTCTATTATTCTATCAACTGCTAAGTGTTACAAAGCAAACTAGCAAACTATGATTAAGGGAGAAGAAAAATTACCTCCTGTAAAACTTCATTTGCAAGAAAACGACTATCACCCTCTTCAACTTGTGGACTAGAGATCCTTGTTACATGTCCAAGATCACCTGGAAGTATTGAAAAAAATACAGTGAAAAGCAAAAACAAAAAAGCCTTCTCTTTATTTTAAGGTAGTAATCTGGTTACCTTTCTTACCTATTTTAAATATAACTTTGTTAGATGCCCAATCATCTTCGTCTCCTTCTTCAGAGGCAGCATTTGGGATTGAGGTTCGAGATATGAAAATATTACCTGTCAAACAGTTAATTATGTAAGCCAAACTAACAATTAATAATAAAGCCAGAGTTCATAAACAAGATCATATTCCAAAATCATCCAGAATGCTCTTTAAAATGCTGATTCTCAAGTTCTAGCCCAAACCCATGGAATAAGCATCTCAGGGAATAGAGACCAGGGTTATATTTGCTGGGAATTTTTTTTTTTTTTTGAGAAAGTCTTGCTCTGTTGCCCATGCTGGAGTGCAGTGGCATGATCTTGGCTCACTGCAACAAGGGTCAAGCAATTCTCATGCTTCAACCTCCTGAGTAGCTGGGACTACAGGCACATGCCACCACATCTAGCTAACTTTGATATTTTTAGTAGAGATGGGGTTTCGCTATGTTGGCCAGGCTGATCAAACTCCTGGCCTCAGGTGATCCTCCAGCCTTAGCCTCCCAAAGTGCTGGGATTACAGGCATGAGCCACCACTCTGGGCCTCTGGGAATATATTTTCCAGCCTATCACTGATCCTAAACACTTTAAACTGGATGAGGCCCTTGTCTTCTGCACATTACTCTTCAGCAAAAAAGGTAATATCAGTAATTTGTGAAATTCTGTGAAAGCCCAAATTTTAATGTAGTGCTATAAGGCTGGTGTGAACAGAATGAGTCATTTAGCCAGTGAGTCTGGCTGACCATACAGCATCTACCTTGCAATATGGCTTTGTGATTCACTATTTCCTACTGTATACATATTACCTTTTTCTTCAAATTCAGGTAAGATCATGATTAACATGAGCTTTTAGTGGCAGATTTTAATAGTTTTATCAGTATAGTATTGGCCAGGTATGGTGGCTCAAGACTGTAATCCCAGTGCTTTGAGAGGCTGAGGCAGAAGGATTGCCTGAGACTTAGAATTTGAGACCAGCCTGGGCAAGATAGTGAGACCCTATCTCTAAAAAAAGAAAAAGAAAAAATAAAAATAGCTGGGAATGGTGGTGCACGCCTGTAGTCCCAACTACTTGTGAGTCTGAGGCAGGAGGTTCATTTGAGCCCAGGAATTCAAAGTTGCAGTGAGCTATAATTGCACCACTGCATTCTAGCCTGGGCAACAGAGTGAGACTATCTTTGAAAAATAAGGCTGGGAGTGGTGGCTCACACCTGTAATCCCAGCACTTTGGGAGGCCAAGGTGGGTGGATTACTTGAGGTCAGAAGTTCAAGACCAGCATGGACAGAACGACAAAACCCCGTCTCTATTAAAAATACAAAAATTAGCTGGGCATGGTGGTGCACGCCTGTAATCCCAGCTACTAGGGAGGCTGAGGCAGAAGAATTGCTTGAACCTGGGAGGCGGAGGTTGCAGTGAGCCGAGATCACACCACTGCACTCCAGCCTGGGTGACAGAGCGAGACTCTGTCTAAAAAAAAAAAAAAAAAAAAAATATATATATATATATACACACACACACACACACACAAATATATATAGTATTAAATTTATGTTACATTTACTGGAGTCATCTATACAGTTTTACTTTCTTCATAGGACAACTTATTTTATGATGGTATTTGTAAATCTGAAGTTTTTCTTTTTTTTTTTTTTTGAGACAGTCTTGCTCTGTCGCCCAGGCTAGAGTGCAGTGGTGTGATCTTAGTTCACTGCAACTTCCGCCTTCCGGGTTCAAGCAATTCTCCTGCCTCAGCCTCCAGAGTAGCTGGGACTACAGGCACCTGCCACCATGCCCAGCTAATTTTTTGTATTTTAGTAGAGATGGGGTTTCACTGTGTTGTCCACGCTGGTGGCGAACTCCTGAGCTTAGGCAATCCGCCTGCCTCGGCCTTCCAAAGTGCTGGGATTACAGGTGTGAGCCACCACGCAGGCCAATTTTTTTTTTGAGACAGAGTCTCGCTTTGTTGCCTAGGCTGGAGTGCAATGGCGCGATCTCGGCTCAATGCAACCTCCGCCTCCCGGGTTCAAGCGATTCTTCTGCCTCAGCCTCCCGAGTAACTGGGACTATAGGCACGTACCACCACACCCGGCTAATTTTTGTAATTTTAGTAGAGACGGGGTTTCACCATATTGTCCAGGCTGGTCTCGAACTCCCGCCTCGTGATCCACCTACCTCGGCCTCCCAGAGTGCTGGGATTACAGGTGTCAGCCACTGCGCCTGGCCTAAATCTGAAGATTTTTAAACTTCACATCCCTTCATATTTTCAACTTTTATACCGTATAAGGGTCTATTATATTTGTCTAACACTTAATATGAATACAGCTATTCCTTAAGAATTCACATTTACTGCCTTAAGTCCAAAGATATTTTTCTCTTTTGAAAATAAAACACATGCCAGGCACATTGGCTTATGCCTGTAATCTCAGCACTTTGGGAGGTCACGGTGGGCAGATCGCGAGGTCAGGAGTTCGAGACCAGCCTAGCCAACATGGTGAAACCCCCGTCTCTACTAAAAATACAAAAAATTAGCTGGGCATGGTGGCAGATGCCTGTAGCACGGCTACTTGGAAGACTGAGGTGGGATGACTGCTTGAGCATGGGATGGGGAGGTTGCAGTGAGTGGAGATGGTGCCACTGCATTCCGGCCTGGGCCACAGAGTGAGACGCTGTCTCAAAAAAGTTTATCATTTCAAATGTTGGGGGTTAACAAGGGAAGAGATAAACAGAAATCATAAAACAATATTGGTAAGTGGATCCAAGGCCTTTTAAAACTAACAATGAGAAAACATAAGATACATATTTTTTCAATGTTGTCATAATGAAGTAATTTATTCTCTACAACCCCAAGGAACACAGGTCAGAAGATCGGCAATACTTACTAGGTTTTATATCCATGTGAACCAAAGACATTGAATGAATATATCTCAAGCCTCGGCCAACTTGTAAAAGGAGATCCTTCAACTCTGCTTCTTTAAAGTAATTCATGATTCTGTAGTTTTCACTTATAGCATCAGCTAAACTTCCACCTGACAAAAATAGAAAATATTAGCATTTTCTTCTTTCTGAAATATTTTCTTTCTTCCATCTTTACTGAATAAGTCTCAACCAACCAATCTCAACCAAGAAAGTGTTATTTTTATAGGACCTTCTCCCTTCAACCTGCTTGTGAAATCAAAATTTTACTGATTTTTCAATAGGTAATACATCTGCATGGGTACAAAATAAAATGTAAAGTCTCTCTCAATCATACACCTCAGCAACCCACCTGTTTCTTTCCCAGAGTAAACCAGTATTATCAGGGTTTTTTGTTTTTTTGTTTGTTTTAATTTATAAGAGACAGAGTCTATTTATGTTGCCCAGCTGGAATGCAGTGGCTATTCACAGGCTTGATCCCACTACTTATCAGCACAGGAGTTTTGACTTGTGCTGTTTCCGACCTAAGCCAGTTTACTCCTCTTTAGGCAACCTGGTGGTGACCCACTCCACAGAGGCCACCATACTGATGCTCAACTTAGATCGGCATAGCGCACCACAGCCTAGAATTCCCAAACCCAAATTCAAATTCCCTGCTTCAGACTCCCAAGTAGCTGGGACTACAGGCTCACCACACCCAGCTCAGGTCTATGTATTCTTTTCAACTTTTTGCATAAATAACAGCATATATTTATTATCTTAAAGATCATTCTATACCAATATACAAAGACAATCCATTTATTCTTGTCTCTATGGAATTCCATTGTATAATTGAATAGAAATGCATTTATCAGCTGGGCATGGCGGCTCACACCTGTAATCCCAGCACTCTGTGAGGCTGAGGCGGGCGGATCACGAGGTCAGGAGTTCCATCACAAGTCATGATCAAGAGGTCATGACCATCCACGCCGACATGGCAAAACCCTGTCTCTACTAAAAATACAAAAATTAGCCGGGCGCGGTGGCGCACACCTGTAATCCCAGCTACTCAGAAGGCTAAGGTAGGAGAACTGCTTGAACCTGGGAGGCGGAGGTTGCAGTGAGCTGCTATCAGGCCACTGCACTCTAGCATGGGTGACAGAGTGAGACTCAGACTCAAAAAAAAAAAAAAAAAAGAAATGCATTTATCAGTCCCCCATTTGATGGACATTTTAAAATTATTTCCAAGTCTTTGCTATTACATACTATGGCCTAATAAATAACCTTGTACATTGCTCATTTCACATACATTTAGTATATCACCTAGAAGCCAAATTGCTGGGTTAAAGGGTATGCACGTTTGTAATATATGGAGACTGTGTTTTACACATACACATTTCTCCATCGAGAAGGCTGTACCAATATATATGCCCATTGTCAATACATGAGAATACCTATTTCCCCATACCCTTGACAAGTTTATAGATGTTATAGGTAAAAAGTCAGTATTTTAGTATAGTTTTAATTTATTAATTTATACTACTCTTACTGTGAATGAGACCATAACCTGCTTTTATAGAATTAGTTAAATCAATCAGTTAATTTGTTTACATTTTTTCAAACTTTTAAAGTTTATATTTTATCTCAAAGGCAATGAGGAATTGTTTTAAACATCTTCTGTTTAAGTCTTAGGAATAAAAAAATCAGATCTGGGTAATAAAATTAGGAAGGTCAATGATGTATTAGTCAGAAAAGGAGGTCCTACAATTTAAATAAGACTGAATAACATAATGTCAAACATGTTTTTAAAATAAAAATAAATTACCATCTCGGTATCTTAGTCTTGAGTATGTTCTCCTTACTTGTACAAATCTTGAACTGAGGGGGGGAAAAGAGTGCTCTAGAAGAGAGCAAACCAATAACACTGTCAGCCAAGACAGGCAAAGTCCTAGATCAAATTTGCTAGAAAGAATATGGCTAATTCTCTTTTTAGCAGATTCAGCAACCTTAGCTGTGCCAATTTCTTCTTTTATTGCTAGAAGGGCAAGAAAGGTGACGAGAGTAAAACAGGTTCTGACATTTCAGGTTTTCTTTCCCTATCCATCAACATTTTTCTACACTTGTTTATACAGGTTAATTCCAATCTATCACCAAACCAAGATAAAAGGCTTATAATGTAAATGAATAAGACAATAAGGAAATTAAATCGCAATAAAGGGAATCAGTTACTCATGTACAAATAACAGAATCATTTTCCTGTGAAACTGTGGAAAAGATGTGAAGATGAGCCCTTAGTATATTCAAAGCTTTATGTGGAAAGAGGAATGGTGGACACAGGAAACAAAAGGAAGAGATCACAAATGCATCCAGATAGTCTTATTTTCTTTTATCTAAGTAGGACAAACAGCCACACAAAGAGGCAGTCCTGTTTCACAGGACTACTTATTTTCTTCAAGAGTCTTATATTGCTTTAAGAGGCTGAGGCAGGCAGATCACGAGGTCAGGGTTCAAGACCAGCCTGATCAACATGTTGAAACCCCATCTCTACTAAAAATACAAAAATTAGCTGGGCGTGGTGGCACGTGTCTGTAATCCCAGCTACTCAGGAGGCTGAGACAGGAGAATCACTTGAACCCCAGAGGTGAGGTTGCAGTGAGCAGAGATTGCTCTGCACTCCAGCCTAGGTTGACAGAGCAAGGCTCTGTCTCAAAACAAAATAATAAATTTTAAAAAAAACTTATTTTCAATAGATTATTTATAATCTAACATTATAACAGGTCAAGGTTTTTGTAATCTGAGAGGATAGCAAGACTACTCTTCCCTATCTCCCAGGCTCAAGTAAGTTTTCTCAAAATCATCTGATTTACACAACCATGTCCTGGTAGGTTGCTACATATTTGCCATTCCTGGACTACTAATGAACTATTCTGTTAAGAGAACTATTCACATCAACAAGGTGAGAAAGAGAAAAAAGGAAACTGAAAAGAGACGGTGTCTAGCAAATATGGAATGGACATGACATTATGGTCAAGTTGCTCTAGGTCAAATGCAATACCTGAAAAATAAAGGTTAAGAAATAGAATAATCCATAAGGTTGTGATAGATAGTTACATAAATATTTTGATGGTATGAATAGAAACATCTCAAGAGCTGTGTGAAAAAAACTAGCAGCAATGCTGTATACTAGACACTCAAGTTCTTTCAAGTGTGGAGAAATTTATTAAATAACTTAACGAGGAATCAGGTTTGAAAAATGGATCTTTTACTTCTGTTTTGTTCACTGCTTTTAAATACGGGGGACCTGAATCCATACCTACACCACTTATTTATTTATAAGTTATGAGATAACTGGTCTTGTTTATTTAAGGAATAATAAGAATCAACAAAAATAAAATCTTTGTTATCTCCTCTCAAGTGTTCACTAAACTCTAAATTCTCTATATTCACAGAAGATATACAGAAACAAACAATCTATAGATATTTTTCATTTCAGACTGGCAATGTGCTGATGTCGTAACAAGGTTAGAGGGAGGCACATTTCACACTTGAGTATGAAAACCCAATCATCATGCTTATAACTACAAAAATGTTGAGAAATAATCTATAAAAGATTTGGTGTATAATAATGACAGACGTCCATAAGAACCAGAATTCTGACCAAGACTTTGGTAAAGGTTTTTAATAGAAAAGGAGAGACGTAAGTTGGCCCTTGAAGGACTTACTGAAACTGAAAGCTATACAGAGACATCCAAAGTTGAATCCATACATGCCTGTTTGTTTCATCCTTGGGAGAGAGGAGGCAGAGAAGACAAGCTAGAGAACTAAAATAATGTAACATAATAAAAGTGTTAGTGTATTCTAGTGGTAGACTAGGTTGGACACATGGGAGTAGGGCAGGACTACAGAACGCTTAAAGAAACAGCTGAATTTAGATCAATGGAGACTCGCTGACTAACAAACATCAGTTTTAGCACCACACCACATGAAAAGGAAATAAAAGACTAGACACAGAAGAATCTATTCAACATAACATTTCATAATACTATATGCTCCACACACTATGCTAGGTACTAGGGACACCAAAGTATATGTGGTGAGGCCATTGTCTTCTCAAAAAGTTCAGTTGGAGTGACAAGCACATAAATAGTACGCAAAGTTCTACTACTGGGTATGTACTAGGTGCTTCAGAAGGGACAAGGTTTTTAATCTTGTACTTGAAATTTATATTAGGCCTCTAATCTTTAAATTTATAAAAGATAAAAGTGACAGAAATAGAGCAAGATTTTAGATAACTATAAATACTTCCTCGGTGTTCATTTTCTCAAGCTCACAAGAAAACCATTACATCACTCACCATTACAATATTCATTCTGTATAAGCATGTGATCATCTTCTGCCCAAGCAGAGAAATATCGAACTACATGAGAATGCTGTCCAAGCACTGCATGAGCATATACTTCTCTCAAAGCGTTCTGCCTAGGAGAATTTGAGATTAATAGAATGGTAAATAATTTTCACTCAAGCTTAAACTGAATTAATTTATCTGAAACTTCATACAATAAACTTTTGTATCTATTGTTATGCTAAAAAGCAACTTGCTTAAGAGAGAAGGGGTTTAGACTTGTAAGAGATTTTTCCAAAGGCAGATTCCACTAAAGATTTATCAGAAAGAAGAAATGTTGCTTGCCCTAGGACTCAGGTAAGAATAAACTCCATTTTACTGTGAATTCATGGATGCTGACTAGAAATAAGAAATTTAAATTAGGTTCCAAAATCAGACTACTCATATTATTCAACAAGTCCAATAAGAACTGATGGTACTAAGTGAAAAGGACCTGATTAAATCATTACAACTTCTCAAAGTCAGAGATGGAATTCAGTGTTTGGTCAGCTGAAATCTTAATGTTAGTAACACTATAGGGTACAAAAGAGCAAAAGACAAAATGTTTAATACATACTCATCAACAGAGCCGGCCAATGGCTTTTTTGATCGCTTAATGGCATAAATGCATCCATCCAGCCTCTTCACACACTTAAATACAGAACCAAATTCTCCAGAGCCAATTTTCTCTAGCTCATGAAATTCTGTTGTATATCGGGACTTCATATTGCTTTCAGTAATTGTAATTCTCTGTAATAAAAAGTGTTACCATATATGTAATACAAACATACGAAAACAATTATTTTTTGCTATGGTGATAGGGCTATGTGTGAAATTTAAAAACCATTCTACCTTATGTATAAATGCTTATTTAACATATTCATAGCATACTTTAAGTGGTAGAAAGGTAAATTTCAAAAAACAATAAAAAGCTATTTACCTTAGCAGGTCTTGTTTCATCTTCAAGCTCATAATCACTGGCTTCCATGTCTTCACCAAAGAACTGAAAAAATGTGTAGTTTTCTATCAATATATCTGACAGATACATCCATGCCATTTAACAGAAACTAAATTTTGATAAGTATACCAAACCAATCTTAGGTTATTTGGATAACCAAATTGTTAAATAAACGACTTACTCATTCCAATATGTTCTCTTTCTACGACGACACTGTCCTGAGGAATGAAGCAACAAAGAATCCGGAGTAAAAGGATTAATATTCACTTGAGGAGTCTGTCGCACATCAAATTCCCTTTTTCCTGATTTTTCTGTATCCATGAAGAGAGAACTACCCCGGAGCTTCACAGAGCTGGAATCAATTCCTCGAGCTTTGGAGAGCAAACTCTAGGGAAGGAAAAATACAAATACAATTTTTAGGATCCAAGTCCTATCGTCAGCCTTCTCAACCTAACCTTCAACGAGCCTTATTCATATGGCTGAATGCGTAGGTCAAAGCGACACACAAGCCTTTGTTAGAGTTCGAGCAAAATAAATTGTGGTTAATTTAGGAAGACTGAAGCTGGGTATTAACTACCTTTTCTGGAAAAAAATAGAAAAGTAAAATCTGCCTCTAACCCTAAAAAGAATATGAATGCTGCCTAAAACTAAGTTCATTCTAGTGGCTAAAAGTTAACAAATTCTTTCAACCCATCCAAAAATAGAAAGCAGTCTGAGAGCCCCATAAAAGCTCCCCTCCCCCATCTAAATAGGGCTTGGATAGCCACCTTCACTGGACTCCTCCCCTCACTTCCAGAGGGATTTTGCCTTGAGCAAGTCGGCCAATAAAACCGTAAAGCTCAAAAGCACACATATTCCTGAGGCTGATGACAAACGGTACATTGAAAACAAAACAAACTCACTTTAAAAGGTGCATTTTCCATATTAATCTTACAAATGTGAGGCTTGTCTTAATCTCTGGAAGTATCAGCTTTAAAATCCGCAGTTTTATAAGTGGTAATCTGCAGAGTACTCGAAGGCCATTCAAAACACAGGTGCTGAACACCTCCTTCTTTAAGATACCTTATCAACAGTAGGATGTTCCTAATCGCACGGAGGCCGGCCAAACTCTGGGCACTACAAACCCAACGATATAAACAAACGCTAGGCCAAGACCTTGTCCAGAAAGAGGCTTCAGCGCTACCTGGACTTACGGATAAGGATGAGTTTGCAGGACTGCAAATGCTTGGAAGGCCAGCCTTTACTCCCAAGTCCAAGCGCAGTCTCCCTGCATGCCCCAGACTTTCCCCCCATCAACGCCACACGACACGACACGACACGATCAGCGCAGGACAATTTTTTTTTTTTTTTAACTCCTTCTGCCTGCCCCGCCCAAATTACAGGCCCGATCACCGCGTTTAAAAGGCACCATATGGCTCGGGAAATGTCAGGTGGCTGGGCCAGCACCCTCCAGCATCCTCGCAAACTGGCGTTATCTGTGCCGCACTCGAGGCTGACACGCTCGGGGCGGCCCGGACTCAACAGGCGGCAAATCCTTGGCCACCTGGACGGGCCGATCGGCCCCTTTGTAAGATGAAGAAGTTCCAGACGAGGCCCATTGTTCAGTTACATAATCTCAACGGACAACCTCGGGACAGGGCCAAAAACAAGGGCTGCCAACTTTGGGGGGCGGCGCAGGAAAGCGAGCGGGGGTGCAGCCGGCCGGTTATGTAACCGAACCCAGGCAGCGGCGCTGGGCTCCGGCGCCGCGGCCTTTTTAAAAGGCTGGGTCGGCGCGGGCCCGGGGTCGGCCGCTGGGTGCCCGCGCCCGCCGCTCTCACCTTGGGCGTGTGCGGGGTGTCGAAGAGCCGCAGCTTGCGGAAGGTCTTGTGCGGCGGGGTGCCCGGGTGGTCCGGTCGCGGCGAGCAGCGGCCTTCGCCCGCCCGGCGCGCCCCGCAGCCCCGCGGCGACGCATCCCCCGGGCCGCCGCAGCGCACCGGCGAGAAGGAGCTGCCCAGAAAGTAGGGGGCCGCCGGCGACTTGACCGGCGACGAGGAGCCGAAGCCCTCCTCCTCCCACGAGTCGCCCTCCGCCCCGCCGCCCGCCTCGTCCGCGCCCGGGCAGGCGCCAGGCAGCAACAGGTCCTCCTCCAGCTCGCCGGGGCTCCCGGGGGCCTGCCCGGGCGAGCGGCGGCGCTCGGGCCCTGGCTCCGTGGGGCTCCGCGCGGGCGGCAGCGGCGAGTCGGGCTCTTGAAAGGCCGAGTCCTCCCCGGTACTGTGGCCGCTGCCCTCCTCCTCCTCCTCTTCCTCTTCCTCCTCACAGTCGCTGCAGGGCGAGAAGATCAGCTTCTGCCGCAAGGTGCAGGCCGCCCCGGCGCGACGGGGCGGCGGCGGCTGCTGCCGGCTCAGGAAGCTCATCGCGGCCCGGGGGACCCGGCCGAGGACCTGAGAGCGGAGACCCACGGGGTCCAGGACACTGCGGACCAGGGGGCGGGTCCGACACGTGCGGCTGGGCGCGCCTAGTCGCAGTCGCGGCGTCTCTGCCCGGCGGCGGCCTGCGGCTCCGGGGCGCTCGGGCTGCGGACGGTGGCGGCAGCGGCGGCGCGGACTGTCCGGCAGAGGCGGGGCGGCCCGAGCACCGAGGCTGAGGTCTCCTCAGGTCCAGTCTCAGGTTCGGGCTCCGCGGCTTCCCGCGACCGTTAACCACGTGAGTGCCCAGTCCACCAATCCCCGTCCAGCTCCGGGTTTGAAAAAAAAAGGAGGGCGCGACGTAGCCCGCGGGGGAAGGACCAGCTACGCGATTTTGGCGGGAACCCGCTGGCTCCGCCCCCGGCTCGGCACCAGCCAAATCTGGGCTGGCTGTGGTGTTCCGGGCCTATGAGCGAGCCCGGGGTGGCTCGAACACCGCCCGGACAGGGCTGGGCCCGGGACCCGAGGCGGCCTTCTGGGAGGGGCAAAAGAGCTGGACTCGCCGAAGCCAACCCGAAAGCCGGCCTGGACGCATCCCGGTCGCTGCTCCTCCCGTGCTGGGGGATCTGAAGAGGGGCAGGCGGCCGGGCAGCACCTCTCGGTCTCTGCGAGCTGAGAAGAGCCAGCGACCGAATGGCCTTCGGCCGCTTTCCCCGGAGGCCGCTTCTTGCCGCTTGTCCTTTGGGGCAAGCACCTGGGGCGTAGTGGGCGTGGCAGTGGATATCCACGTTTCGGGTGGAGGTCTGAGCCGGAAATGGTGACTCAGGCCTCCCGACCTTTCTGAACTGCGGGAGGCAATGTGCTTAGGCTGGACACTGGCTGGGAGGAGGCCTCTGAGCCCCATTATTTCCCCAGGTGGGTGGCTGTTAGGGGCGGGTGTCTGCACAGCGAGAAGAGCTCTCCCAAGCAGAGGTCCACCTCTGCAGCCGACGTTGTCCGCGGCCAAAAGGAACAGCAGCACAGTCGCCCACCATGAAACCAAGTGCCCAGCACACGATCTCCGTGTTTACATTTGTTCGCCAGCACGTGGGCATGCGTTGGCAAAACCGATTGGCCTGGCTCGCTGCAAACTTAAACGCAATTTAAAAAAAATCTCCCTAGTGCTTCGTTAAACTGATTTAATCCGTCCCTTAATGCACTTACACGTTTCTTCCAGTTTTTTTTTTTTTTTTTTTTTTTTTTTTTTTTTTTTTTCTGAGACATGGTCTTCTTGCTCTGTCACCCAGGCTGGAGTACAGTGGCACGATCTCGGCTCACTGCAACCTGCAACCTCGCCTTTAGGGTTCAAGCGATTCTCGTGCCTCAGCCACCCCAGTAGCTGGGATTACAGGCGGCTGCCACCACACCTGGCTAATTTTTGTATTTTTAGTAGAGACGAAATTCCCAATGTTGGCCAGGCTGGTCTCCAACTCCTGATCTCAAGTGATCCCCCCGCCTCAGCCTCCCAAAATACTGGGATTACAGACGTGAGCCACCCTTCCTGGCCTCTTCCAGTTTTCTGTTGTAAATAACCCCGTGGTGTATATTCTTCCTTCTCCATGTTTTTTGTTTGTTTGTTTGTTTTCCGACACGAAGTCTCGCTCTGTTGCCCAGGCAGGAGTGCAGTGGCGCGATTTCGGCTCACTGCAGCCCCCACCTCCCGGGTTCCCGGGTTCCAGCGATTCTCCTGCCTCAGTCTCCCGGGTAGCTGATATTACAAGCACACAGCAGGCCCGGCTAATTTTTGTATTTTTAGTAGAGACGGGGTTTCACCATGTTGGCAGAGTGCTCTCAAACTCCTGACCTCAGGTGATCCCCCCACCCCACCCCGCCTCCGCCTCCCACAGTGCTGGGATTACAGGCGTGAGCCACTGCGCCTGGCCTTTTTAAAATATTCTTTTGGCTACCTCCCTGGAGTGAGAATTCCTCAGTCAAAGGATATAAACTGGCAAACTGCCCTCCAGAAACACAATACATTCTCACCAGCAGTGGATTAGAGCACACTCTGTGAATTCTGGACATCAGTGGATATTTAATGTTCTCTGATGTGGTTTTTTTGTTTTGATTCATATTGTTGAACAGTTGTCATGGGTTTAATGATAATTAACATTTATTTCTATTGCCTATTTTTCTTATTGTTAGCCCTTTATGGATTTTTTTTTTTTTTTTTTTTGAGACGGAGTCTCGCTCTGTTGCCCAGGCTGGAGTGCAATGGCTCGATCTCGGCTCACTGCAAGCTCCGCCTCCCGGGTTCACGCCATTCTCCTGCCTCAGCCTCCGAGTAGCTGGAACTACAGGCGCGTGCCGCCATGCCCTGATAATTTTTTGCATTTTTAGTAGAGACGGAGTTTCACCATGTTAGCCAGGATGGTCTCTATCTCCTGACCTCGTGATCCGCCCGCCTCGGTCTCCCAAAGTGCTGGGATTACAGTCTCCCGGCCCCTTTATGGATATTAACACTTTGTCATGTATGTTGTTCTAATGCTTTTCAAAGGCTAAATAAACTCAAGCTGAATTTTTCATGAAACACACGGTAGTACTTAACACGTCAAATCGGGAATTTCCTGAGATCACACAACTGAAGACACAGTGAAGGATCAATAGCTGTCTTTTCTCCCAACATTTGCTAACTGGTGTATAAATGTGTTTTTTATATGGTCATGCAAACTTAATTTTAAGCTCTTGGAGGACAAGAACTCTCGACTTGTATAAGGAGAATTAGTCTCTGATCCACAGTGGCCAAAGCCAAGGAGTGATTTTCAGAACCCTCCCTCCAACACTTCTCCTCCTGCCACTCCTTTTTTTAAAATTTTTATATTTTGAGACAGGATCTCACTCTGCCTACCCTGTCTCAAAGTGGAGTACAGTGGTGCAATCACAGCTCTGCAGCCTCGACCTGCCCAGGTTCAAGAGATCCTCCTATCTCACCCTCCCAAATAGCTGGGACTAATGATGTGTGCTACCACGCCCAGCTAATTTTTGCATTTATAGTAGAGACTGTGTTTCACTATGTTGCCCAGACTGGTCTAGACGGGCTCAAGCAATCCACCTGTCTCTGTCTCCCAAAGTGCTGGGATTACAGGCATGAGCCACCATGTTGCCCAGGCTGTGGGCCCCCTCCTGCCACTCATGATGACAAATATAATTATTTGATATAATTGACATTTTCTCTATTTAAGATGAAGCATAAATAAAAATAGAGAACTACTACTTTTATCGATCTGTAACATAAACTGCATGTGAAAATAGTGTGCTTCTAAGTAAATGGGACTTTAAATCCCCTTAGATACCTCTCCACAACTAGATTGATGCTCCTGAACTCCTCCTATGTAAGAATTCTGTATCTCTGTTCTCACGTCCCCTCCTTCACCTTTTGCTCTTTCACAACATCTGGCTTTATTTCCTTAGCAGGCTTATTTCTATCTCAAAGTATGTTGTTAGTTTATTACTATCTCCTAGAAAAATAAGGTCCCCTAGGGTAGGGACCTTCTGTTTCTTGTTTATTGCAGTATTCTAATGTGGATTAGGTGCTCACTCTCTTGTGAGTGATAAAAGAGCCCTTATTTAAATAATTGTTGGTTTATTCGCTTCCTAAATTGGCACATTTGCAGATAAGTTTGCCTATTTAAGATTTTGAACTGGGTGTGGTAGTTCACACCCGCAATCCCAATACTTTGGAAAGTCAAGACAGGAGGATCACTTGAGGCCAGGAGTTCAAGACCAGCCTAGGCAACACAGTGAGATCTCACCTCTACTAAAAATTTAAAAATTAGCTGGGCATGGTGGCATATGCCTGTAGTCCCAGCTACTCAGGAGGCTGAAGTGGGAGGATCGCTTGAGCCTGAGAGACAAAGGCTGCAGTGAGCCGTGATTATGCCACTGCACTCCAGCCTAGGCAGCCGAGCGAGAACTATCTCAGGAAAAAAAAAAAAAAATTGAACAGAGATCACCACTCTATTACTCTATTTGATGCAAGATTGTACAGGTAGCAGCCATCACACCTTATATTTTTCCCCATGGTTTTTCGCCACTCCAATAACAAAAATTTAAATGGTACAAAATTCTCCCACCTATCCCTTCAATTCCCAGCCCAGTTCCCCTTCCTGAAGGTAAACACTCTTAACAATGTTTTGTTTTGTCAACTCCTATTTTGCCACCTGTCTGCTTCCCTAAACTACTTTGAAGTAGGCTAAGGCAGAAGGGCTTGGGTTGTGGATGGGAAGGAAAGAGTTCTTGGTCCACAGACCCAGGACTTTGAAGTCCTCACACAAAATCGAAGAGGTAAGCTCACAATGAATGTGTAGAATGACTAGGGGAAAGAAGGATTTTTTTTTTTTTTTTCTTAAGACAAGGGTTTGCTCTGTTGCCTAGGCTGGAGTGTAGTGGTGCTTTCATGGCTCGCTGCAACTTCCCCTTCTGGGCTCAAGCAATTCTCCCACCTCAGCCTCTTGAGTAGCCAGGACTATAGGCAAGTGCCACTACTCCTGGTGAATTTTTGTATTTTTTGTAGAGACCAGGTCTCACCATGTTGCCCAGGCTGGTCTTGAACTCCTGAGCTCAAGTGATCTGCCTACCTCAGCCTCCCAAAGTGTTGGGATTACAGGTGTGAGCCACTGCGCCTGGCTGAAGGAATTTTTTTTTTTAAGTTGAAAACAAGACTCAGTGCTAAAGCCGTTTCCTCTATGAAGCCTTTCCTGACTCTCCACTCCCTACTCCAGACTTTCCACCGCACCCAGCATGGACTATGTAACACTCTTACTTTGTTTACTTGTCTGGTTTTCATACTGCCCAGGGCTGGGTCCAAACTGTATTTGTCTTCAGAACTCCAGCAACCAGCACTGTGCCTTGGCCCCTGAGAAAGTGCTTAATAAATGTTTCTGGAATAATTTAATGAAAATCCAGTGATCTTTAAAACAAAAGTGCCAAAATATGTGAAAAACCCAGGCCCTGCCTCTTCAAGCTGAGAAGGTGGCACAATATTATGGTTTAACTGTAGCAACATCCTAACTGAAATTTTAAGTGACTGTTCTGATTTTTAAAATTTCACGCTCCTCTGAGTACAGCACACACTGTACTGGAGAGATGGGTTACACCCGCCTGCCCCAGGCCATATCTAATTCAAATTTCCAGTTCCTTTCTCCAACCAATGTTGTTTCCAACTAATGTTGCTAGGCAACTTTTGCAGAATCCACATGCTTGTGGTAATGTTGTAAGAACTGAGTAAAAATCTTGCCTCTAGCTTCTGGGATAACAAACCTAACCCGTTTATTCTCTTTAGACTCATGACTTAGCACATAAAGCACTTTTAAACTATTTTCAACCCATTCACCTTCCTTAGCAACAAAACAAGCAAGATTCTTGCCCTGAAGATTTAAAACTGAGATTTCTAAATTACCTTCTCAAGTATTTTTAACACATATAGCACATGAATATGCATGCATATTCCTATTAACATGAGACTTGCACTTTGAATGAAATCCTTCAGAACTAGGAACGAAATTTTCTCAATGATGCAAAGCCTTCAGGAATGTTTCTTAAGACTAGTCAGCCATTACCGAAAGCTGAATCTTTTCTATTAATATGCTCTTTGTTCTGGAGAAGTAATCAGTTTCTCTAAAGACCCTACTCTGATAGATTTCTAACTTTAAAAAAAGACACATTAGTCAAATGTCAGTTTTTCACTTAAAAGACAAATAACATGCTTAAAGAGTTCAACTTTATTCATCTTCCTTGTTATCTTTACCTTTCTCCTGCTTGTTCTCGCAGCAAGTCTCACTTTATTTCAACCCAGCTCTGTTACCAGCTGCCTATTGGCCTCAGGAATACAAATCCCAGGCTAGAATGCGGTAACTCCTAGACTGCTCCTGTTTGACTTCCCAGGTATAAATTAGATTTCTCTACTTTGTCACTTGCCTTAATAACCTCTGATGGATGTGATTATTTGACCATTTCACCGCATGTTCATCAGCACACCCTGAGAGTACAGTGCAGTCAAAGTCAATTCTTCCCTAATTATTCAGTTTTTTTGTTTGTTTGTTTTTTGTTTTTTGTTTTTTTGAGACGGAGTCTCACTCTGTCGCCCAGGCTGGAGTAGAGTGGCGTGATCTCGGCTCCCTGCAAGCTCCGCCTCCCGAGTTCACACCATTCTCCTGCCTCAGCCTCCCAAGTAGCTGGGACTACAGGTGCCTGCCATCATGCCTGGCTAATTTTTTGTAATTTTAGTAGAGACAGGGTTTCACTGTGTTAGCCAGGATGGTCTCGATCTCCTGACCTCATGATCCCCCTGCCTTGGCCTCTCAAAGTGCTGGGATTACAGGTGTGAGCCACTGCGCCCGGCCAATTGTTCAGTTTATTAAATGTGAGACTAGCATTATCTCTTGCGAATAGTGTTCAATAAATATAAGTGTGCTTTCTGGTTTGGCATGGTGGCTCACTCCTGTAATCTCAGCACTTTGGGAGGCCAAGATAGGAGGATTCCTTGAGCCCAGGAGTTCGAGACCAGCCTGGGCAACATAGGGAGACGCCCTCTCTACAAAAAAATTTAAAAAATTAGCTGGCCATGGTGGCGTGTGCCTGTGGTCCCAGCTACTCTGGAGGCTGAGGTGGGAAGATTGCTTGGGCCTGGGAGGTAGAGGTTGCAGTGAGCCATGATCACATCACTGCATTCTGGCCTAGGCAACAGAGCAACACCCTGTCGGGGGGAAAAAAAAAAGTTACAAGTATGCTTTCAATTATAGCAATATTGTTTGAGAAAAATTCATAGTTGTTAATGGCTTTATAGTCAGTAATTGCAATATGTGACTCCTGATGTCCCCAAAATAAGTTTACTTAATATGGATGGGCTTGAGTTTATGCACAACTAGCTAGGAAGAGCAAATCAGAACAGAGTACCTATGTAATAAGAACTTGACAAGCATAACCCAGGAAAAACAACCAATTAAGAGCTTGTATTTTAATAAAATAAACATTTCTTGTCATGCTGAATTAATCTTTAAGGACTACTAACATGCAATTTCCATGCATCGTTCTGATATTTATTTAAGATAGATCAAGGACAGATCATTGTATCCTTTGGATATGGGCATATCAATTGTATGGATTCTATACAAAATGTCTGAAGATCTGAGATTTTCATTCAGGTTTTACTTGGGGTCTTCAGCTAGGAGACACCATGCTAGGGTACTTAAAGGTTGTGTCCGTTCATATATGAAACAGCTGTAACCAGCCTTATTTGTGAAAGGAGCCCTTAGGCCTACTCCTAGTTATTTCAGCAGTTCTTTCCCAAGAGAAAATACCACTGACCATTTCATTCCTAGATAAGGGAGTAGCTCAACCAAGATATTTTAAAATTATAGCTCTCTGAAGCATTTAGCTAAAACATTAGCAAATAACCCCTTCCTATTTGCTATTTTGTAATTCTTTTCTATTGGAATGGAACTGAATAGCCCCATTTTCTCCAATATTCCTTTTTTTATTTCCTTTACAGAGGCACAAAGGTTGCTGTTCTCTATATTTTTAATGAGTTTCAATAACTGAAAAGTTCACTTCACAGAAATGTCATAAACAGAGGGAACTGTGAGTGCCCAACAGAGTACAGGCACTCATTAAATATTCAGGTAATTGATTAATTGCCTCTCCTTTTGGGTTAGTGACATACACAGGAAATGACCTGAATGACCACAAGGACTGCCACTTATTTGCTGGCCACATTGTGATTATTTAAACTGGCTTTGTTCAGATTACTGCAGCACAAAAGATGTGATGACTCTTCTCCAGTGAGTCAAGGGGCCCTGTCTCATTAGGGGAGGGAAAGGAGGTAAGACAGACATCCCATGCTGGTCTTTTGTTAGCAACAGGAGTGTGTTTAGGTATTGCTGTGTTTTGATGACTCAGTGGTGAGTCAACTTTAAAGTTCTATAAAAGGCCTTGTTCAGCTCAGATGGGATTGAGAGATGACCTCATCCAGTATCTAGTTGGGTAGAGAGTAACCAGTTGTGTGTGACATGATAAGCCGATAAGCCGATTGGGAGTGTATACAAGAAAAAAAAATACTGGTAAGGATGAACTAGTTTCTAACTACAGAAATCAACTCTGCTTGGCAGTCCTCTATTGAGTGTCTACTATGTTCAAGCATCTTATCCTACCAACTGCACATTTGCTTAATACAGGTCAGAATAAGAGAAATGCCCTAAGTGCTACAAAGAGCTGGGGTGCTTTTGCAGGAGCTGGGAGAGGGGAGAACATTTTGATGCCAACTATATGATAGGCACTGAACCAGATGCTTTACATACTTATTTAATCTTTACAGGAACTCTGTAAGAGAGTTATTTTTCTTCACATTTTATAGATGAAAATGAAACACAGGTTAAAAAATGCCTTCATCATACAATCATAGAACTAGTGTTACTGAGACTGTATTTCTGAAACTTTATTTTTAATTTCAAAATTTAAAAAATTTTTAAATTTATCCATCCAATGACCTATCAATATTTTTTATTTTAGTATTTTTTTTTTTTGAGACAGGGTCTCCATCATCCAGGCTGGAGTGCAGTGGCACGATCATGGCTTACTTGCAGCCTCAATCTCCTGGGACCAAGCAATCCTCCCACCTCAGCCTCCTGAGTAGCTGGGACTACAGGCACATGCCACCATACCTGGCTAATTAAAAAAAAAAAAAATTTTTTTTGTAGAGACGTGGTCTCACTATGTTGCCCAGACCAGTCTCTCACACTCCAAGGGATGCTCCCACCTCAGCCTCTCAAAGTGTGGATATTGCAGGTATGAGCCACCATGCCCAGCCTTCTGAGACTTTATTACTGCTGACTTAAAGCCTGGTTCTTCCTACCCCAGTAAGAAGGGGGTAAGGTAAAGGGCGAAACAGGGAGATTTGATGAAGGCAGGGTCACACTGGACCCAGCTGGTAGGCCAGACTAGTGGAGCAGTGTGATGTCTAGAGTCACCCTTCCAGGTAGTCCGGCACACAACTTGATGGTGTGAATGTGGACAGTGGGATCCAGAGGGAGTCAGACTTGTACCTTATTTTTTTGTTTCATCATAAAACCCAAATGTATTTTAAACTCTAAAATCAAGAGGAAAGATTACAAAGATTGATATCAGAAAGTAAAGTAAGGGATGAAGAAGTGGTAGAGGGTTGGAGGGAAGTGCTAGTTTAAATAGTGAAATCAAGGAATGCTTTTCTGAGGAAGTGGCATTTGAGCAGGAACCTGAATGGAGTGAGAAAATCAGCCACATAGAGATCTGGGAGAAAGTTTACAAAACCAAAAATTGGCATTGTTTATTGTACTCCATATTGGAAACCACCCAAATTTCCATTAAATACTAAGTAACTATAGTTTGCAAAATAATGAGCTGGAACTATATGTACAAAATGAAAAGATGTCTATAAGATAATGGAGAAAAGGGCCAGTTGTGGTGGCTCATGCCTGTAATCCCAGCACTTTGGGAGGCCAAGGCACATGGATCACTTTAGGTCAGGAGTTCTAGACCAGCCTGATCAACATGGTAAAATCCAGACCATACTAAAATTACAAAAATTAGCCAGGTGTGGTGGTGCATGCCTGTAATCCCAGCTACTCGGGAGGCTGAGGTGAGAGAACCACTTGAACCCTGGAGGCAGAGGTTGCAGTGAGCTGAGATTGTACCACTGCACTCCAGCCTGGGTGACAGAGTGAGACTGTGTCTCAAAAAACAAACACACAAAAACATATAATGGAGAAAAGTTGCAAAACTATATAATGATTCCATTAAAACAAACAAATGAGAAAATTAACCTAAAGCAAACATATTTATCACAGGGAGAACATCTGAAGAAATACAAAAAATTGAAAATTGGGCCGGGCATAGTGGCTTACATCTGTAATGCCAGCACTTTGGGAGGCCGAGGCGGGTGGATCACTTGAGGTCAGGAGTTCCAGACCAGCCTGGCAAACATGGTGAAACCCCATCTGTACCAAAAATACAAAACTTAGCTGAGTGTGATGATGAATGCCTGTAATTCCAGCTAGCTACTGGAGAAGCTGAGGTACAAAAATCGCTTGAATCTGGGAGGTAGATGTTGAAGTGAGCCAAGATCATACCACTGCACTCCAGCCTGGGTGACAGAGCGAGACTGTCTAAAAACAAAACAAAACAAAAATTGAAAATTGGATGGTTGGAAGCAAGATGGCTGAATAGAAGCCTCCATCAATCATCCTCCCCACAGGAACACCAAACTGAATAATTATCTACACAAAAAAGCACCATCATAAGAACCAAAAATCAGGTGAGCGATCATAGTACCTGGTTTTAACTTCATGTCACTGAAAGAGCCACTGAAGAGGGTAAGAAATAGTCTTGAATTGTGCAGTCTTGACAGGACCCTTCCCCCACTCCCCAGCAGCTGCTGCATGGCACAGAGAGACAATCTGTGTGCTTCAGGGAGGGCGAGTACAGCGATTGTGGGATTTTGCGTTGGAACACAGTGCTGCCAACACTGGGCAGAACTCCACCAGTGCCCATAGAGGCAGCATTAGACCAGCCTTACCCAGAGGGGAATCACTCATCCTAGTGGTCAGGACTCGAGTTTTGCCAAGCCTTGCCACCACAGGCTAATGTTCTCTGGGGTCCTAAATAAAATTGGAAGGCTGTCTGGGCCACAAGGACTGCAAATCTTAGGCAAGGCTTAGTCCTGTGTTGATCTCAGAGCCAGTGGATTTGGGAGCCATACAACTTAGTAAGACACCAGCTGGGGCAGTCAGGGGAGTACTTGTGCCACCCCTCCTTCAAGTTCAGGCAGCACAGTTTGCAAATCCACAAGAGATCCCTTCCTTCCACTTGAGGAGAGAGAAGAGTAAAGAAAACGTTGTCTTGCAACTTGGATGCCAGCTCAACCACATTAGGAAAGGGCGCTGGGCAGAGTTGTGGGGCCCCCGTTCTAGGACCTAGCTCCTAGATGACATTTCTAGACACAACCTGGGCTAGAAGGGAACCTGCTGCCTTGAAGGGAAGGACCCAGTCCTGGCAAGATTTATCACCAGCTAACTTAAGAACCCTATATAAGCAGCAGTGGTAACCAAGTAGTACATGCTGTGAGCCTTCAGTGAGACTGAGATGTGCCAGCTTCAGGTCTGACCCAGCACAGGAGCAGGGGTGGTGGCCACAGGGGTGCTTGTTTAACCTCTCCACCATCTAGGCAGCTCAGCACAGAGAGAGAGAGAGATGCTGTTTGTTTGGGAGAAAGTATGGGGTCAGGTGCAGTGGCTCATGCCTGTAATCTCAGCATTTCGAGAGGCTGAGGCAGGTGGATCAGTTAAGGCCAGGAGTTCAAGACCAGCCTGGGCAACATAGCAAAAACCTGTCTCTACTAAAAATACAAAAATTAGCTGGGCATGGTGGCGCATGCCTATAATCCCAGCTACTCCAGAGGCTGAGGCATAAGAATTGCTTGAACCCAGGAGGCGCAGGTTGCAGTGAGCCCAGATTGCACCACTGTATTCCACCCTGGGTGACAGAGTGAGACCCTGTGAGAAAAGAAAGAAAGAGAGAAAGAGAGAAAGGAAGGGAGGAAGGGAGGAAGGGGAGGAAAAAAGGAAAAGAAAAGAAGGAATATAATGTATGAGCAAAGAATGAGAGTCTCTGCCTGATAATCCAAAGACTTCTTCCAGGCCTTATTCAAGGTAACCAAGGTGGTACCTCTATGAGTCTGCAAGAACCATGGCGTTACTGGGTTACATTGTGGGTTACCCACTAGTGGCCCACTAATGACCAAAAACTTAAGTCACAACACTCAAGTCTCTTCAAATACCTGGAAAGCCTTCCCAAAAGGGACAGGTACAAACAAGCCCAGATTATGAAGGATACAATAAATACCTAGCTCTTCAATGTCCAGACACTGACAAACATCCGCAGGAATCAAGACCATCCAGGGCAATAGACACCAGGGACTAATCCCAGAGAGAGAGAGAAATTTGACCTTTCAGACAGAGAATTCAAAATAGCTGTCTTGAAGAAACTCGAAGAAATTCAAGATAACACAGAGAAGGAATTCAGAATCCATTAGATAAATTTAACAAAGAAATAGAAATAATTAAAAAGAATTGAGCAGAAATCCTAGAGTCAAAAAATGCATTTGACATACTGAAAAACTTATCAGAGTATTTTAATAGCAGAATTGATCAAGCAGAAGAATTAGTGAACTTGAAGATAGGCTGTTTGAAAATACACAGTCAAAAAGGTCCTGCAGAGCTGAGCAGTCAAGATGTGTGACTTCACCGAAGACCAGACCGCAGAGTTCAAGGAGACCTTCCAGCTGTTTGACCGAACAGGTGATGGCAAGATCCTGTACAGCCAGTGTGGGGAGGTGATGAGGGCCCTGGGCCAGAACCCTACCAACGCCGAGGTGCTCAAGGTCCTGGGGAACCCCAAGAGTGAAGAGATGAATGTGAAGGTGCTGGACTTTGAGCACTTTCTGCCCATGCTGCAGACAGTGGCCAAGAACAAGGACCAGGGCACCTATGAGGATTATGTTGAAGGACTTTGGGTGTCTGACAAGGAAGGAAATGGCACCGTCATGGGTGCTGAAATCCGGCATGTTCTTGTCACACTGGGTGAGAAGATGACAGAGGAAGAAGTAGAGATGCTGGTGGCAGGGCATGAGGACAGCAATGGTTGTATCAACTATGAAGAGCTCGTCCACATGGTGCTGAATGGCTGAGGACCTTCCCAGTCTCCCCAGAGTCTGTGCCTTTCCCTGTGTGAATTTTGTATCTACCCTGAAGTTTCCCTAGGCTCTCTTGTCTCAGCACCTTTCCCATCTTGTCTCCCTTGGATGATGTTTGCCGTCAGCATTCACCAAATAAACTTCCTTTCTGGGCCCTCAAAAAGAAAAGAAAAAAAAAAAAAAAAGAAAAGAAAATACACAGTCAGGGGAGACAAAAAAGAAAATAATAAAAAAGAATGACGCATGCCTACGAGAGCTAGAAAATAGCCTCAAAAGGGCAAATCTAAGAGTTATTGGCTTTAAAGAGCGGTAGAGAGAGAGGTGGGGTTCATTCAAAGGAATAATAATAGAGAACTTTCCAAACCTAGAGAAAGATATCAATATTCAAGTATAAGAAGGTTACAGAACACCAAGCAGGTTTAACTCAAAGAAGACTACTTCAAGGCATTTAATATTCAGACTCCCAAAGGTCAAGGATAAAGAAAGGATTCTAAAACCAGCAAGAGAAAATAAACAAATAACATATGATGGAGTTCCAATAGGTCTGGCTGCAGACTTTTCGATGGAAATCTTACAGGTCAGGAGAGAGTGGCATGACAATATTTAAAATGCTGAAGGAAAAAAAACTTTTACCCTAGAATAGTATTACTTTATCTGATGAAAATATCCTTCAAATGTGAAGGAGAAGTAAAGACTTTCCTGGACAAGCAAAAGCTGAAGGATTTCATCAACACAAGACCTATCCTACAAGAAATGCTAAAAAGAGTTCTTCAATCTGAAAGAAAATGATGTTAATGAGCAATAAGAAATCATCCAGGCCAAGGTGGGAGAACTGCTTGAACCCAAGAGTTTGAGATCAGCCTGGGCAATGCAGTGAGACTCCATCACCACAAAAAAAAAAAAATTTTAATTGGCTGGGCATAGTGGCTCATGCCTGTAATCCCAGCACTTTGGGAGGCTGAGGCAGGCAGATCACTTGAGGCTAGGAGGCTACAGTGAGCTATAATCAAGCAACTGGACTGTAGCGTGGGCGATAAAGTGAGACCTCGTCAAAAAAATAAAGAATAATAATAAATAAATAATCTGAAGGTGCAAAACTTACTGGTAACAATAAGTACTACACAGAAAAACACAGAATATAATAACACTGTCGTTGTGGTATGTAAACTACTCATATTTTAAGTATAAAAACAAAAAGACGAACCAATAAAAAATAATAATTACGAGTTGGTTGCAGTGACTCACACCTGTAATCCCAGCACTCTAGGAGGCCAAGGCGGGTGGATCACGAGGTCAGGAGATGGAGACAAACTTGGTTAACATGGTGAAACCCCATCTTTACTAAAAATACAAAAATTAGCTGGGCATAGTGGCACACGCCTATAATCCCAGCTACTCAGGAGGCTGAAGCAGGAGAATCACTTGAACCCGGGAGGCAGAGGTTGCAGCGAGCTGAGATCATGCCACTTTACTTCAGCCTGGGCAACAGAGTGAGAATCCGTCTCAAAATAATAATAATAATAATAATAACAACAACAACTTTTCAAGACATAGTACAATAAGATATAAATAGAAACAACAAAAAGTTAAAATGTGGGGAGACAAAGTTAAAGTTTGATTAGTTTTTATTAGTTTCCTTTTTGTTTATTAGTTTACACAATTAGTGTTAAATTGTCATCAGTTTAAAATAATGGGTTATAAGATATTATTTGTAAGCCTCATGGTAACCTGAAATCTAAAAGCATACAATGGATACACAAAAAATAACAAACAAGAAATTAAAACACACCACCAGAGAAAATCACCTTCTCTAAAAGGAAGACAGGAAGGAAGGAAAGAAGGAAGAGAAGACCACAAAACAACCAGAAGACAAATAACAAAATGGCAGGAGTAAGTCCTTACTTATCAATAATTGCATTGAATGTAAATGGACTAAGCTCTCCAATCAAAAGATGCAGAGTGGCTGAATGGATTTAATAAAAAGACTCAATGATCTGTTGCCTACAAGAAACACACTTCACCTATAAAGACACACATAAACTGAAAATAAAGGGATGGAAAAAGATGTTTTATGCAGATGGAAACTAAAAAAAGCAGAAATAGCTATACTTATAACAGACAAAACAGATTTCAAGACAAAATCTAGGCTGGGTGTGGTGGCTCACACCTGTAATCCCAGCACTTTGGGAGGCTGAGGCAGACAGATCACCTGAGGTCAGGAGTTCAAGACCAGCGTGGCCAACATAGTGAAACCCCATCTCTACTAAAAATACAAAAATTAGGCTGGCATGGTGGCACACACCTGTAATCCCAGCTACTCAGGAGGCTGAGGCAGGAAAATTGCTTGAACCCAGGAGGTGGAGGTTGAAGTGAACTGAGATTACGCCACTGCACTCCAGCCTGGGCAACAGAGTGAGACTCTGTCTCAAAAGAAAAAAGACGAAAACTATAAAAAGAGACAAAGAAGGTCATTATATAATGATAAAGGGGACAATTCAGCAAGAGAATATAACAATTGTAAATATATATGCACCCAACACTGGAGCACCCAGATATATAAAGCAAATATTATTAGAGCTAAAGAGAGAGACAGACTCCACTCCAATAATAGCACAAGATTTCAACACCCCACTTTCAGCATTGGACAGATCATCCAGACAGAAAATCAACAAAGAAACATCAGATTTAATCTGCACTATGGATCAAATGGACCTAATAGATATTTAGAACATTTCACACAATGGTTACAGAATACACATTCTTCTCCTCAGCACATGGATAATTCCCAAGGATAGCTCCTGTTAGGTCACAAAACAAGTCTTAAAGCATTAAAAAAATTGAAATAACATCAAGGATCTTCTCTGACCACAAGGAAACAAAACTGGAAATAAATAACAAGAGGAATTTTTGAAACTATACAAACACATGAAAATTAAACAATATGCTCCTGAATAACCAGTGGGTCAACTAAGAAATTAATAAGAAAATTTAAAAAATTATTGAAACAATAATGGAAACACAACATATCAAAACCTGTGGGATACAGTGAAAGCAGTACTAAGAGGGATGTAAGTGCCTACATCAAAAAAGTCTGGGTGCAGTGGCTCACGCCTGTAATTCCAGCACTTTGGGAGGCCGAGGTGGGTGGACTGCTTGAGCGCAGGAGTTTGAGACCAGCCTGGGCAACATGGGAAAACCCCATCTCTACTAAAAATACCAAAAATATTATCCAGGCATGGTGGCACATGTCTGTAGTCCCAGCTACTTGGGCAGCTGAGGCATGTGAATTTCTTGGACCTGGGAGGCGGAGGTTGCAGTGAGCCAAAATTGGCCACTGCGCTCCAGCCTGGGTGACTGAGTGAGCCTCTGTCTCAAACAAACAAATGAACAAACATACAAACTTCAAGTAAATGACCTAATGATGCCTTTTAAAGAACTAGAAAAGCAGGAGCCAAACCAAACCCAAAGTTAGCAGAAGAAAATAAATAATAAAGACCAGAGCAGAAATAAATGAAATTGAAACAAATAAAACAATACAGAGGATAAAGACAAAAAGTTCATTTTTTGGAAAGATAAACAAAATGACAAACCTTTAGCCAGACTAAGAAAAAAAGAGAGAAGACTGAAATAAAATAAAATGAGAGATGAAAAAGGAGATGTTACACATGATACCAAGAAATTCAAAGGATCCTAGGTACTACTATGAGTAAGTATATGCCAATAAATTGGAAAACCTAGAAAAAAAAGATAAATTTCTAGATACATGCAACCTACTGAGTTGAACCATGAATAAATTCAAAACTTTAACAGACCAATAATAAGTAACAAGTTCAAAGCCAAAATAAAAAGTCTGCCAGCAAAGAATAGCCTGAGACTCAATAGCTTCACTGATGAATTTTACCAAAGATTTAAATAACTAATATCAATCCTACTCAAACTATTTTTTTTTTTTTTCAGACGGAGTCTCGCTCTGTCACCCAGGCTGCAGTGCAGTGGTGCGATCTCAGCTCACTGCAAGCTTCGCCTCCCGGCTTTATGCCATTCTCCTGCCTCAGCCTCCCGAGTAGCTGGGACTACAGGCGCCCACCACCGCGCCCGGCTAATTTTTGTATTTTTAGTAGAGACGGGGTTTCACCGTGTTTGCCAGGATGGTCTCGATCTCCTGACCTCGTGATCCGCCCGTCTCGGCCTCCCAAAGTGCTGGGATTACAGGCGTGAGCCACCGCGCCCGGCCTCAAACTATTTTAAAAATTTGAGGAGGAAGGAATACTTTCAAACTCATTCCATGAAGCCATTATTACCCTGATAGCAAAACCAGACAAAGACACATAAAAAAAAAAGAAAGAGAGAAAGAAAAGAAAGAAAGAGAGAAAGAGAGAAATAAGAAAGAAAGAAAGAAAGAAAGAAAGAAAGAAAGAAAGAAAGAAAGAAAGAAAGAAAGAAAGAAAGAAAGAAAGAAAGAAAGAAAAGAAAAGAAAGAAAAAAGAGAGGGAGGGAGGGAGGGAAGGAAGGAAGGAAGGAAGGAAGGAAGGAAGGAAGGAAGGAAGGAAGGAAGGAAGAAAGAAAACAGCAGGCAAATATCTCTGATGAACGTTGATGCAAAAATCCTCAACCAAATACTATTAGGTTGGTGCAAAAGTAACTGTGGTTTCAGACTGTGAATTTTAAATCATTATAACTAGGCTCAAACACATCTTTATTAATCAAAACAGGAACCATTACAATCAACATATTTTTTGCCAATGAGAAATGTTTGTTAATTCCTATATTGTAAAAATCCATGCTTCAGGATTCAATAAACTCTTGGAAATCATTTTCTGCATCCTGCTGGTTGTGGGAGTGTTTTCCCTACAAAAAGTTGTTGAGATGCTTGAAGAAGTGGTAGTCAGTTGATGAGAGGTCAGGTGAGTATGGCAGATAATGCAAAACTTCATAGCCCAATTCGCTCAACTTTTGAAGTGTTGGTTGTGTGACGTGTGTTCGGGTGTTGTCGTGGAGAAGAATTGGGCCCTTTCTGTTGACCAATGCTGCCTGCAGTTGTTGCAGTTTTTGGTGCATCTTGTCTGTTTGCTGAGCATACTTCTCAGATGTAATGGTTTTGCCGGGATTCAGAAAGCTATAGTGGATCAGACCAGCAGCAGACCACCAAACAGTGGCCGTGACCTTTTTTGGTGCAAATTTGGCTTTGGGAAGTGCTTCGAAGCTGCTTCTCAGTCCAACCACTAAGCTGGTCATCGCCAGTTGTATAAAATCCACTTTTTGTCACATGTCACAATCCGATCAAGAAGTGGTTCACTGTTATTGCATAAAATAAGAGAAAACAACATTTCAAAACAACATTTTTAAAATTTTTTGCTCAGCTCATGAAGGACCCACTTATCAAGACCCCTTTTTTTTTCACCTTTCCAATTTGCTTCAAATGCCAAATGACCATAGAATGGTCGATGTTGAGTTCTTTGGCAACTTCTCGTGTAGTTGTAAGAGGATCAGCTTTGATGATTGCTGTCAGTTGGTCATTGTCAACTTCTGATGGTTGGCCACTACACTCCTCATCTTCAAGGCTCTTGTCTCCTTTGCAAAACTTCTTGAGCCACCACTGTACTGTACATTCATTAGCAGTTCCTGGGCCAAATGCCTTATTGATGTTATGAGTTTTCTTGCTCCTTTATGACCCATTTTGAACCCAAATAAGAAAATTGCTTGAATTTGCTTTTTGTCTAACATCATTTCCATAGTCTAAAATAAACATAAAATAAACAGCAAATAATAAGTCATTAGCAAGAAAACATAAAGCAAGAAATGTCCATGAAAATGATGTATAACATAACCACATTTATCGAAGAATGTATTCCGATATCAAATGGCAAAGTCCAACAATGCAAAAACTGCAATACTTTTGCACTCACCTTAATAGCAAACTGAGTTCAACAACACATTAAAAAGATCATTCATCATGACCAAGTGAGATTTATCCCAGGGATGCAAGGAGGGTTTGTCATATGCAAATCAATGTGATACATCATATCTACAGAACGAGGGACAAAACTATACTATCATTTCAACTCACGCTGAAAATGCATTTGATAAAATTCAACATCCCTTCATGATAACAACCCTAAAAAACCTGGGTATAGAAGGAACATACTTAGGCCGGGCACGGTGGCTCACGCCTGAAATCCCAGCACTTTGGGAGGCCAAGGTAGGTGGATCCCTTGAGGTCAGGAATTCAAGACTGGCCTGACCAACATGGTGAAACCCCATCTCTACTAAAAATACAAAAAAATTAGCCAAGCGTGGTGGTGTACACCTGTGATCCCAGCTACTCAGGAGGCTGAGGCAGGAGAATCACTTGAACCCAGGAGGCAGAGGTTGCAGTGAGCCGAGATTGCACAATTACACTCCAGCCTGGGCCACAAAAGTGAAACTCTGTCTTAAAAAAAAAAAAAAAAAAAGAACATACTTCAACATAGCCCTACATGACAGACCCACAGCTAGTATCATACTCAATGGTGAAACACTGAAAGTCTTTCTTCTAAGATCTGGTGCACGACAAGAATGCCCACTTTCATCACTGTTACTCAACACGGCACTGGAAGTCCTAGCTAGAGCAATCAGACAAGAGAAAGAAAGAAAGGGCATCCAAATTGGAAAGGAAGAAATCAAATTATCTTTGTTTGTAGATGATAGGATCTTGTATTTAGTAAAACCTAGAGACACCACTAAAAAATTATCAGAACAGATATACAAATTCAGTAAACTTGCAGGAAATAAAACAATATACAAAAGTCAACATGCAAAATCAACATATATCAGTATACACAGCTATTATTAGGTTAAAAATAAAAGAGAACATGACATATAAAAATCATTTCTAGGCCAGGCATGGTGGCTCAAACCTGTAATCCCAGCACTTTGGGAGGCAGAGGCGGGTGGATCACGAGGTCAGGCGTTCAAGACCAGCCTTGCCAACATGGTGAAACACTGTGTCTACTAAATATACAAAAATTAGCCGGGCATGGTGGTGTGCACCTATAGTCCAAGCTGCTCGGGAGGCTGAGGCAAGAGAATCACTTGAATCTGGGAGGCAAAGATTGTGGTGAGCTGAGATCGTACCACTGCACTCCAGCCTAGGCAACAGAGTGAAATTTCATCTCAAATAAATAAATAAATAAAATTAAAATAAATTTAAAAATCGGCCAGGCACAGTGGCTCACACCTGTAATCCCGGCACTTTGGGAGGCTGAGGTGGGCGGATTACGAGGTCAGGAGATCAAGACCATCCTGGCCAACGTGGTGAAATGCCATCTCTACTAAAAATACAAAAATTAGCTGGGGATGGCAGCATGTGCCTGTAATCCCAGCTACTTGGGAGGCTGAGGCAGAAGAATTGCTTGAACCCGGGAAGTGGAGGTTGCAGTGAGCCAAGATCGTGCCACTGCACTTCAGCCTGAGCACAGAGCAAGACTCCATCTCTTTTTTTTTTTTTTTTTTTTTGAGACGGAGTCTCACTCTGTCACCCAGGCTGGAGTACAGTGGCCGGATCTCAACTCACTGCAAGCTCCGCCTCCCGGGTTTACGCCATTCTCCTGGCTCAGCCTCCCGAGTAGCTGGGACTGCAGGCGCTCGCCACCTTGCCCGGCTAGTTTTTTGTATTTTTAGTAGAGATGGGGGTTTCACCGGGTTAGCCAGGATGGTCTCGATCTCCTGACCTCGTGATCCGCCCGTCTCGGCCTCCCAAAGTGCTGGGATTATAGGCTTGAGCCACCGCGCCCGGACCGACTCCATCTCTTAAAAAAAAAAAAAAAAGAACCTAAAAGAGTATAATTGGATTGTTTATAACACAAAGGATAAAGGATAAATGCTTGAGGGGATGGATGCCTCATTTCCGCTGATGTGATTATTACACATTGTTTGGCTGTATCAAAATATCCCATATGCCCCGTAAACACAGATACCTACTATATACCCTCAAAAATTAAAAATAAAATTTTTATAAGTAAATTTTAAGCATTGTCAAAAAATCTGACTTCTAAGAGTTGTTGCATGAATTGAGTGAGAGAACAATAAGTCAAAGTGCTTAGGTGCATACTAAAGAGAGAGCCAGGAGGAAGGCCTTGTCATCTCTGAGACAGGATAGGGCAGACAGAATTATGACATGAGTCCTGAAGATCCATCCCCTTGCCTTTTCTGATATACTTAGAGCTCTCCTCTCTTTTAAGCCACATATTCTTGAGCCTTCCTCATTTCCTCACATGGTTTTGTCCCTCCTCTAGCTTTGCTCTTGGGAAAGGAGCTTGTGCTTCTGTTTTTTAATCTGGTTCCTTCATCTGGAATGACCTTCCCGCCACCCTCAAACAAACAGCTTTGTGCTCTGGCTGCAGTCCGTGGAGAGGTGCTGATAAGGAAGAGGGTTTCCTGGATCCCTCTGGTTCATTGTAGCCTCACTTCAATGTGGTGCAGTGCAATGTCAAGAGCAGTGTCAAAGGCTCTGTCGTGTCTCCCCCACCAACCCCTTTCTAGCCTCAGAACATTAGGATTGCTCACACACACTCCGGCTGATGTTGACTGCATCGCCTGCCTTCCCTTTAAGGTTTGTGTTTTGTTTTGTTTTTCTGAAACAGGGTCTTGCTCTGTCCCCCAGGCTGGAGTGCAGTGGTGTGATCTTGGCTCACTGCAGCCTTCACCTCCCAGGTTCAAGTGATTCTCGTGCCTCCCCTCCCAAGTAGCTGGAATTACAGGCACAGTCACCACGCCCAGCTAGTTTTTGTATTTTTAGTAGAAATGGGGTTTCACCATGTGGCCAGGCTGGTCTCGAACTCCTGGCCTCAAGTGATCTGCCCATCTCGGTCTCCCAAAGTGCTGGGATTACAGGTGTGAGCCACTGCACCCAGCCCTATTTAAGGTTTTTGAGGGATTCAAGCTGTAACTGTTTCTGCCCATCCCATCCCCACTCTCAGTCTCCACTACCAAGCTCTGCTGACTTTCAGGGTCCTGTGTGCTTGAAACCAATTGGTAGAAACAATTGGCTCTGTCAGTATGCTTGTCAGTCAATTGTTAGAAACAACACAGCACAGAAAAATCACAAGTATAAAATAAGTGCAAATAAAATAAATATAGAAAGAATATTCTGTGCTCTTGTATTATTTCTAGCAACTATTCATTTGATCATTCTGGATTTCTAGGCTGACAATCAGGTAATTGATAATAATTCTCTCATCCACTTTAGTATTTTGACTTTTATTCTATTGTCTAATTGCATTAACTAGCACTTCCAGAACAACATTAAATAACAGAGGTGGTAAGAATCCTTGTCTAGCTCCTGACTTTAATGGGATATTAATAATAATATTGATTGGGCCAGGCACAGTGGCTCATGCTTGTAATCCCAGCACTTTGGGAAGCCGAGGCGGGTGGATCACCTGAGGTCAGAAGTTCGAGACCAACCTGGTCAACATGGTGAAACCCCCCCATCTCTACAAAAATACAAAAATTAGCTGGGCGTGGTGGCGGGCACCTGTAATTCCAGCTACTGGGGAGGCTGAGGTGGGAGAATCACTTGAACCCAGGAGGCGGAGATTGCAGTAAGCCGAGATCACACCTATTGCACTCCAGCCTGGGCAACAGAGGGAGACTTCCTCTAAAAAAAAAAAAAAAAAAAAAAAAGGGAGAGAGTTAGGGCCTTGCATTGGCCTAAGGGAATGTTGTGACAGGTTTGATCTATCCAGGCCATTGAAACATCCTCCATATCAGCAATAAGGCTGTTCTGCTTTCTTACCTCATTTCCATATTCACTGGAGTAGCACTTTTAATCTCCTTCAATAACTTTTCCCTTGTATTTACAACTTAGCTAACTATTTGGTGCAAGAGGCCTAACTTTCAGCCTGTCCCAGCTTTCAACATGCCTTCCTAACTAAGCTTAATTATTTCTAGTTTTTGAGAATGAGAGATGTGTGACTCTTTCTTTCATTTGAACACTTAGAGGCCACTGTAGGGTTCCAACTGGCCTAATTTTAGTATTTTTGTGTCTCAGGAAATGAGGAGGTTCCAAGAGAGGGAGACACACAGGGGAACACCCAGTCCATTCAGTAGTCAGAACACACACAACATTTATAGATTAAATTCACCATCTTGTATGGGCATGGTTTATGGCATCCCGAAACAATTACAGGTGTAACATCAAAGATCCAGAGATCAACATAACGGATACAATAATAATGAAAAAGTTTGAAATATTGCAAACATTACTAAAACTGTGACAAAGAAACATGAAATGTGCACATGCTGTTGGAGAAATGGCCTGATAGACTTGCTAAATATAGGGTTGCCACAAACCTTCAATTTGTAAAAATGCAGTATATGGCTGGGCACAATGGCTCATGCCTGTAATCCCAGCATTTTGAGAAGCTGAGGCAGGTGGATCACTTGAGGCCAAGAGTTCGAGATCAGCCTGGGCAACATGGCAAAGAACCATATTTACTAAAAATACAAAAAATTAGTGGGATGTGGTGATACACACCTGTAATCCCAGCTACTCAGGAGGCTGAGGCAGAAGAATCACTTGAACCTAGGAAGTAGAGGCTACAGTGAGCCAATATCACTCCACTGCACTCCAGCCTGAGCAACAGAGCGAGACTCCATCTGAAAAAAATAATAATAATAAATAAAATAGGCCGGGCGCGGTGGCTCAAGCCTGTAATCCCAGCACTTTGGGAGGCCGAGACGGGCGGATCACGAGGTCAGGAGATCGAAACCATCCTGGCTAACACGCTGAAACCCCGTCTCTACTAAAATATACAAAAAACTAGCCAGGCGATGTGGCGGGCGCCTGTAGTCCCAGCTACTCGGGAGGCTGAGGCAGGAGAATGGCATGAACCCAGGAGGCGGAGCTTGCAGTGAGCTGAGATCTGGCCACTGCACTCCAGCCTGGGTGACAGAGTGAGACTCCGTCTCAAAAAATAAATAAATAAATAAATAAATAAATAATTAAATAAATAAATAAAATAATAAAAGAAGACGTCCAAGCACAGGGGACCCCATTTTATAACAAAACCAGTCCCTGCTTATCTGCGGTTTCACTTTCTGCAGTTTCAGTTACCTGAGGTCTGAAAAATATTTTTTTAAATGAAGTATTTGCAAAGCCTAATAAAGCAGAGCAATAAAATGAGATATGCCTGAGTTTTAAATTTTGTTTTTCCTTTTTAATTTTTTAATTTTAATTTTAATTTTTTGATTTTTTTTATTAAAACAAATTTTTTTTGAGACAGAGTCTTGCTCTATTGCCCAGGTTGGAGTGCAGGGCACCATCTCATGCTCACTGCAACCTTCACCTCCCAGGTTCAAGGGATTCTCCTGCCTCAGTCTCCCTAGTAGCTGGGATTACAGGCACACACCACCACACCTGGCTAATTTTTGTATTTTTAGTAGAGACGGGTTTCACCATGTTGGCCAGGCTGGTCTCAAGCTCCTGATCTCAGGTGATCCGCCTGCCTCAGCCTCCCAAAGTGCTAGGATTACAGGCGTGAGCCACTGCGCCCAGCCTTAATTTTTAATTATACTTTTCTATTTCACAATCTAGTCCCAAGATGTGCCTGTGTTTTTTAAGGTGTTCTACATCTACATTTATACATGAGATTGGTTCATAGTTTTCTGCTGTATGATGTAAAATTTTGGCTTTATGAAACACTGGGATGTTTATCCTTTGGAATATGAGTATGATTGATCGCCTGAATGTTTAAAAGAAGTTGCTCATTAACCTATCTAGTTGCAGCTTTTGTCCTTGAGTATATCTTTTGGCAGCTTTTATCCATGATTATTTATGTTTAGATTTTTGAGTCCCAATTGGTAATTTATATTTCCTCAAATATTATCTACTTCATTCAGGTTTTATATTGTATTAGTATTGGATTGGGCACGGTATTCCCTTGTAATTCTCATTTCCTCTGTATTGATGGCTATAAACCCTTTCTCATTCCTGATGTGTATATTTATGCCATTTCTTTTTTCGTTTGTTTTGTTAGCTAGTGGTTTATCAAATTTGTTGCTTGCTTCTTGCCAAAGAACCAGATCTTAGAGTTATTCATCAACTATATTGTCTTACTTTTTGGTTTTGTTTTGTTTGGTTTTGTTTTGTTTTGTTTTGAGACGGAGTTTCCCTCTTGTCACCTAGGCTGGAGTGCAATGGCACAATCTCGGCTCACAGCAATGTCCACCTCCTGGGTTCAAGTGATTCTCCTGCTTCAGCCTCCCAAGTGGCTGGGATTACAGTTGCCTGCAACCATGCCTGACTAATTTTTGTATTTTTAGTAGAGACAGGGTTTCACCATGTTGGCCAGACTGGTCTCAAACTCCTGATCTCATGATCCTCCCACCTCGGCCACCGAAAGTGCTGGGATTACAGGCGTGAGCCACCGCGCCCGGCCCCCAGAATTTTTTTTAGAGAGACAGAGTCTTTCCCTGTCGCCCAGGCTGGAGTGCAATGATGTGATCATAGCTGACTATAACCTCCAGTTCCTGGGCTCAAGTGATCCTCCTGCCTCAGCTTCTGAGTAGCTGGAACTATAGGCATGCGCCACCATGGCTGGCTAGTTTTGTTGTCATTGTTGTAGAGACAAGGTCTTGCTGTGTTACCTGGGCCAGTCTTGAACTACTGGCCTCAAATGATCCTCCTCCCTTAGCCTCCCAAAGCATTGGGATTACATGCATGAGCCACCACACCTGGCCAATTATATTGTTTTTCTGGTTTTGAAATAATTCTGTTTGCTTTTATCCTTAATTTTTTCCTTTTGCTTTCTTTAGATTTTGCCTTACTGTGACATTTTCCCCTTTTAATTTCCTGCATTGTCTGCTTTGTTAATGAACTTTTATTCTCACTAAGCAATAAAAGTGTTTACGGCCATGCATTTTCTTGTGAAAACTACTTTGGCTGCATTATATAAATAGTGTTTCATGAGTTATTTTTAGAATAGTCTATAGTTCTGTTTTTAAGCTTTGTATTGAAGTATGATACACATACAGAAAAGCAAACATATCAAAATATGTACAGTTTAGTGAATATTCACAAATTCAACACCCAGATTGAGAAACAGAACATTACCGGTACCAATCATATAATTTGCAGGGCCCAGTGCAAAATGAAAATGCTCAGCCCTTTGTTCAAATATTATTAACAACTTTGGGTGGGGGGCAGTGGCTCAGGCCTGTAATCCCAGCACTTTGGGAGGCCAAGACGGGTGGATCACCTAAGGTCAGGAGTTTGAGACTAGCCTGGCCAACATGGTGAAACCCCATCTCTACTAAAAATACAAAAATTAGGCCGGGTGCGGTGGCTCAGGCCTGTAATCCCAGCACTTTGGGAGGCTGAGGCGGGCGGATCACGAGGTCAGGAGATCGAGACCATCCTGGCGAACACGGTGAAACACCGTCTCTACTAAAAACTTCAAAAAATTAGCCGGGCGTGGTGGCGGGCGCCTGTAGTCCCAGCTTCTTGGGAGACTGAGGCAGGAGAATGGCGTGAACCCAGGAGGCGACGGAGCTTGCTGTGAGCTGAGATCGCGCCACTGCACTCCAGCCTGGGCGACAGAACGAGACTCCATCTCAACAACAACAACAACAACAACAACAAAATTAGCCTGGCATGGTGGTGCACACCTGTAGTCCCAGCTAGTTGTGAGGCTGAGGCATGAGAATTGCTTGAACCCGGGAGGTGGAGGGTGCAGTGAGCTGGGATCCCACCATTGCACTCCACCCTGGACAACAGGGCAAGACTGCATCTCAAAAAAAAAAAAGTCTGTAATTCAGTTTTGGTTTGTCACTGATTAAAGAGTTGTTTAGGCCAGGCGCGGTGACTCACGCCTGTAATCCCAGCACTTTGGGAGGCCAAGGTGGGCAGATCATGAGGTCAGGAGATTGAGACCATCCTGGCGAACACTGTGAAACCCCGTTTCTACTAAAAATACAAAAAATTAGCCGGGCGTGGTGGCAGGCGCCTTTAGTCCTAGCTACTGGGGAGGCTGAGGCAGGAGAATGGCGTGAACCCAGGAGGTGACGGAGCTTGCTGTGAGCCGAGATGGCGCCACTGCACTCCAGCCTGGCCGACTGAGCGAGACTCCCTCTCAAAAAAAAAAAAAAAAAAAAAAAAAAAAAAAAGGTTGTTTAGAAGAACTTTAAAATTTCTCCAAGAGGTTGACTTCATCAGGCTAAGGACCAAGTTCCTGGTTTCAGGGGTGGAGCTAGAAACAGATTGGTTTTCTTTGAATGAGTGGGTCTTTACTCATAGAATATACAATATGGGTAAGAAACTAGCAAGCTTTATTTTCTCCTCCTGATCTTCTGATACTTAATGAGGAAGAAAAGAGCCAATGAGAATAGTTAAGGGTAACAGGTTTTTCCTCTCCAGGCAAAGTATAATAGCACACACTGACTGTGGACACAGGGACTGAAGTTGTCTTGTCAGCTGTGAATTCTCAAGGAAACTGGGAAGAAATTGGCTCCTTCTTTATCAAGTCAAGGGAGGCACAGCACTTCTGTCATGGATCTGTTGCCTCACTGTCCTGGAGAAGCAGCCAGGGGGTCCTTTCTATTTATGGGTACAGTTGGGTAGAGTCCTGACATTGAGAATAGTTGGATATTCAGAGGATAGAGATAAGTAACCCAAACAAGTAGTCCATCCAGCCTTAAAAAAATATTGCTACAGAGTGAGATTCCATCTCAAAAAAAAAAAAAAAAAAAGAATATGTTGCTAAAAACCAATCATACTTTTCCACTTCAAACCTAACATTGGAGCCTAAATTCAAACTACTTTATTATAATCAACTTATATGAGCCTTATATTTAAGACCTGTAGTTCAAATTTGGTGACCAAAGATAGAAAATCTTTTTCAAAGTGTTATTTGCTTGAGGTGGAAGGTCTGTCATTTTGTTTGTTTCTTTAAAACCAGTAATAACTTTGTTTATTCAAAAACAGATCAGGCCAGGCTCAGTGGCTTAACCCTGTAATCCCACCATTTTGCAAGGCTAAGGTGGGAGGATCATTTGGGCCCAGGAGTTCGAGACCAGCCTGAGCAACACGGTGAGACCTCGTCTCTAAAAAAATATTTTAAATTAGCCTGGCATGGTGGTATGCACCTGTGGTCCCAGCTATTCAGAAGGCTGGGGGAAGATCACTTGAGCCCAGGAGGTCGAGGCTGCAGTCAGCCGTGTTTGTGCCACTGCACTTCAGCCTGGGTGACAGAGTGAGACCCTGTGTCAAAAATAAAAAATAAAAAATAAAATAGACCATAAAAAGCTTATAACACAGAATTCAAAAGGCATAAAAAAGTATACAGTGAAAAGTAAGTCTTCCTCTCACTCCTAGCTCCCACCTATTCCCCAGAGGCAACCCCAGGTTTCTTGTATATCCTATCAGAAATAATCTATGTAAATATATGTAATCCTTCAAATGTTTTTATAAGAAAGTATACCATATTATGCATACTGTTCTGCTTCCTTATTTTTCACTTAATATTTATTGGAGATTGTTTCATATTAATGCATATAGAACTTTTTTTTTTTGAGACAGAGTCTCGCTCTGTCACCCAGGCTGGAGTGCAGGGGTGTGATCTCGGCTCACTACAAGCTCCGTCCCCCAGGTTTACGCCATTCTCCTGCCTCAGCCTCCGGAGTAGCTGGGACTACAGGTGCCCGCCACCTCGCCCGGCTAGTTTTTTTTTAGTATTTTTTAGTAGAGATGGGGTTTCACTGTGTTAGCCAGGATGGTCTCGATCTCCTGACCTCATGATCCACCTGTCTCGGCCTCCCAAAGTGCTGGGATTACAGGCTTGAGCCACCGCGCCCGGACTTTTTTTTTTTTTTTTTTTTTTTTGAGACAGAGTCTCGCTCTGTCATCCATGCTGGAGTGCAGGGGTGTGATCTCGGCTCACTGCAAGCTCCACCTCCCGGGTTCACACCATTCTCCTGCCTCAGCCTCCCGAGTAGCTGGGACTACAGGCGCAGTACACCACCACACCTGGCTAATTTTTTGTATTTTTAGTAGAGACGGGGTTTCACCGTGTTAGCCAGGATGGGAACTGCCTCGTTCTTTTGAAAGGCTGCATAATATTCATTGTCTGGATGATGAGCCATACTTTTTTAAAAAAGGTTTTTCTTTTTTTAACAGCTTTTTTAAGATAAATTTACACACCATAAAATTCACCTACTGCAAGTATACAGTTCAGTGATTTTTAGTGAATTCATAGTTATGCAGCCATCACCACAATCAAGTTTTAGAACACTGCTCTCACCCCAGTTTTCTTCTTCCCATAATTTATCTTTTAATCATTTAATCAAACTGTTTTTCCTTTCCAGTAATTTGTTTTAACCTTTCCTGAGGTTGTGCTTCTTTGTTTTGTAACACTGGGTAGGTTTTGGAGTGGTAGAGATGTGTCAGGAGAGCACCTCGAACCTCATACAGTGCTGGTACTCTCTATTAAACAATAACTATTGTTCTTTTCATTCAGTTGAAAACATTGCTGTGAATTTACAGATTGAGGTATAGCATATCCTGAACATTCTGCCAGGGAGCTGTTTGCTCTCCCTCTTTCTTTCGCTCTGCATACTATGATAATCAAAATAAGTAGAGTTTTAAAGATGATAGACAGGTTGGAGAAGATGGATGAGCATCTATCTGCTCTCTCCTTCCAGAAGATGGCTGATTGTGATTAGCATTAGCTAAGTTACAGTGGTTATAGACTGCCCTGGGAGAAGTGAGACGCAGAGGCAAGTGACCTCCCCAAATTTGCTAGCACCCCATCTTGGACAGGCGCTTACCCTTCATTTAGCAGATTATCCCCAAGGCTAATGAGAGAGTATGTATGACTCCTTCTACCATAGCCCATGGCCAGCGTACATATCTGCAATGGAACAGGGGGCACCAGGAGGAGAATAGGTGGTAGCAGTGTCATCACATGGTCTAGAATGTGAAAGTATGTTAAGATCGTCCATTGCTGTGGTTTTTGCTTTTCTTTGAATGGGCTCTCAGTTCTACTCACTACTTTTTTGCCTCACATATAAGGTTGTCCATAGTTAGGACTCCAGAACAGGAAATATCACACTAAAATATACAGGATAAGTAAAAATTATTTTCTCTGATATTGTTCTTCCAAAATTAGGATACTTTTTGTTTTTCTCAGGCCTTTTTTCTCCTCAGTTCTAATATCAGAGTTATGTACCTACCTGTTAGGGACATAACTATAGCTGCATGGTGGTGCGTGCCTATAGTTATTCCCTAATCTTCATCTACAGCCTTCTTTACATTTTATTTTCTTCTTTCTTTTTATTTATTTATTTGAGATGGAGTCTCACATTGTTGCCTAGGCTGGAGTGCAGTGGCATGATCTGGACTCTCTGCAACCTCCGCCTCCCAGGTTCAAGTGATTCTCTTGCCTCAGCCTCTGGAGTAGCTGGGACTACAGGCGCTTGCCACCACGCCCAGCTAATTTTTTGTATTTTAGTAGAGATGGGGTTTCACCATGTTGCCAGGCTGGTCTCGAACTCCTGACCTCGTGATCCACCCGTCTCAGCCTCCCCAAGTGCTGGGATTACAGGCGTGAGCCACTGTGCCTGGCCCCTTTATTTTTATTTTTTAAAAGTATGGAAAGCTTCATGAATTTGCATGTCATCCTTGCACAGGGGCCATGCTAATCTTCTCTATATCATTCCAATTTTTACTGTATGGGCTGCTGAGATGAGCACATTTTTACCTTCCAAATGAGTAATTCTCCAATCCAAATTTAAGTAGATGAATCCTGTTCTCTTCCATCTCAACAGGAAAGAGAGGAGAGCAGATTGCATGATCAAAACAGGGCCCTAGGGGAGAATGGAGGAAGGGCTTACGTGCTTTCCCTGGTCCTGGCTCCTAGCAGTGGTATCAGACACACCCAGGTTGTTCAGGGGAAAAATGTATCTGCACAAGGAAGTCACTGCCTGGTCAACCTGGGTTCTCCCTGAGGTGATGCTCCCCTCCTGCTGGGAAGCACTCTTGTGACTCAACTTGTAGAGAGGAGATGACTGTCTAGCCAACACATCTATGCGCTCAGAAATGTAAACTTAGGGGCCAGAAAGAAGAGGAGCCAGGGGAAATCTCTGTAGAAGGTTGAAATGTCAATGGGCCATTGGATACAGGTGCCCTTGCTCCAGCCGCCTTGTGAAGGGAGGCCTCTGGGTCTTTCCATGAACTCATATCTGAGAAGAGCCTGACCACTGTTTCCCAGGGGCTTGTGTCTGTGATGTGACTTTTCTGAAGATTCCCCTTCTCTTGAAGGAGATCAAACTCTAACACCAGGGAACGTATGGGGGCGTGGAGAGCCAGAACAGAGACTGGATTTCCCTTTCAGAAGGCCTTCCTTGTCCCTGGGCCAGCCTGCGCTAGGCCAGCGACCCTGAACTCTCAAGGCTAGGATGGCTGTGCCTTAGTTCCTATTGCTGTTGCAAAAAAAACACCACAAATTTGTGGTTTAAAACAACAAAAAATTATTACAGTTCTGGAGGTCTGAAATCAGAAATGAGTTGCACTGGATTGAAGTCAAGGTGTTAGCTGGGCATAGGAGCACACCCCTGTAGTCCTAGCTACTTGGGAAGCTGAGACAGGAGTTATCACTGGAGCCCAGGAGTTGGAGTCCAGCCTGGGCAACATACTGACATGTCCCATCTCTTAAAAAAAAAAAAAAAAGAGTCAAGGTGTTGGTTCCTTCTGGAGGCTCTGAGGGGAGCATCTGTTTCATTGCCTTTTTCAGCTCCTAGTGGCCTCCTCTATTCCTTAGCTTGTGGCCCCTTCCTCTGTCTTCAAGGCACATCACTCCAACCTCTGCTGTGTCGCTGAACAATTGTCTCGTTGTCTCCTGCTGCCTACTTCTTATACAGCCATCATGATTACGTTGGTCCCACCCAGATGATTCAGGATCGTCTCCCCATCTCAAGAGGCTTAATCAACATCTGCAAAGTCCCTTTTGCGATATAAAGTAAGATTCAGCTGGGTGCAGTGGCTCATGCTTGTAATCCCAGCACTTTGGGAGGCTAAGATGGGAGGATCCCTTGAAGACCAGGAGCTTGAGATCAGCCTGGGCATCGTAGTGAGACCCTATCTCCATAAAAGCTTTTTATAGAAATTAGTTGGAGGCTGGACACAGTGGCTTACGCCTGTAATCCCAGCACTTTGGGAGGCTGAGGCAGGTGGATCACTTGAGGCCAGGAGTTTGAGACCAGCCTGGCAAACATGGCGAAAACCCATCTCTATTAAAAATATAAAAATTAGTCAGGTGTGGTGGCGGGTGCTTGTAGTTCCAGCTACTCCAGAGGCTGAGGCAGGAGAACTGCTTGAACCTGGGAGGTGGAGGCTGTAGTGAGCCGAGATCATGCCACTGCACTCCAGCCTGGGCAACAGAGCAAGACTCTGTCTCAAAAACAAACAAACAAACAAACAAACAAACAAACAAACAAAGAAAAAATTAGCTGGGCATGTTGGTGTGCACCTATAGTCCCAGCTTCTTAGGTGGCTGAGGCAGGAGGATTGCTTGAGCCCGGGAGGTCAAGGCTGCAGTGAGCTATGATCATGCCACTGCACTCCAGCCTGGGTTATAGAGCAAGAAGACACTGTCTCTAATCAAAAATAAAAATAAAATAAGATTCACAGCTTCTGGGGATTAGAATATGGACATATTTGGCGGGGGCATTTTTCAGCCTACGACACCTCACACCCAAGAGCAACCTACCCAGCAGCTTCCCACACAGTGCTGAGGCTGGGAAGAGCCTGGGGCAGCATGATTTTTCCCATGATTTATCTAAACAGCTCTCCATTAGGCTGTTTTCAAACTTTTGCTATTATGAGCAATGCTGCTCATATATCCTTAGGATATACTATTTGAAGAAGAATTGCCAAATTAAAGGATATATGCACTTTAAATCTATTTTTGGCTGGGTGCAGTGGCTCACATCTATAATCCCAGCACTTTGGGAGACTGAGATGGGAGAATCAATTGAGCCCAGGAGTTTTTGAGATCAGCTTGACCAACATGGTGAAACGCCGTCTCTACCTAATATACAACAACAACAACAACAAAAATTAGCAGAGCATGGTGGCACGTGCCAGTAGTCCCAGCTCCTCAGGAGGCTGAGATGGTAGGATGGTTTGAGCACAGGAGGCAGAGTTTGCAGTGAGCCCAGATCACACCATTACACTGCAGCCTGGGAGACAGAGCCTGACCCTGTCTCAAACAAAACAATCATTTTCCTGGTCAGGCACGGTGGCTCAAACCTGTGATCCCAGCACTTTGGGAAGCTGAGGCAGGAGGATGGCTTGAGCCCAGGAGTTTGAGACCAAATACAAAAATTAGCTGGGTGTGATGGCAAATGCCTGTAATCCCATCTACTTGGGAGGCTGAGGCAGGAGAATCGCTTGAACCTGGGAGGTGGAGGTTGCAGTGAGTGGGGATTGTGCCACTGGACTCCAGCCTGGGCAACAGAGTGAGATTCCGTCTCAAAAAAAGAAAGAAAGAAAGAAAGAAAATTTAAAAATCAGCTGGGTGTGGTTGTTTGCGCCTATAGTCCCAGCCACTCAGGAAGATGAGATGGGGAAATCATTTGAACTTGGGAGGTTGAGGCTGCAGGGAGCTGTGATCGTACCAGTGCACTCCAACCTGGGCAATAGACTGTCTCAAAACAAAACAAAACAAAAACCTATTTTCCTGCATCTCTGCCAACATTATCAACTTTTTAAATATTTACCAATTTTATAGGTGAAAAATGGGATTTCAGTATGGTAGGTTTTTTCTTTTTTTTTTTTTTTTGAGACGGAGTCTCGCTCTGTCGCCCAGGCTGGAGTGCAATGGCGTGATCTCGGCTCACTGCAAGCTCTGCCTCCTGGGTTCACATCATTCTCCTGCCTCAGCCTCTCCAGTAGCTGGGACTACAGGTGACTGCCACCACGCCCAGCTAATTTTTTTGTATTTTTAGTAGAGACACGGTTTCACTGTGTTAGCCAGCATGGTCTCGATCTCCTGACCTCGTGATCTGCCCGCCTCAGCCTCCCAAAGTGCTGAGATTACAGGCGTGAGCCACTTCGCCCAGCCCAGTAATGGTTTTTTTTTTTTTTTTTTTTTTTTGAGACGGAGTCTCGCTCTGTCACCCAGGCTGGAGTGCAGTGGCTGGATCTCAGCTCACTGCAAGCTCCGCCTCCCGAGTTTACGCCATTCTCCTGCCTCAGCCTCACGAGTAGCTGGGACTACAGGTGCCCGCCACCTCGCCCGGCTAGTTTTTTGTATATTTTAGTAGAGACGGGGTTTCACCGGGTTAGCCAGGATGGTCTCAATCTCCTGACCTCGTGATCCGCCGGTCTCGGCCTCCCAAAGTGCTGGGATTACAGGCTTGAGCCACCACGCCCGGCCTGTAATGGTTTTTTAAACTTTGAAAAACTTTTTGAAATAATTTTGGTATTGTTTTAATATTAATTGATCTTATTATAAGTGAGGCTATACATTTTTTCATAAGTTGAAACTGCCATTTCTCTCTCTTTTCTGTGATTTATTGGTCCCTCATGCAACACTGTATCTGAAGGCATAGTCAACAGTGGCAGTCCGGGCGCAGTGGCTCACACCTGTAATCCCAACACTTTGAGAGGTCGAGGCTGGCAGATCACTTGAGGCCAGGAGTTTGAGACCAGTCTCGCCAACATGGCAAAACCTCGTCTCTACTGAAAATACAAAAATTAGCCGGGCATGGTGGTGCACGCCTGTAGTTCCAGCTACTGGGGAGGTTGAGGCATGAGAATCACTTAAACCCAGGAGGCAAAGGTTGCAGTGAGCAGAGATTGCACCACTGCACCCCAGCCTGTCTCAAAAATAAAGAGTGGCAATCGGGCGAAAAAGTAGTGTCATAGGATTAAAATAAAATAAAACAAAGCAAAGCTCCTCTGAAGGGTACAGAATTCAGGGGCAGGAGAAGAGAGGAGTTATGGTAGGAATAAGACCCCTTGCTACCAGGCTGGATTTCAATAACTCTGAGTCCTTTTGAGTTTTGCTGGGATAAACATGGCCACAGTTGAGCAAGTCTGGGGGCCAGGAGAGGTGATCAAGGCAGAGTCAATCCTCAAGAACAATATCAGAGCCCACTTCTTAGACTTGGGTCCAAGGGCAGGGCAGCAATGGGGCTTCTATCCCAAGTTCTTGGACAGGAATTTGGCATTTATCCCATAAGTTTGGCATTTATTCCAAAATTTCTTGTCTAAGAACTTGGGATAGAAGCTATTGGTAGCATGTTGTCTCCAGGCATGGTTGACACTGGAGCCCTGGACAGGGCTCTGCCTGTGGATGAGCAAGTGACTTTCCCTGTGGGGATGAAGGAAGGTGACCCTATAGACCTTCTCCTAAGACTGCAGAAGGCATGCCAAATGGCAAATACTACAGCAACCTGGCCTCACCTTAGGACTGGGTTTAAGAGTGTGGAATGGGCTGGATGCAGTGGCTTACGCCTATAATCCCAGCACTTTGGGAGGCCAAGGCAGGTGGATCACCTGAGGTCAGGAGTTCAAGACAGCTTAACCAACATGGTGAAACACTGTCTCTACTAAAAATACAAAAAAATTATCTGGTTATGGTGGCAGGCGCCTGTAGTCCTAGCTACTCAGGAGGCTGAGGCAGGAGAATCCCTTGAACCCAGGAGGCGGAGGTTGCAGTGAACTGAGATCGTGCCACTGTACTCCAGCCTGGGCAACAGGAGCGAAACTCTGTCTCATAAACAAACAAACAAACAACAAACAAACAAACAAACAGACCAGGCCTGGTGGCTCACGTCTGTAATCCCAGCACTTTGGGAGGCTGAGCTGGGTGGATCACCTGAGGTCAGGAGTTCAAAACCAGCCTGGCCAACATGGTGAAGCCCCATCTCTACGAATAATACAAAAATTAGCCGGGCGTGGTGGCACATACCTGTATTCTCAGCTACTCGGGAGGCTGAGGCAGGAGAATTGCTGGAACCTGGGAGGCGGAGGTTACAGTGAACCGAGATTGCACCACTTGCCTGGGCGACAAAGCAAGACTCCATCTCAAAAACAAAACAAAGAGTGTGGAATGTTGCTAGGAATGAATGACTGGGGCTAGAGATTCCTTAGGCCTGGCAGAGATTTGCCCTGGAAGTGCCTGTGTGAGAATGATATTTAATTCTTAGCACCTTCTTTTCACAGGATTGCAACTAGCGTCTCAGGAAGCCAAATCTGAGCTACTCCTGGAAGTATCATCTTGGTCAACACTGGCTATAAAACCAAAAGTGGCTGCCAGATTGTGCAAGGAAGCAAAACTAGTCTTCCAGGTCTGGTGAGGGCATGTTGTCTTCAGTGACGTCCCAATGACCTGAGGCTGTCAGGGTTCTTCTCATCACTTGCCTTGTTTTGACTGCCCCCATCAAGGCACAGCTGGCTCATTCGTCTCAGAAGGAAATGGTGAAGCAAGCAGATGGATTGCTCCCCGAGCCTCCACAGCGCCTCCTGCTGGTGGTCGACCCCAAGGCCCACCATCCTGCCTTTAATTTATTAACCGGCTCCTTTCTTTTTGGCTTTGAAACACCCAAAGGTTCCACCAGCTTTCCAATAGTGAAGTCCACCTTTGTAAAAAAAAAAAAAAAAAAGCTCCAATTTTTCTGTTGCCCCTGCTTTTTCAGTTAAAAGAACATGAGGCGATTTCAGGATATTAGAAAAGTCCTAAGGTGTGAGGAAACTTACCTAATCAGTTTTATCTGAATAAAACATCAGGTGGGTGTGGGAGCTGCCCTCAAGCAGGACCTACTGTCCTCCCAGGGCCCTCATCAGCACAAAAGCCCTGTCACTGGCTTAGAGTAAAGGTTTCCTATTTAACAAGATAAGCCAAACCCCTTGGGGCAGCAGAGATTTTTTTTTTTTTTTTTTACTGCTTTGGGTTTTCTTTAGAATTTGCAGAATTTGTGTGAAGGGCATTGGCACTGAGTCTGCAGCCCAGATGAGAGCTGTTTCCCACATTCCTTTCCTAGGCTGGGGGGCTTTGGGGCAGATTCATGCTTAGGCTTGTGGGGGGCTTTTGTGTGCTGTGACCTGTGTGTGCCAGGGAACCCCTGCAGCAATGAGGCAAAGTAGGAAGAAATCTGGAATTGACATTAGAGCTGGAATCTCATTTTCTTTCATCTTGTAAACCAAAACATGACCATGGCAGATCTCAATTGAGTAGAGGTTTATTTTGCCAAGGCTGAGGATTTGCCTGGGAAAAAGAAACCCAAGTCACAATAGGATCTGTGACCTATGCTTTTTCCAAAGAGGATTTGGGGAACTTCAATATTTCAAGAAGTGTAAACCAAAAAGTATGTGAGATAGGTAACAATTAATTTAGAAATTTACGTTATCATCATTAAGGATGTGCACTTGGGAGACAGGTCTGTGCCTTTCTCCAAAGATGTTTTTGAGGGCTTCAATATTTCAAAGCAGGAAAAGCAGGCTGGAGGGGAAAGACGGAGGGTGTGGTCACATGACTGAATCCACATGTTGCAAGAGAAAAGGAGCAGGTAGGGGAGAGTCAATTATATATTCATCTTTACAGAAGCTAAGGTGAGCATAGAGTAGCTCTATGGAGATAACTTTTTTCCTGTAGCTACCGGCTTAGGAACAAAAGGAAAAGTAGCTTCTTGGATAATTCAGCTTTCAGCTTAATATTTTTCTTTTGGCATAGTGAAATTAGCACCCCAAGTTTTTATTTTCCTTTCACAGAGGAAAGGGCAAGCAGGAGGGAAAGGGAAAAAGAAAAAGGAGGGTGGGTAGACAATGAGGCAAGTGGTTATATTCTTGTGAGGCTCTGGTTAGAGTTCAGTGAGTCTACGTTTTACATGTGAAAAGAAAAGGGTAGAGGAAAAGTCAATTATGCATTAGTCTCATGCTCAGTTGATCTACATTTTTTATAAGATAAGGTAAGCATATGAAATTACAGCTGTTTGGGAACAAAAGAAAGGCTGTTTTTGTCTTGTTTTTTTTTTTTTTTTTTTTTTTTTTGAGATGGAGTCTTGCTTTGTCTCCCGGGCTGGAGTGCAGTGGCCGGATCTCAGCTCACTGCAAGCTCCGCCTCCCAGGTTCACGCCATTCTCCTGTCTCAGCCTCCGGAGTAGCTGGGACTACAGGCGCCCGCCACCTCGCCCGGCTAGTTTTTGTTTTTTTTTTTTTGTTTGTTTGTTTTTTTTTTTGTATTTTTAGTAGAGACAGGGTTTCACCGTGTTAGCCAAGATGGTCTCGATCTCCTGACCTTGTGATCCGCCCGTCTCAGCCTCCCAAAGTGCTGGGATTACAGGCTTGAGCCACCGCACCCGGCCTTGTCTTGTTTTTGCTTTTTTGTTTGCATGACTCAGTTTCCAAGCTTAACTTTCCTTTTGGCATAGTGAATTTGAGGTCCCGAGAGTCTATTTTTCTTTCACAATCTGAATGCAGAAAAGCGAGCAGAAAAAGCTTTTGCCAGGCAGTTTTAACGATTCATGCAATTGTCCTGAATTTTGAGCATTCTTCATTCTCAACAAGACTTTCTGTCCTTCCAGTTTAGCCGTGCTCTAGAAGCAAAATGAAACTCTTGCATGGAGAATTGAAGAATCTCTCTGTACATCTCAAGCCCCATGAGTTTGGAACTGGAGGGAACAGCTAGAGGTGCCCTACTACTCTGCAAGGCCTCCAGGAGTTACCGGGAAATTTAAATCCCCAGCTGTCTTAAAGGAGCCCATAATCTAACAAGAGATAATATATTCCCAAAACACAGGTCACACATCTGCAGCAAAAACAAAAGGGCTAATAGAAGCACACGCCTCAGCAGGACAGGCTACATAATCCGTGGGGTTCCGTGCAAAAATGAAAATGTGCAACCTCTTGATCAAAAGACAGGAAAAACGTGCTTTTAAAGGTACACATAAAGCCAGCCACAAAAAGACAAATATAATATGAGGTGCCTACAACAGTCAAATTTATAGAGACAGAAAATAGAATGGTGGCTGGGCACGGTGGCTCATGCCCGTAATCCTAGCACTTTGAGAGGCTGAGGCAGGCAGATCACTTGAGATGAGGAGTTCGAGACCAGCCTGGCCAACATGACAAAAACCCATCTCTATTAAAAATACAAAAATTGGTGGCTCAAGCCTGTAATCCCAGCACTTTGGAAGGCCGAGACGGGCTGATCACGAGGTCAGGAGATCGAGACCATTCTGGCTAACACGCTGAAACCCCGTCTCTACTAAAATATACAAAAAACTAGCCAGGCGATGTGGCGGGCGCCTGTAGTCCCAGCTACTCGGGAGGTTGAGGCAGGAGAATGGCGTAAACCCAGGAGGCGGAGCTTGCAGTGAGCTGTGATCCGGCCACTGCACTCCAGCCTGGGCGACAGAGCGAGACTCCGTCTAAAAAAAAAAAACAAAAACAAAAACAAAAATTAGCCAGGCATGGTGGCACATGCCTGTAGTCCCAGCTACTTGGGAAGCTGAGACAGGAGAATCGCATGAACCCAGCAGTGGGAGGTTGCAGTGAGCCAAGATCGTGACACTGTACTCCAGCCTGGGCGACAGAGCAAGACCCTGTCTGAAAAAATAAAAAGAAAAGAAAAGAAAATGGTGGTTGTCAGGAACTGGAGTGAGGGGGGATGTGGAATTATTGTTTAGTGGTACAATTTCAGTTTGGGGAGATGAAAACAGTTCTGGAGATGGATGGTGGTGATGGTTGCACAACAGTGTGAATGTAGAGTTGCCCTTCAGTATTGGAGGGGGATTGGTTCTAGGATTCATCAAGGACACCAAAATCCATGGATTCTCAAGTCCCTGGTAATAAATGGCATAGTATTTGCACATAACCTACGCACATCCTCCTGTATACTTTAATTCATCTCTAGATTACTTATGATACCAAATACAATGCCTACACATCACTCTTATGAATTCAACATAGTACTCGGTACCTTGCAAATTCAAGACTTGCTTTTTGGAACTTAGTCTTTTTTTTTCCTGAATATATTTTTTCTCTTTTTTTGTTGAGACAGGGTCTCACTATGTTGCCCAGGCTGGTCTTGAACTCCTGGCCTCAAGTGATCCTCCTGCCTGGGATTACAGGTGTGAGCCACCACACCAGCCTTTTTCCTGAATATTTCGATCCATGGTTGGTTGACTCCATGGACGTGGAACCCAGGGATGTGGAACTGAAGGATACAGAGGGTTGGCTAAGTACCACAGCACACCCAAAAATAGTTAAAATGGTAAATTTTATGTATATTTTATTACACACACAAAATGGTAGACATAAGCTTTTTCCTTCTTTTGTAGTCCTTCTCTTGACTTGTCATGGTGCTTATTTGCTACTTAATGTCATTCTAAGAAAAACTACAGGCCGGGCTCAGTGGCTCACACATGTAATCCCAGCACTTTGGGAAGCCGAGGCGGGTGGATCACCTGAGGTCAGGAGTTCGACACCAGCCTGGCCAACATGATGAAACCCTGTCTCTACAAAAATACAAAAAATTAGCTGGGCATGATGGCGGGTACCTGTAATTCCAGTTACTCGGAAGGCTGAGGCAGGAGAATCACTTGAACACAAGAGGCGGAGGTTACAGTGAGCCGAGATCGCGCCATTGCACTCCAGCCTGAGCAACAGAGCAAGACTCTGTCTCAAAAAAAAGCAAAGAAAAACTACAAATTAAAAATTTTGGCATGCATTTTACCCTCCATTTTGTATCATACAGTGCCAATTTTAAATGTAAATATCAGAATATTTATCTCATATTTGGAATCACTGAAATTACACAATTTGAATTTTGTGGTTCATCCCAGAAGGTTTATCTCCTGCTGGTTCGAAGACACAGCAAACACAAGCCAGGCTCTGGAAAGCTGGAAGGAGAAAGAGTGGATTCCCCCAGGCACAGAGCCTGTTAAGAAAGCCCTCCAGGGCAAGGGACTTCACAGATGCCTGTGGGCAGGTGCTCTCTTGGGTCTGACAGGTTCCAGGTTCCCTTTCCTCCAGGTGTCTCCCCTTCCCACAGGCCTGCCACTCCAGCCTGCAGCAAATGGGCTACCAGTGTCTTTAAAACTCAGAGCTGGGACACTGTCAGTAAAGGGCTGGGCAAGAGGCTTGCGCCTTTCAAGGCTCAACTAAGGCTGGTTGTCCACCAGGAGCACTGTGGTGCTGCCAGCCTGGAGTGGGGATGGCCACCACCTCGCCCCAACCCTCCCTGTATTGGGATCAGACTCCTGCCAAGGGTAGAGGGTGGCATGCAGTTGCAGGGTGAAGGCAAGGAGGGAGAGGCCAGGTGGGGCAGTGGTGGTGAGAGCCCTTCCAGAGAGGCAGCAGCGGGCGGAGCTGTGTGTAAGCTCAGGCACTAAGTCCCCAGCACATGCTTTGTTGATGCACGGGACTTCACTTATAAAACACAAAGATAGACATCAAGACTACAGCTGGGCGCAGTGGTTCATGCCTGCAATTCCGGTACTTTGGGAGGCCAAGACAGATGGATCACTTGAGCTCAAGAGTTTGAGAACAGCTTGGTCAGCATGGTGAAATCCTATCTCTACCAAAAATACAAACATTAGCTGGGCATGGTGGTGAGCACCTGTGGTTCCAGCTACTTGGGAGGCTGAGGTGGGAGGATCGCTGGAGCCCAGGAGGAGGTTGCAGTGAGCCCTGATCGTGCCACTGCCCTCAAGCTTAGGTGACACAGCAAGACCCTATCTTAAAAATAAACAAAAATAATTTCAAGACTGCAACCACAGTGCATTAAACCCCAAATCCAGGGCCCTTCTGAGTGGAGTTTCTTGTTCAAACTGTACTGGTCACATGCCCATGCAGGTGTGTCCTGTCCCTCAGGCAGATGAAGAGAGATTATTTGGCTAGAGTATTCCTTGAGAGCATCCTCATCCCCAAAGGAAACCTAGGTACAGAAAGTGCTTATCATGGAGGAGGCTGAGGCAGCTTTTCTCCCCCTCCCACATGCTCCCTTTTCCTCTTCGACACTAGACTTTAGCTCTGCCTCCTTCCTTTTTACATCCCACTCCCCACTCGCTGCTGAGGTCTACCAGTAGTTAACTAGTCTATAATCTTATCTGAGCCAGGAAATACTGGATGGTAAACTCCTTGGGTTGATAAATGCAGTCCAGTCAGTTTCAGCACTGAGTCCACGGTTTCCCAAGTTGCTTACCTAGCCCCAGGGCTGTCACTCGGGAAGGCAGGCAGCAAGTAAAGGGACACTGTTCAGAGTTAGTTTGCCCCTGAAGAGCTGGGGGTGGGTAGGAGGGGAAGGAGAGATCTGGCTCTCTGGGCAGCTGCCACCTGTAGAGAATTGAGAAAGCCTCGTCCCTCCCTTAACTCTAAGTTCTTACAGAGTTCAGACTGCCAGCAAGGCACATTTTCTTTGTAGTGGCCTCAAGCTGTGTCTGGGGCAAAGCAGGGTGATTTTTTTGGACGGAGAGGTTTTCCTTGAGCATTGTCTGGATCAAATTCCAGAGGGTTATGTCCCACCTGGTTGTTTGCTAGCGTTTACTCTTATTTCAAGTGTCTTTTTGGGATTTTCAACCTTGGACGTTTCTGTGTCCTGCACTGTGAAGAGACCCCCCACAAAGCAGCTTTCCTAGCAATTGTCAGCACAGCAACTGCACCCTTCCCCTGGAGGAAACAGGCCACCTCGCTAGGCTTCTGAAGCCCCATTCCCAAGACGGCAGGTCAGGGAAAACTAACAGTGACCCTAGACTCTTTTCTCTGGGTGCCAGTAGGAAGTCATTTGCTTTTGAGCTGAGGGATAATCAGGCTAACCATAACAGTCCAGGTTGAGCCCTGCCCAATTCAACTGGCAAAGGTGCTGGGAGTAAAGAGAAACACCCTGGAATTTGAGCAAAGTCAGATCTAAGGGGCCATGGGAGGCTGACAGCTTGGTTTTTGGTCCTGGGAAGCACAGCAGCCTGGCTGGGCCCAGTGGGGAGGAGCTCCTGGCCAGCAGCCAGGAGCCACGACCAGCACTGGGAGGTTGGGCGCCACCTTGCCCTCGATTTCGCAGATTCTGGTCTTCTATCCCAGCCCGACAGCCCCTTTCTGAGCCTCAGTGGGCTTCAGCGGGGAATTCTGTGTGGGTCTGTGTCTCTGTCAAAAATGAAGACTGGATCTGTGGTGACTAGGGCTTTTGCTAATGTTATATATCTATAAAGGGTTCCTATTTCAAATAAGTCACCATCCTTTTTAGCAAGAGTTCATAGAACCGGATCAAAGATAACATTTATGTAAAATAAAACAGCACAATGTTTTCCCCTTTCTACTGTAAAGCTTGAAATGAAAAAGCGACATTTCAGCTCTCTGCAAACAAAGTTCGCTGAACGACAGTGCAGGAGGGCTGCTGCAGAACACACCTTCATCTTTTTTTCTTTTTTTGACCTTTGTGAATGCTGAATTTTCAACATTAGAAAATGGTTTTTCCATGGCTCAATTCATTAGGCAATCAGAAATCACCAAAGTTCATTTTGATCATCTCTGCCACAAGCGAGCATTCGGGGAGGTCACTGTGGTGCAGTGCCAGAAAGTCTGGGTTCCCATCTTGGTCCTGCCTCTCCGTAGCTGTGAGGGCTGGTAAGACAGTCAGCCTCCCTGGACTCTTGGTTTCCTCATATATAAAATGGAGGTAGTAAATCTCCTATGTTTCACAAAATTGTTGTGAATATATAAAAATATATGGAAAAGCACTTATTCTGTACTTGATACACAACGTCCTTTCAATGTGCGTATTAGGTTACACTCCATTACATTTGAGATATTTTCTGCACCATTCCCCCATCCCAATTTGATAAATAAAAAAATATAAAAGTAACATTTTAAAAATTGCTGTATTCAACATTAATAATAAACTTTGGGGTAAATAAGCTTTAAAACAAAAATACATAAGCAAAAATAAATAATTTACACCAACCCACTAACCTAATTTTCAGAGTAAAGCCATTTCCAATTACAGTACTGTTATCTCGGGAACCAGTCTGTGGTTAAACTTTGATAATTATTTTTAAAAAACAGTAATAAAAACTGAATACTAAGCAAAATCTTTAACAAAACCGCTGGATTTAACTTTTTAATTTTAAATAATCAAATTTTATAATTTTGTACATAATTCAATGTAATGCCAATATAATTAGCATTTCAGCTTGAAGAGCTGGTTTTTAACAGGGATGGGAAACTATAAATTATTCAAATAGTCTGCAAACCATGAGATACAAATAAAAATGGACAAACATATAGTAGAACAAAAACTGCAGACATTCTATTAACTGGGGAAATATCTGAAGGCTTTACATCCTTTATTATCCATAATGGCTTTTGGAATTACGATTGTGTGACATATAGAACCTTTGATATTTTAGATACAGCCTTTATTTTTTTTTCCATGGGAAGTTAAAAATCCATCATAAGACTCCATAAGACTTTACTAGTCTTGCATGTAGACTCTAGGAGTTTGTGATCTGATAAAAGAGTAACATGAAAATTTACTGTATTGCCCTAATTTCATACTTCCTTGTACACAATGAATCACTCTGAGAATCTATTCCAAGGGTTATATACACAAAAGTGTCAAGAATAAAATGTTCTCCACTCTCGCATAAAAATGTGTACAGTGTATCAGGAATGGAAAACTTCTAATTTTCCTGGGCCCGGGCTTCATGGATTTCTGCTGCCAGAAGATGAAAGACTCCTGCTTTATTGCTCCATTGTTCTGAGGATTAATCATCCAACCCTGGTGTTTCTCCTTGTTGGATTCTAGATGCTATTCTGATGGCTTCTTCCAGAGATGGCTGTTCTCCAAGCTGAAACAGGAACACACACATCAAATGCTAACAATTCAAAAGCCACAGTCAAGAAAATGCCAAAGAAATGTTACATGCCAGAAGGAAAACTTCCCTCTGTAATTCTGACACTTGGGATTGTTAAGATACTACTGCTAACTCAATCATTAAGAGAACAAAACAATTTTCTGCAGGGGAGGATAATGCAATGCAATGCAATTTCTTTTTCTTTTTTGAATTTAGAATCCTAGGTGCAGCCAGGCCTGGTGATACGATGAGGTCTCAGTGGGGCATGGTGGCCCATGCCTGTAATCCCAACACTTTGGGAGGTGGAGGCAGGCAGACTGCTTGAGCCCAGGAGGAGTTTGAGACCAGCCTGAGCAACATGGCAAAACCCCATCTCTACTTAAAAAATACAAAAACTGGCCGGGCACGGTGGCTCACGCCTGTAATCCCAGCACTTTGGGAGGCTGAGGCAGGTGGATCACAAGGTCAGGAGATCAAAACCACCCTGGCTAACACAGTGAAACCCCATCTCTACTAAAAAATACAAAAAAATTAGCTGGGTGTGGTGGCGGGCACCTGTAGTCCCAGCTACTCGGGAGGCTGAGGGAGGAGAATGGCATGAACCCGGGAGGTGGAGCTTGCAGTGAGCCGAGATATCGCCACTGCACTCCAGCCTGGGCAACAGAGGAAGACTCCATCTCAAAAACCAAAAATTAGCTGGGCATGGCAGCGTGCACCTGGAGTCCCAGCTGCTGGGGAGGCTTAGGCTCCCACCTCAGAGGAAGAGGCTGAGGGACAGACTCTTCCGCTTCCTTGGTTCAGCCATCCTATCCTGTCTCAGCTTCCCCTCCCCTCCCTTCTCCCCTCCCTCCCTCCCTCCTTTCTTTCTTTTTCTTTCTCTCTCTCTCTTTCTCTTTCTTTTCTTTTCTTTCTTTCTGCCGTGCCTGGCCTGCAATTTATTTGGGATTCTGATAAAATCTTCGTACAGTCCGGCCGTGATGGCTCATGACTACATTCCTAGCACTTCGGGAGGCTGAGGCAGGAGGATCACTTGAGCCCAGAAGTTCAAGACCAGCCTGAGCAACATAGTGAGACCCCATCTCTATTTTTAAATAAATACAAACTTAAAAAAAAAATCTTCATACATGCAAGAGACAAAAGATGCTTACCTCAGCCAACAAAAGAGAGCTTCTTGAGCCTTTGGCTTCTATACCCACAAACTACATAAAACCAACAGCTGACATTTCCTCTAGTGTGTTCCAACTCTTTATCAAGTAAATACATGGGGGAAAAAAAATCTCCCTAAGGACAGGTAATCTGCACCTAGCCCCTAGGATTCTATATTACTTTACATTCTTTTTTTTTTTTTTTTTGAGACAGGGTCTCGCTCTGTCACCCAGGCTGGAGGACAGTGGTGCAATCTTGGCTCACTGCGGCCTCAACCTCCCTGGCTCAAGTGATCCTTCCACCTCAGCCACCAGAGTAGCTGGGACTACAGGTGCACACCACCCCATCCAGCTAACTTTTGTATTTTTGTAGAGATAGGGTTTCATCATGTTGCCCAGGCTGGTCTCTCTTATTTTGTGAGATGGGGTCTCATTTGCTACCCAGGCGGGAGTGCAGTGGCACAATCTTGGCTCACTGCAGCCTCCAATACGCTGGGCACAAGTAATCCTCCTACCTCAGCCCCCTGCCAAATAGCTGGGCACTACAGGCACCCGCCACCACACCCAGCTAATTTTTGTGCTTTTTGTAGTGATGGGTTTTCACGATGTTGCCCAGGCTGGTCTCTAACTCCTAAGCTCAAGCTACCTACGTGCCTCAGCTTCCCAAAGTGCTGGGTTATAGGGATGAGCCACCATGCCCGGCTGCACCTAAGATTCTAAATTCTCTGCTTCCCAGAGAATGATTCCTTCTAACTCTTCTGACATTCCCCTCTTTAAAATGGGGGCTATGCACAGATTCTCAGAGGACTTATTTAGGATTTGTATTTCCACTAGGTTTCGCTCTAAGGAGTAGCTCTTAAGTGCTTTATAGACCCCTGCCTAATTTGAAGATGCCTGGGTGGGTGCACACAGGGATGTACACCTGAAGGTTTTTTTTCTTGCTATAAATTCCCCTAGAATATGCAAAGATGGGTACAGAACAAAGTACTGGTCTCTTTGAGTCCACCTCAAACACTGCAGTTTCCTTAAAGTAGGCTAGGTGACAGAGATTATTCTGTACCTTGCCTCCTGTAAAGGTTATACACAAAGCACAGTGTACAAAGTTGAGAGCTATGAGCAGCACTGCTGTCGACTGAGGACAGCCTGCCTTGGTACTCACCTGAACTGCAATCTGGGTGCCATTGGATGTTGCTACTAAGGTCAGAGGTCTGGTTTCTGTGGTTACTAAGTGATGGCTATGCTGCTGGTGCCCCATTTCTGATGAGGCAGTATGGAAGGCTGCCAAGTCTTGAGCTACAATTGCAACCTTAAGCAAAACAAAACAAATCACACACATGAAGAATTAAATCTGAGATTTAAATAGGTTAAAGTCCACTTAATACAATGGACTGTCTTCAAATTGAAAAGGAAAAACTCCTCTGACCATAGACTTGTCAAAGTCTATACTGGAAGGAGTTTTATTTGAGGAAGCTGAGGCTCATTATTTAAGGTTATGAAGCAAGCCAACGGCAAAACAGGGTAGAGGACACTGGAGAAATGGATCTGCTATGCCAGGCCCCATTAGCCAGGGAGATGTGGCTGTACCTAGGTTCAATTACCCCTAAGGGGCTGCTTGGGTAGTTATGCATGTGGACTAATTTGTACCTCAAATGTCCATTTTTTCCCCTGAGATTGGATCATAGGAGAAAATAAATGATTATTTTCCTGTTTACTTGTCATATTTAAAATCAGATTTCCATTTAACTAGGAAAACTGAAAGGTCCAGTGGTATTACTGAAAAACAGCATCTCATCTCACACTCATTTCCCATTTTAGACTCTATGGAATCTCCCCATACTCCTCTTGCAGCACCTAGCCAGGAAGATTGAACGTGCTTTTGTGGCTCTTATACCACAAATACAACTTTTTTAAAAAGGCAGATAACATGGAAAATGGCAATTAACTATTTCTGTTAGATGATATTCTAAAATTTTACTCAGCCACATTCAGAGAAAGAATAGATTAAAAATGAAAACTGCTGTTTTACTTGGCTATTCATCACTAAAAATGCTACATTTTAAGCTAATAGATATTTAGCTTGGATCAATCCCAGTAATGTTTCCTAATTCTAAAAGAACAACAGATTTCATTCCAGCAATGTCTAAGTAGCTTATATTGGGCTAACCTTCCTGCAGATAACAATTATAAACCCTTGACAAAAATATGAAAAAGCAACTATTTGAAGGCTTTGAGAAGCAATGAAAAGCAGGAAGAAACTAGAGGGGATTCTCGAAAGAAGGGAGTCACACTGTGTTACATCTGTGTTTACACAGATTTCACACTGAGGGCACTACCCAGTTTGAGCAGCATGGGGCAACTTAATGTTAAAGATAATGGAGTCCAGGGCTGCCAGAATAGCAGTACAGAGAATAGCCCAGAAAGCAAAGAATCTGAGTGGGGAGCCCCCAAATCTTTGTATAAACTGTCCTCAAATCCTTAAGATCCCTGAACACAAATATTTCTAGTTTCCAATAACGTTCCAACAAGATTGGCAAAGCAGCATCTAGAAGGCTGAGAAGTCAAGGAGAGCTTTCAGTGCAACTCACCAAAAAGAGACGGAATTTGAAGTTTCAATCTTACCAAGTTATGAGGTAAGATTACATCCCAGGATTAAATATTCACCCTAAGACATAATGGCAACACTGAAACAGATCTGCCTTAACAAAGTACAAAACCCAGCCTCAACACATAATTTAACTAGTTAATAGAAAAAAAAATTAATATTCTCCACAGAAAGATAACAAAATTCATAATCTCTATAATGTGACATTCACAAGGTCCAGAATGCAATTTTAAAATTACAATTGCTTAGCCAGGCATGGTGGCTCACGTTGTAATCCTAGCACTTTGGGAGGCTGAGACAGGTGGATCACCTGAGGTCAGGAGTTTGAGATCAGCCTGGTCAACATGGTGAAACCCCATTTCCACTAAAAAAAACAAAAACAAAAAACAATACAAAAATTAGCCGGGTGTGGTGGCGGGTGCCTGTAGTCCCAGCTACTCAGGAGGCGGAGGGAGGAGAACAAGGTCAAAGACAAATTAATATACATTCTCCATCTGAAGAACCTTGAGAAAGATTGATAAAAACCCCAAATAGGCTAGGTGTGGTGGCTCACACCTGTAATCCCAACACTTTGAGAAGCCAAGGCGGGTGGATCATGAGCTCAGGAGTTTGAGACCAGCCTGACCAACATGGTGAAACTCCATCTCTACTAAAATTACAAAAACTAGCCAGGCGCGGTGGCCAGTGCTTGTAATCCCAGCTACTCAGCAGGCTGAGGCAGGAGAATCACTTGAACACGGGAGGCAGAGGTTGCAGCGAGACGAGATCATGCCATTTGCACTCTGGCCTAGGCAACAAGAGCGAAAACTCTGTCTCAAAAAAGCAAAAAAAACCAAATAGATCCCCAGCAACTTGTAAGACAACACCAAGCTAATATACATATAATTAGAGTTCCAGAAGGGCAGCAGACAAAGAATTTTTTTTTTTTTGCCAGAAGCAGTGGCTTCCTCCTGCAGTCCTAGTTACTTGGGAGGCTGAGGCTGAGGGATCCCTGAAGCCCAGCAGTTTGAGGCCAGCCTGGGTCCCAGCTACTCGGGACCGCTTGCTGAGCCTCCCAAAGTGCTGAGATTACAGGCATGAGCCAGTGCGCCCAGTCCTTATTTCCCTCCTTCTATTTACTTTTTAATTTTTCTTAAGGTAGAAACTAAGATCATTGCATTTAAAACTTTTTTTCCCAATACCAACATTTAAAACAAAATTTCCCCTAAGAATTGCTTTAGCTTCCACTGCCTGTTCTTTCCTTTGTTTTTTTGGGACAGGGCCTCCCTCTGTTGCCCAGGCTAGAGTGTAGTGGTGCTATCTCAGTTCACTGCAACCTCTGCCTCCTGGGCTCAAGTGATCCTCCCACCTCAGCCTCCTGACTAGCTGGGACTACTGGCGTGCACCACCACACCTGGTTAATTTTGTATTTTTAGTAGAGACGGGGTTTCACCATGTTGCCCTGGGTTGGTCTTGAACTCCTGACCTCAGATGATCCACCCACCTCAGCCTCCTAAAGTGCTGGAATTACAGGCATGAGCCACCGCGCCTGGTCCCCAGATCCTATGTATATTAAAGGGATAATAAGGAAATAGTATGAACAACTTTATATCAATAAATATGAAAACTTAGATGAAACAAACTTATAAACAAAACTTAGCAAAATGGAAACAAAAAAACGTCGATAACTTGAATAGTATAGATCTACTTAAAAACTTGAATACATGAAAAAAAAACAAAGCCTCCCAAAAAAGAAAACTCTAGGCCTAGATGATGGTGGTGTCCTGATTAATTCTATCAAGCTTTTATGGAGAAATAATACCAATCTTACACAACTATCAGAAAATACTACAGAAGAGAACACTTCCCAACTTGTTTTATGAGGCAAGCCTAACCCTGATATTGAAACAGGAGATGAAACTTTTTCTTATAATTTCATAATAAATTATAGATCAAGGCTGGGCGCGGTGGTTCACGCCTGTAATCCCAGTACTTCGGAAGGCCTAGGTGGGCGGATCACGAGGTCAGGAGATCGAGACCATCCTGGCTAACATGGTGAAACCCCTTCTCTACTAAAAACACAAAAAATTAGCTGGGAGTGGTCGCGGGCGCCTGTAGTCCCAGCTACTCAGGAGGCTGAGGCAGGAGAATGACGTGAACCTGGGAGGTAGAGCTTGCAGTGAGCCAAGATTGTGCCACTGCACTCCAGCCTGGGCGACAGAGTGAAACTCCGTCTCAAAAAAAAAAAAAAAAATTATAGATCAATATGGTTCATACACACTGACACCAAAATCTTTAACAAGATACTAGCAAACTGTCACAGAGGATCTTAAGGGCAGTAAAAATACTCTGATGGAGTATGATCCTCTACTGATAGATGTATGTCATTATACGTTTGTCCAAACCCATAGAATATACAACACTAACAGTGAATCCAGATGTAAACGATGGACTCTGAGTGACTATGATGTGTACAGTGTAGGTTTCAACAACGGTAACAAACATGCTCCTCTGGTGGGGGTGTTGATTATACAGGAGGCTATGCATGTGTGGGGCCAGGGAGTATAAGGAAAGTCTCTGTACTTACCTCTCCATTTTGTGGTGAACCTATAACTGCTCTAAAAAAAATCACCTTTAAAAAATATATTAGTGAACTCAATCCAGCAAAATATGAAAAAGTAAACACATCATAATCAAGTGATATATTAGCTTTTTTTTTTTTTTGAGACGGAGTCTGACTGTGTCGCCCAGGCTGGAGTGCAGTGGCGCGATCTCGGCTTACTGCAAGCTCCGCCTCCCGGGTTCATGCCATTCTCCCGCCTCAGCCTCCGAGTAGCTGGGACTACAGGCGCCCGCCACCACGCCCGGCTAATTTTTTGTATTTTTAGTAGAGACGGGGTTTCACCATGTTAGCCAAGATGGTCTCGATCTCCTGACCTTGTGATCCGCCCGCCTCGGCCTCCCAAAGTGCTGGGATTACAGGCTTGAGCCACCGCGCCCGGCCATATTAGCTTTTTTATATGTAAATTAAAACCACAATGATAGACCCTTTCACATCCAGTAGAATGGCTAAAACTTTAAAACAACTCCAAATGTTGGTGATAATATGAAACAAACAGAACTCTTTTTTATTTTTCATCTTTTTGAGACGGAGTCTCGCTGTCACTCAGGTTGGAGTACTATGGTGCAATCTCGGCTCACTGCAACCTCAGCCTACCGGGTTCAAGCAATTCTCCTGCCTCATCCTCCTGAGTAGCTGGGACTAAAGGTGCGCGCCACACCACACCCAGCTAAATTTTTTTGTATTTTTAGTACAGACAGGGTTTCATCATGCTGGCCAGGCTGGTCTCGAACTCCTGACCTCACAATCCACCTGCCTCAGCCTCCCAAATTCCTGGGATTACAGGCATGAGCCACTGTGCCTAGCCTCTTTTTAATTTTTTTAGAAGACAAGGTTTTGCTCTGTCACCCAGACTGTAGTACAATGAAGATGGCTCACCAAAGCCTCAACCTCCTGGGCTCAAGTGATCCTCCCACCTCAGCTTCAAGAGTAGCTGGGACTACAGGCACACACTGCCATGCTTGGCTAATTAAAAAAAAAAAAAAAATTGGCCAGGCACAGTGGCTCACACCTGTAATCCCAGCACTTTGGGAGACCGAGGGGGGTGGATCACCTGAGGTCAGGAGTTGGAGACCAGCCTGACCAACATGGTAAAACCCCGTCTCTACCAAAAATACAAAAATTAGCCGGGCATGGTGGCGGGCGCCTGTAGTCCCAGCTACTCGGGAGGCTGAGGCAGGAGAATGGCATGAACCCAGAGACGAAGCTTGCAGTGAGCCGGGACTGCGCCACTGCACTCCAGCCTGGGTGACAGAGCGAGATTCTATCTCAAAAACACACACACACACACACAAATGTGGTGGAGACAGGGTCTTGCTACATTGCTCAGGTTGGTTTTAAAATCCTGGGCTCAAGCAGTCCTCCCACTTTGGCTTCCCAAAGTGCTGGGATTACAGGTGTGAGCCACGGCACCCAGCCTATTTTAAAAAAAAATTTTAACCACAAGAAGCAGCATTGAACAAATGAGACTCTTATATATTACTAGCGGGAGTGTATGACGGCCCAACCACTTTGAAGAACTGCTTGATACTATCATAGAAAGGTAAATATGCCTCTATTCTATGAGCCAGCAATTCCACGAATAGGTATTTATCCAAGACAAATGAGAGTATACATCTACAAACATATTTTCACTAGAATTTTTATTGCCATCTTATTCATAATAGTCAAAAACTGGAAGCATTTCAAATGTTCACCAAGGGAAGAATATATCAACAAATTGTGGTATATTGTTACAATAGAATACTGCTCAGCAATAAAAAAGAATGAACTGTTATTATATGCCAACAATGTGAGTAAATATTCAAAATGTTAAGTAGAAAAACCTAGACACAAAAAAGTTCATACTGTGGTTCCATTTATGTAATGTTCAAGAATAGGCAAAACTAAGCTGGGCGCAATGGCTCACACTGTAATCCTAGCACTTTGGGAGGCTGAGGCGGGCAGATCACTTGAGGTCAGGAGTTGGAGACCAGCATGGCCAACATGGTAAAACCCCATCTCTACTAAAAATACAAAAAAATTAGCCACGCGCGGGAGGTTGCAGTGAGCTGAGAACGTGTCACTGCACTCCAGCCAGGGTGACAGGGTGAGGCTCTGTCAAAAAAAAAATAATAATAAGCAAAACTAATTCTATCACAACAGTTTCTGCCGAAGGAGGGTAAGTACTGGCTACAAAGGAATCACAAGGGAACTTTCTGGCATGATAGAAATGTTCTACATTTTGTTTAGGATGTTAGTTATATGGGTGCATATTTAACACAACTCATTGAATTGTAAATTTAAGATCTGTGCATTTCATTGTTACGTAAATTTTACCTCAAGAAAAAAACAGATTGCAGGCAAATATGAAAAACAGGTTTAACTTCACTAGTGGTCAAATGAAAATAAACAGAATTTAACTTTTGCTTGTTAATTCTGTAAATATGAAAAAAAAAAAAACTTCAATGCTAGCAAAAGTACAGTGAAAAAGAAACCTTTTAGATCCATAACATGATTATTAAACCTTTCTGAAAAATAATTTGGCAATAAGTAACAAGCAGTTTAAAACAGCTTAAACTGTTAATACAAAAATTTGTTTCCTATGAAAATAACCAGAAGCCTTTTTTTTTTTTTCCTCTTTAAGATGGAGTCTCACTCTTTTTGCCCAGGCTGGAGTACAGTGGTGCAATCTTGGCTCACTGCAACCTCTGCCCCCTGGGTTCAAGTGATTCTCCTGCCTCAGCCTCCGGAGTAGCTGGGATTATAGGTGCCACGCCACCACGCCTGGCTAACATTTTTGTATTTTTAGTAGAGATGGGGTTTCACCATGTTTGGCCAGGCTGGTCTTAAACTCCTGACCTCAGGTGATCCACCTGCCTCAGCCTCCCAAAGTGCTGGGATTACGGGAGTGAGCCACCACACCCAGCCTGCATTTTCTTAATGACTAATGATGTTGAACATCTTTTCATGTGCTTATCGGCTATGTACATCGTTTTACACTCCCACTAGCAGTACATGAATGTTCTAGTTGCTCCGCATCTTTGCCAACATTTGGAGGTGGTGGTGGTGGTTGTTTCCTCACTAGTTTCTTAGGAGAAATCAACATTTGGTTTTTGATTTTAGCCATCTTCTTGGGTTTGAAATGCTCTCTCATTGTGATATTAATTTGCATTTCTTTGATGATAAAAGATGTGCACTTTTTGTGTTATGTATCTTTTGAGGGAGGTTTGTTCAATGAGCAACTGAATGATTTGTACATTTAAAACATTTTTTGGCTCATTTTTAATGGTTGTTCATCTTTTCATTGTTGATTTGTAGAAGTTTGTTACGTATTCTCAATACAAGTCCGTTTTTAGACTTGTATTGTGTGAATATAGTGTGTGTATATGGTATGAATATCTTTTCCTCAGTCTGGGAGGTGTCTGATCTTTTTCTTAACAGTGTCTTTTGGTGAGAAGAATTAATTTTGATTAAGTCCAATTTATCAGTTTTTTTTTCTTTCATTGTTACTACAGTCTGAATACAGTCCAAGAAATCTTTAAGGCTGCAAAACTATTTGCCCCTCTTTTCTTCTAGTAGCTTTATGATTCTGAGTTTTGCATTCAGGGTGTTATGAGACCACCAACTTCATTCTTTTTTCAAGAGTGAGACTCAACATTGCCTTTAGTATAGTACAAAAACAGTTTTTAAATATATTATGTTATTTAAGGGAAATGAAAATTAAAACTACAAAAAAAAACATCAGATTGGCAAAAATCCAAAAGTCTGATACTACCATGGTGACTATACTGAAGGAGAAGAGGCACTATCAAACCCTGCAAGTGAGAATGGAGACTGGCATAACCCTAGAAGGGAAGTTTGGCAACACTGATCACAATTACGAATGCATGTATCTTTGCATCAGCAATCCTGCTCTAGGAATTTATCTAGCATATATACTCACACTTATATAAGCAAAATCGCATGTGCACAAGGTTATGTGTTGTTTGAAATAGCAAAAGACTTTAATTACGGCACATCCATAAGTGGAATACAATGCAGCTTAAAAAAAAAAGGATGAGGAATCTCTCTATATAATGAAATAGAAAGATTTTGAAGATGTATTGTTAAGTTTAAAAGACAACATACAAGATGCAGAACAGACTAGTTTACTATCAATAAAAAAAAAAATGGAGGCTGGGCATGGTGGCTCATGCTTGTAATCCCAGCACTTTGGGGGGCCAAGGCCTGGGCAACATAGTAAGACCCTGTCTCTACAATTAAAAAAAAAAAAAAAAGAAAAAAGAAAAAGAAAAATTAGCCAGGCATGGTGGTGCATACCACCATGTCTCAGCTACTCAGGAGGCTGAGGTGGGAGGATTGTTTGAGCCTGGGAGGTGGAGGCTGCAATGAACCATGATCGTGCCACTGCACTCCAGTCTGTCTCAAAAACCAAAAGAGAGCTATTATGTTAGCTGTGGGCTAGTTAACAAAAAAGGAAGGGGGAGATGACTATTTACTTATTTGTATTTGTTTGTATATGCTTAATGATTGGAAGAATACACAAAAAATTGATAAAAGTTGATTATCTGTGGAGGCAAGAAATGAGTTGATGAAGGCAGGGGTGGGATGAAGACTTTTCATTACATACCTGTATATATTTTTTGAGTTTTAAACCATATGAATATATGACATATTCAAAAAATTAAATAGTAAATTTTGCAATTATTTCCTAAGTATCTGATATAATGATGATAATAGGAATAACTACCACTACTGAATACTTAATATCTATTTAGGCTGAGTATCTTATATACATTATCTCATTCAATCCTTACATCAACCTCATGGGGTAGATGCCACTAGCACCCTACTTTGCAGATGAGGAAAAACAGGCTCTGAGGGTTAAGTAGCTAAGAAGTTGCAAAATATTATTCACTCCAAAGTCTGTGTGCTTAACTGTTGTACCACATTGTATATCTATGTAACAGTTTTGGTACTGATATATGTATTGATTGATATAACAGAAAAAAGTAATTACCTGTTGCCCTTCCGTACCCTCAGCAGTAACCATAGCAACAGAATGTGTTCCTGCTGACGAGATGACTGCATCATGGGCGGGAACTGTGATGGGCGTGCCATCCTGCGTTACCATTGTGATGGTGTTGCCAATGGCCTGCATGTCAGCTTGAGATATGTTGACCTGCAATACAGTGAATTTTACAAAGCAGTCAATGTTTCCTGTTATAGCTGACAATCTGACATAAGGACTGGGACTAATCCTTGTATAAGTTTGCCCTGTGAATGTAAATAAGTCTTTTAGAATGAAACTCATTCAGTCATCAGAAAAAAATCAATACAATATTTCTTTTAAAAATTCTTATTTTATTATTATTTTTGGAGACAAGGCCTCGCTCTGTTGCCCAGGCTGGAGTGCAGTGATGCAATCATAGCTCACTGCAGTCTACAACTCCTGGGTTCAAGTGATCCTCTAGCCTCATCCTCTTAAGTAGCTATGACTATAGGCGTGACCCATTGCTCCTGATTAATTATTTGTATTTTTCTTTTGTACAGATGGGGTCTCATCATGTTGCCCAGACTGGTCTCAGACTCCTGGCCTCAAGTCATCTTCCCACCTCAGCCTCCCAAAAGTGCTGGGATTACAGGTGTGAGCCACTGTTTCAGGCAATATAGTATTTCTTTCTTTTTTCTTTTTTTTTCTGAGACAGAGTCTTGCTTGTTGCCCAGGCTGGAGTGCAGTGGTGCGATCTCTGCTCACTGGAAGCTCTGCCTCCCGGGTTCACGCCATTCTCCTGCCTCAGCCTCCCAAGTAGCTGGGACTACAGTACAGGTGCCCGCCACCACACCCAGCTGATTTTTTTTTTTTGTATTTTTAGTAGAGACAAGGTTTCACCGTGTTAGCCAGGACGGTCTTGATCTCACTGACCTCGTGATTCACCTGCCTTGGCCTCCCAAAGTGCTGGGATTACAGGTGTGAGCCATGACGCCCGGCAATACAGTATTTCTTAATTGTATTTCCTCCTCTCCATTCCTGTTGCTAATTTAGATCCTTATTTTTCTCCCATCTGAATTTCTACGAGAATCAAACTTCTCTCCAGGTAATCCAGTCTAACCCTCCTTTATGTTGACATCTTTCTTTTTTTTTTTTTTTTTTTTTTGAGATGGAGTCTCGCTCTGTCGCCCAGGCTGGAGTGCAGTGGCCAGATCTCAGCTCACTGCAAGCTCCGCCTCCTGGGTTCACGCCATTCTCCTGCCTTAACCTCCTGAGTAGCTGGGACTACAGGCACCCGCCACCTCGCCCGGCTCTTTCTAAAACAAAACGAAACAAAATCTTATTATGCTCTCTGCTGCTGAAATCCCCTGTGACTGCCCATCACCTATAGTTGAGACTTTTTTTTTTGAGAAGGAGTTTCGCTCTTGTTGCCCAGGCTGGAATGCAACGGCATGATCTCGACTCACCGGAACCTCCATTCCTGGATTCAAGCGATTCTCCTGCCTCAGCCTCCCAAGTAGCTGGAATTACAGGCATGCGCCACCACACCTGGCTAATTTTGCATTTTTAGTAGAGATGGGGTTTCTCCATGTTGGTCAGGCTGGTCTCAAACTCCTGACATCAGGTGATCTGCCTGCCTTGGTCTCTCAAAGTGCTGGGATTACAGTGTGGGCCACCGTGCCCAGCCCAGACTTCTTATGCAGCATTCTTGACCTTTCATGACCTGGCCTTTACCAACTTCCCCAAACTCATCTTCCACTACTTTTAAACTAGCAACTGACACTCCAGCCACTACTAGTCATTTGCAGTTCTAGAAAATATATTCTCTTCCCTTTACTCTCTGTTTTGTGAGTTAATGAAAATCCTTCAAGACCCAACTGAACACCCATTCTCTATGAGGATCTGCAAGATTACTTTAGGAAGAAAAATTTACTCTCTCCTCCAGGGTGCCATAGCACTTTCTATATCCCTCAATTATATACCCGTCATTATGAAAAATTATTCATTCTAAAAGGGTGTCTCTCCTACTAGACTGTGATACTGCCCTTCCTGTGATTCCAACACTAAGTCCACTGACCAAAATGTCTGGCATGGGGTAGATGCTCAATAAATGTCTATCGTTTGACTGATTAAAGGAATGGAATGGAAATCTAATTCCTGAAGGAAATGAGAAGGTTAAGTGTAGAGAAAGTACAACATTGGGAAGGGAAAGATAGTTGTTTTGGAATATATGAAGAAGGATTAGACTTATTCAGTATGGTCAGAGAGGAGCCATGACTGGATGATACAGGGGTGGGTTCTGGTCTGATAAATACTAGAATACAGGTGGCTCATGCCTGAAATCCCAGTGCTCTGGGATGCTGAGGCAGGAGGATCACCTGAGGCCAGGAGTTCAAGACCAGCCTGGATAACACAGTGAGCCCTCACCTCTGAAAAAACATGTTTCTTTAATTAGCCAGGTGTGGTGGTACACGCCTGTAGTCCTTTGAACTATGGTTGTGCCACTGCACTTTGGCCTGGGCAACAGAGTGGGACCATCTCTAAAATCACACAAACACACACTAGAATTATTCAACAATGGAACAGATTGCCTCTTTTTAAAACTGTACTTATTTATTTATTTAGAGACCGAGTCTCACTCTATTGTCCAGGCTGAAGTGCAGTGGCATAATGTTGTCTTACCCCGCCTCCTGGGTTCAAGTGATCCTCCCGCCTCAACCTACCTAGTAGGTGGAACTACAGGAGTGTGCCACCACACCAGCCAATTCCAATATTTTTAGTAGAGACGGGGTTTCACCACTTTGGCCAGGCTGGTCTCAAACTCCTGATCTCAAGTGATCCACCCGCTTTGGCCTCTCAAAGTGCTGTGATTATAGGTGTGAACCACTGCACCCAGCCCAACATTGCCTAAGACAGAAATTGCCTAATCACTGGGGGTTTCTCAGTAGTGGCTATTTCAGACCTGCTATAGTGGGAATTTTTCCTGTATAGGGAAGAGGGAGGTTATATAAAACAACCTCCAGAGGACCTCTGTATGTGATGATCTAATTCAAGAAAAAGTGTTAAGGCTGATGCAGAATTAAAACTTGGTTAATAATCTTGCATACCAGTCAGAGGACAAAGAGTATAGTGTGAAATTAGTGACGTCAAAATGAGGAAGGAGATAAATGAGATGGTTTAAGAGCTTTGTACTTTTGAATCCTGAGTATCAAAACAGGGCAGATTAATCATTAAACCCTAAGAGAGATGGGTAAGGAGAGCATTCTCATGAAAGAGGCAGACACAGAAGGGTAAAAGAAGCACATTGCGCATATTTCCACCAGGTATTAAGACAGCCTTTGCTAGAGCTTAAAAATGGAATCAAGGTGGAATTATTTTAGGCTAGCAACATCTAGAAAATAATAACAAGTTTGACTATCAGAGAACCATTACACTGTGCTTTTTCTGGGGGAAATCAACATAACTATTCTATCGACTCTGTGAAGCTAGTTGAGTGAACTCTCATGATTCCTGATCTCTTAATGGTGTCATCATATGCTGATCACCTCAGCCAAATCTCTGTTTTTTCAATCTCACCTCCTGGATCTAATCAGCCACCAAATCCTATCGCTTGTCTGAGCTGTATTTCACATGGATCCAGTACTTTTCAAGACCTCAGCCTCTCTGTGGCTGACCTTTATCATCTCACCTTTGAGCTACACCAAGAATACCATTTGGATTCTGCAGTCACAAACATTCTCTCTCTCCTCATCTCTCTGCACATAGTCTCTTTAAGCAGACTACTGAAAAACCTCAGGGTTTCCAAACTTTGTGCCCTGATATTTCAAAGTTTTCCTCAATGGGGAGCCAGCCTGCCTTTCAAGCCCAGGTTCACGGAAAGATTTAATTTGTTTGGCTTTTGATGGATACTTACATGCTGAGTTCCATCTTGGGATATGAGTGTAACTTGTTGACTCAGCCCAGATTGGGTTACTGTGGCTACTTGTGTAGAAACAACGTCGTCCCCTTCTACACCTGTGACATACGTAATCTGGGACCCTTTAAGAACATCTTCACCTTGACCTGTTTAAAACAAATCAATCATTTATTTGACCAACCAACCAATTTGTTTAGAAAATAGGACATTTTAAATATTAAAGAGAAAATTATATAAATTAAAATGTACATATATCATATTCTAAGTCATAAAAATGGCTTCCAGGACCTCCTTCCAATTCCTCCACCTCAACTTTTGCAAAGGCAAACCACATCAAAGCAGACCAAAGAAAAAACTTTTCTGCATCATATTTAAATGTTCTGATTTTTAGGGACCTGTTTTATTCTCTTAGTTGGAGTAACTACTTGATACTGCATGTGTATTAGGGGCAGGGAGGGGAGGAACTGTACAGGAAGACTAGCAAATAATCCTTCAAATACAGCAAGTATGCACTAAGTTCTCGCATTCACTTAAGAAGGTGCTAAAGGCCAGGCACGGTGGCTCACACCTGTAATCCCAGCACTTTGGGAGGCCAAGGCGGGCAGATTACCTGAGGTTGGGAATTCGAGACCAGTCTGACCAACATGGAGAAACCACGTCTCTATTAAAAACACAAAATTAAGGCCGGGCAGGGTGGCTCACGCCTGTAATCCCAGCACTTTGGGAGGCCAAGGCGGGTGGATCATGAGGTCAGGAGATTGAGACCATCCTGGCTAACACAGTGAAACCCCATCTCTACTAAAAATACAAAAAAAAAAAAAAAATGAGCCGGGCATGGTGGCAAGCGCCTGTAGTCTCAACTACTCAGGAGGCTGAGGCAGGAAAATGGTGTGAACCTAGGAGGCAGAGCTTGCAGTGAGCCGAGATGGCGCCACTGCACTCCAGCCTGGGCGACAGAGCGAGACTCTGTCTCAAAAACAAAAACAAACAAACAAAAATACAAAATTACCCAGGCCTGGTGGCATATGCCTGTAATCCCAGCTACTCGGGAGGCTGAGGCAGGAGAATCACTTGAACCCAGGGGGCAGAGGTTGTGGTGAGATGAGATCGCACCATTGCACTCCAGCCTGGGCAACAAGAGCAAACTCCGTCTCAAAAAAAAAAAAAAAAAAAAAAAAAAAAAGAAGCTGTTAAAAGTGGTTAAGACTATTTTCATTTTCATAAACATTAACCACAAAGCCAGAATGGTTTGTAAACACACTCACTGATACTAAACTTGGTCTTTAGCACAAGTGATTGATTGCAAGGCATCAGTACACAATGACCTCACTGTGTAAAGACAATGTATGGCATATTATCTGAGGTATGGTTAATAATTTAGTGACACAAAAGGAAACTCCATCACTTCTTTATTTCATAAAGAACCAGCAAGTAAACAGCAATTTCAACAGTCGATTACTGCTATAACTGTCAACCAGGAAGATTCCTGGTCCCTCTGTCTTTCATCATTTTCCACCTCCCATGAAGTCAGAAAGACAGCAAAAAAAATGTTTCCCCCTCAAAGGACTTAATACGCTAATCTAAGAGTACTTCTCAAGTCAATGGTTAATCTATGCACTCATATGGCTACAGTCATCAAGGTGTAATTTCCATGACAGACGTTACTTCATTTCTTTTTGTTCTGTTCCACAGCTATTTATATACCATTATTCCAATAGGTTACAAAACCCAGGGAATCATGTGAGAGAAAACAGAAATCCATCCCTGTACTTTGAAAAGCAATCTTAGTTTTTTTTTTTTTGAAAATAAAATGTATATTATTATATTATAGACTATTTTCTAGAATATAGGAACTTCCGGGCCAGGCGTGGTGGCTCACGCCTATAATCCCAGAACTTTGGGAGGGCAAGGTGGGCGGATCATGAGGTCAGGAGATCGAGAACATCCTGGCTAACACGGTGAAACGCTGTCTCTACTAAAAATACAAAAAATTAGCTGGGCTTGGTGGTGGGCGCCTGTAGTCCCAGCTGCTTGAGAGGGTGAGGCAGGAGAATGGCATGAACCCGGAAGGCGAAGCTTGCAGTGAGCCGGGATTGCGCCACTGCACTCCAGCCTGGGCAACAGAGCAAGACTCTGTCTCAAAAAAAAAAAAAAAAAAAAAAAAAAAGAATATAGGAACTTCTGATAATGTGAAATATCAACATTTAAGGAAGAGACTTGAGGAAGGTTAAAAAATAAAAAAAGAGTCTTGCAACCTTAAGTCTGACATCATTAAAGCCTGCTTTCTAACTGAAAAGATTCAGTAGTTGTTGTAGTATCTTATTTACTTCCTTTCTCTTAGCAATTGTCAAATATACAGTACATTATTATTAACTGTAGTCACACGCTGTGCAGATCTATGGAACTTATCCCTCCTAACTGAAACTCTGTACTCTTTGACCAGTATCTCCCCAATTGATGTAATATCTAACCATGCACACTTACAGTGTTTTGGCTAGAAAATAATCACCATGAAGACTGATGGAATTGCTATTTTCCTACCATCACCTAACAAATACCTGAAAAGACAAATCAGGACTACAAGGATTCATCTGAGCAGATGACCTGTTCTTTCCCTTATTCTTCAACAAACTTTTTCCACCTAAATGTTTTTCAATGCTTCAATATCAGTTGTTAAAAATGAGAAAAGATGCCATCTCTTAATTTTCAAATTTACTTCATTTAAGAGGTACTCAGTGAAACTGTAAGACAACTTGCTTTGTGTTTTAGAAGAACCTACTTCCTTTTACCTACTTACCTATGCTTATTTACCTGAAATAATTCAATGTAATTCTCTAAAATATTTTTCCAAGAGTTTACTGAAACAAATAATTTTGTCTCTTACAATAACATACTTAATAGCACCTGAATCAATGAAGAGTTATTTGGGAGTACTTCTCTACTGTTACGATTAAGACCAACATCCTTAATGGACCCAAACAGTCTGGCTGCCCCTGCCTCACTCTCCAGTCTTGTTTCACCACCTTCCCAGGTAGTATTGCCCTACTGGCCAGGCTTCATCCAGTATCTCCAATTTACTTTGGTCTCTCCAACCTCCTGGCTCTCTGCATGTACCATTCTCTCTATTTGGAACATTCTCTTGCCTTTGCTTCCTGCTTCCCTCCCCAACAACCTCTGCTTCTTCACCCAGTTAACCCCTATTCAACCTCCAGATCGCTCTAAAAATTCCTTCCTTGACCTCCCAGACTAACATTCCCTTCTATACATCCCAGAGCGCCACATACTTTTCTTCAATAGCACTTACTGCAGCTGTGAATTATGTTTGTGATTATACGACTGACACATTATGATTTGAGAAAATGCTATGAATCATAAATTATGTTCATAACTGTTGATTCTCAAACTCAGAAACAAAATATAATAGACAAAACTCTCACCTGGGGGTGGCTCAAAGAAGGCTTCCTGCTCCTCCTCGATGGGCTCAGTGTCATTGTGGGCTGTTCGTTTGTGCATGGCCAGCGTGGAGATCTGCTTGTATGTCTTCCCACAGTGGTTACAGTTGTAAGGTTTGGAATGAGTGTGGACAACATGATGTTTGTACAAACTGGAATATTCTGTAAACCTTTTGTCACACCCAGGAACTGTACAAACATATGGCTTTTCCCCTAAAGAACAGCACCAACAAAAAGTTCAACTTTTACATATGTAGGCATAATCATTCCATACTTCATCCCCAGGGGGTAAAATACCTCTAAAAACAAATAATTGCCAAATCCCTCCTCATCCCACCATGAGGCAGCACACAAGAAAAGACTCCCTAACTATGGTTTTGACTTGACTCAAAAGGTAGTATGCATCCTTAGTGCTGTCTCCATGCATCAACACCAGGTTCCCTTTAATCTCAAGGAATGAGAAAAGGATGGAGATGTTGCCCAGTTTAACTTTAATGAAACTGTAATTTATTGTTTCCCATAATAAGATAACCTAGATACTGTTAGTGATACTCTATTAATAATGACAATAATAAATGCTATTATTACTGTAACTTATGCAGCTTCCTAAGAATTTTATAAAGATAATAAAAAAGGATTTTATTTAAAAGTCTATTAAACCTAGTTAGGTATGTCAACTAGGACATACATGTTTCATTTAACTTAACCTGACTTCTTGCATCCAATCAAAAGCTACTGAGTATTTACTAAGAGCAAGCAGGCAATACATAGGGAAGTAAATACTTAAATTTTTGTCCCATGAAACAGCTTGAGAACATTATAGGCAGTACATATATTTTTAGGACTTTTTATTACAGAAAATTTCAAATATACACAGAAGTATAGAGAAATAGTACCCCATGTACCAATCATCCAGCTTCAACTATCAATTCATGACCAATATTGTTTCTTATATTTACTACCCATTTCCCCCTTCTTCCTGACCAGGATTATTCTGAAACAGTTCCAGGTAACACTCTTTTTCTTTCAGATTGTATACCTAAAAGATGTGTCCCTGTTTAAAAAATATGCAAACAAAATTAATATTACTTAATATCACAAAATACCTAGACAGTGCTAACATGTGGTGGTATACGGACCTAAAACTGAAAGCAAACTGGAACAAATTAACCTAATTGTTGAAATGAATACTTTTAACTACACTGAAGGGGTTGGGGTGGGGGAACAAATAAATTAATTAAAATAGCTCATTTACACAGTATTTGACTTATGCCCTCAGTCTTGGGCTCAGTGGTGAGGGTGAGGGGAAGAATTGCAAACAAATATTCAGCTCGTCTGTAGTAGGCTTGTTTATTGTAGTGGTATGGGTGAGGGGTAGAATTGCAAACAAATATTCAGCTCGTTTGTAGTAGGCTTGTTTACCGTAGTGGTATGAGTGAAGAGATTCTGAAACTATTTTAGTTGGAATAAAACACTGAGCAAATGAGTAAATATTTCAAATGCTGCTGGAAGTAAGGGCTCCAGCCGTGGAAAAGAGAGAATACAAATATGGAATGGGGGAAGAAAAAAAAAAGAAGAACCCTGTGGTGAAATGGAATTAAGAGGTATTGGTGTGAACTCAAATTTTTAAAATGTACATATGAAAGTGTGTATACATATACACGTCCTGATTTGTTCTCATTTGACACATTCCTTGCGTAACTGCACCTTTCCCAGTGGTTCTAAACACACTAAACCCACCCAAAATAATAAGATATTACACTAATGTACTGGAACATAAGTCTTATACATAATGTAACTGGCGATTGCTTCCTGTCCTCTGCCCAGTTCCCACTCTCAAAGCAGGCAGATTAATGTTCTTATTTTGGTGGATGGTTGTTGAGATGTGGTGAGGGCAAGAGAAAGGGCAGCCCATCTCAACTTGGAAAAATCAGCCCAATTGATATTTAGGCTGGAGCAGAAACTGCCACTAGGTGGCACCAAACCACAGCCAAGAGGCGAAAGGATTTGGATTGAGCTTTTGAGCTCCCTTACTGGCTAGTTGCATAGCCTGCCTCAACTGGGTCATCTGACTAGCCTTGCCGGGGGGGGGGGGCGTGGGGGGGGAGGGTGTCGCAGAAGGACTGCATTTCTCAGGGCTGAATCTTTACACTCTACTGGATATTGTGACCAGTTATTGTAGCAGTTACTTGATCATTAGCCAATCTTTTCTTCCAGCCCACAACTACCTCTTAGGTCAGACCAACATTTATAACTGCATACTGACTGTCTCTACTCCAATTGTTCTCAAACAGTCTACTAAAAGACCTGGGAGCTTTCAATACATCCTGATGCCTGGGCCTCACCCCAGTCCAATTATGTCAGAATCTTTGCAGACAGGATCTGGGGAATCAGTCTATTTTAAAGAGATACATCCAATATGCAGCCTCATTTGAGAGCACTGCTCTACCTAAATGTTCCAAAGATATTGGTATGGCCAAACTTAATGTAGGCATCTCTCTTATCGAATACTAATTTGCCCATAAAATGTGTTGAATGGCTACTTTCAGATAATTAGTCTGTATTCCATTACTTTTTCCTTTTCTTTTTGAGACGGAGTCTCGCTCTGTCACCCAGGCTGGAGTGCAATGGTGTGAGCCACCACGCCTGGCCATAATTATTTAACAGTAAGTGAACTCATTTGTAGGTACATGTTTATGTATAGCACACAAAAATTGAGTATCAGGGCTGCGAGTGGTGGCTCATGCCTATAATCCCAGCACTTTGGGAGGCCAAGGCGGGTGGATCACCTGAGGTCAGGAGTTCAAGATCAGCCTGGCTAACATGGTGAAACCCTGTCTCTACTAAAAATACAAAAATTAGCCAGGCGTGGTGGCAGGGGCCTGTAATCCAAGCTACTCGGGAGGCTGAGGCAGGAGAATTGCTTGAACCCAGGAGGCAGAGGATGCAGTGAGCTGAGGTCACGACACTGCACTCCAGCCTGAGTGACAGAGCGAGACGCCATCTCAAAAAAAAAAAAAAAAAGTATTTTGGCCGGGCACAGTGGCTCACACCTGTAATCCTAGTGCTTTGGGAGGCTAAGGTGGGCGGATCACACTGTCAGGAGATGGAGACCATCCTGGCCAACACGGTGAAACCCCAACTCTACTAAAAACACAAAAATTAGCTGGGTGTAGTGGTATGCACCTGTAGTCCCAGCTACTCGGGACGCTGAGGCAGGAGAATCGCTTGAACCCAGGAGGCGGAGGTTGCAGTGAGCCTAGATCATGCCACTGCACTCCACATTGGGTGACAGGGCGAGATTCCGTCTTAAAAAAAAAAAGTATTTTAATTTTGAATTAACAAAAGTTTACTCTTAATACCAGTAATAAAACAGTATATTAAAATTTTTCTTATAAAACTAATGCATATCCTGCCTTACTCTCACATTTGCCATTCCATTCTCACCCACCAAAACTACATCCACAAAATGGAGCATTAAAATTAAAAGCTTCTATACTGCAAACGATATCATCAAGAGAAAAAAAAAACCAGCCACAGAATGAAAGAAAATATCTGTAACTCATATCTAATAAGAGACTTAGATCCAGAATTAAAGTTATACAACTCAGTAATAAAGACACAACCCAATTTTAAAAATGGGCAAAGGATTTGAATAGACATTTCTCCAAAGAAGATATACACGGCTAATAAATACATAAAAAGATGCTTTGGCCAGGTGCGGTGGCTCACACCTGTAATCTCAGCACTTTGGGAGGCCGAGATGGGAGGATCACAAGGTCAGCAGTTTGAGACCAGTCTGACCAACATGGAGAAACTCCATCTCTACTAAAAACATAAAATTAGCCGGGCGTGTGGCACATGCCTGTAATCCCAGCTACTAGGGAGGCTGAGGCAGGAGAATCACTTGAACCTGGGAGGCGGAGGTTGCAGTGAGCCGAGATTGCGCCATTGCACTCCAGCCTGGGCAACAAGAACGAAACTCCATCTCAAAACAAAAAACAAAAAACAAAAAACAAACTATATATCTATACATATATATCGTTTAAGAAGTGCCTTAACTGTGACAGCACAATACGCAAGGCCTCTGGCTACCTCTCAGAACTCACCTTGTACAAATCTTCTACATGTACTTGATGCTCCTGTCATATGGAACCACTAAGTATCATGCTTTTTCATACCTTTGTGCCTTTCCCCATGACATTTCCCCTGCCAGGAATACCCTTCTCTCCTATGTGGTAAACTTCAGGATTGAGTCTGTATGCCGAATTTCCCCCAGAAAGCCTTCCCAAAATGCTTCTCCCATTCCTGCAGAAGTGACTGCCCACCTCTCTGCTCCCACAGCATCTTGTCCATATAATGGGAGACACTGCAGCAACTGTATGTCTACTATCTCTTCCCAAGTAGCCTGCCCTTGGCAATGTCTTATCTCTCTCTCTCTCTGTTTGATGCCTGGCAGGAGATACTCAATAACTGTTTGTTGGATAAATGAATGTATGAATGTTAAGGTGAAACTTTTTTAAGTTGCTTAATCTCCTTCCACCATGCCAAGTGATAGAAAGGAAGGAAGAGATTAGTTGGAAATGGTTTCTGAACGAGGCAGGAGTTAAACTGAGCCTTGAATGATAAAAGACCAAAAGATCAGAGATTGTTACCTGTGTGTATCCTCACGTGGTTTTTATAATTTGTTGCACTGGCAAATGCCCTCCCACATCCTGGCTCTGTGCAGTAATAAGGTCTTTCCCCTGTGTGTGTCCTAACATGCACTTTTCTGATATTTGATGTTGTAAAGGACCGACCGCAGCCTTCGAAGGGACACTTAAAGGGCCTTTCTCCTGCAAATATAAAGGGTAATACATTAAATGGTGCAAAAATATATAGAAGATTGAAATGTCTTATCCTTCAATCCTGCCTAGGATCATGCTTAAGACTCTAGCCTTCTTGTGTTGAACTTCCCTTTCGGCACTTTTTTTGGCAGGGGGGTTGGGGAAACAGCATCTTCCACTCCAAACTTAAATTTACATAAGAAACTGGGAATGGTATTCAAAACTAATCACTGATTACTTAGCTCTCCAAGATGGAATCATCCAGGTAGGCAAAAAATGAGCTGAGAAAAGCAGAGAGAAAAACATAAGAAACATAAAAGAAAAGTACAGTCAGGAACATGAATTAAATTAGAACAAACCCAGAATTCCCTAAAAGCTTGTATCCTACTTGATTTATTCTACAATATCTTGCAGGAAAAAAAATTTTGCTCTTCAAAAATATGGTGTTTTGACCAGCCTGGTCAACATGGTGAAACCCTGTCTCTACTAAAAATACAAAAAATTAGTCGGGCGTGGTGGCAGGTGCCTATAATCCCAATTACTCGGGAGGCTGAGGCAGGAGAATTGCTTGAACTCAGGAGGCGGAGGTTGCAGTCAGCTGAGATCGTGCCATTGCACTCCAGCCTGGGCGACAGAGCAAGACTCTGTCTCGAGAGAGAAAAAAAAAAAGGTGTTTTAACTAATGTTCAACAAGATAATGCCTAATATTAACTGTGTCAGGAAATAGTAGGTGTTCAATAAATACTTGTGTTAATGAACCAAAAAAAAAAAAAAAAAAGAAAAGAAAATCTAGCGCCTAGCACATATGTCAAAAACACCTGCTGGACATACTACTACTACTCTCATTATCTAAGTTTATAAAAAGTCTGGCCAGGCACAGTAGTGCATGCCTGCAATCCCAGCACTTTGAGAGGCTAAGGCAGGCTGATCACTTGAGCTCAGGAGTTCAAGACCAGCCTGAACAACATGGCGAAACCCCATCTCTACAAAAAAAAATACAAAAATTTAGCTGGGTGTGGTGGTGCACACTGGTAGTCCCAGCTACTCGGGAGGGTGAGACGGGGGATCACCTGAGCACGAGAAGTCAAGGCTGTAGTGAGCTGTGACTGTGCCATTGCACACCAGCCTAGGCACTGAAGTGAGACACTGTCTCAAAAAAAAAAAAAAATCTGCTTTACCAATTATGCTTCTTTCCTTCATATTTGCTTTATACAGTCTTGGAACACAAAAGGCCTTTAAACTGTCAAGCAAGAAGGAGCCTTTGCTTTTGATTCCCATGTACCCTTTTCTAGGATGAGCTCAAATTAGGCAAACAACTTCTGGGGAAGGGAAAATAATATCTCTTTATGTAGACAGATACAGATATTTATCTATACATAGTAAGGATGTTAAATTTTTTTAACAGACGGAGTCTCACTGTGTTGCTCAGGCTGGAATGGAGTGGCTCTTCACAGGCACGACGGTTGCACACTGCAGCCTCGAACTCCTACCTTCAAGCAATCCTCACACCTCAGCCTCCCAGGTAGCTGAGACCACAGGCACATGCCACCATGCCTGGCTAGTTTGTTGTTTTTCTTTTGGTCAAATGAAATTATGATTTCCCTATTGGTGGAAACCATTCCAAAAGATTTCTCCTCTTAAGTATGAAATCATTTTAAAAGGAGCAGGAACCTTTGATCCTATCTTTAGTAAGTTTTATTCACTATGTCAGCCTAAGGAAAACAAAGAGTTTATCTTAGGCAAGTCTTTTTCTCTTGGATCTAGATGACCTCTAAAGTATTCCCAGCTCTGTCATGCTATGATAGGGAATCAACTGTTCTAGAATAATTTTCACTGTATTACTACTCTGATTCTGTAACATCCTGCTTTGTTTTTGCACTGAAATCTTCTGTATTTGTTACAGAAGTCCCTATGCCCCTTACTCAATCCCATACTATACCAATGAAAACATCATGATTTTAAAGCTGTTATATGAACATGTGGTTTGACAAATGAATACAATGAAATAAATCACAATTCTGATGTTTTTAAATCAATATTTATAGAACTAGATTATTGGTTTGATATAGCTTTTATGTAACAAGTTGGTTTTATTTGCAAATTCAAGTAGAATTTATGGGAGCTTGGAAATACTCACCTCTGATTCAATAAATAAAAAGTATATGAATGAGGCCGGGAGCGGTGGCTCAAGCCTGTAATCCCAGCACTTTGGGAGGCCAAGACGGGCGGATCACGAGGTCAGGAGATCGAGACCATCCTGGCTAACACAGTGAAACCCCATCTCTACTAAAACATACCAAAAAAAAAAAAAAACTAGCCGGGTGAGGTGGTGGGCGCCTATAGTCCCAGCTACTCGGGAAGCTGAGGCAGGAGAATGGCGTAAACCCAGGAGGCGGAGCTTGCAGCGAGCTGAGATTCGGCCACTGCACTCCAGGCTGGGCAACAGAGCGAGACTCCGTCTCAAAAAAAAAAAAAACAAAAACAAAAACAAAAAGTGCATGAATGAGATGGAAGCAAGGACCTACAGTTCTGTTCCTCAATGTTGTAAAGTAAAGCCAATTTGGGGTCACACTTGAGTTGCAGGTTAAATATTAATAGCTGCAAGAATCCTACATGGAAATTAGCTAAACTATTTCATATATTTCCACATATGGGGACACAGCTATCACGCCATGTTTAAAACATCTATACTAAAATCCCAAACTAAATTATCTTAATGCTGTATTATTTAGTCAACAGCTTATAATAGCATCTCTTATCAATAGCTGCTGAACTTTTTTTAGCTCCAATCCAAAGGAAATATTTACCTTATTAATACCAACTCCACAAGTAATCAAGTATAAGGAGGAGAGGAGATGGTCGGGGAAATAAGAATAAAGTACTATTTAGGAAAAGAAGATAAAATTTAAAGAGAAATGATCACAAAAAGTAATGAGTCTTTCTTTCTGTGGGGCTGTTGGGGCTCAGACACTTTCTTTTTTTTTTTTTTTTTTTTTGAGATGGAGTCTCGCTGTGTCGCCCAGGCTGGAGCGCAGTGGCGCGATCTCAGCTCACTGCAAGCTCCGCCTCCCGGGTTCATGCCATTCTCCCGCCTCAGCCTCCGAGTAGCTGGGACTACAGGCGCCCGCCACCACGCCCGGCTAATTTTTCGTGTTTTTAGTAGAGACGGGGTTTCACCGTGTTAGCCAGGATGGTCTCGATCTCCTGACCTCGTGATCCGCCCGCCTCAGCCTCCCAAAGTGCTGGGATTACAGGCTTGAGCCACTGCGCCCGGCCCAGACACTTTCTTTAGCAGCTGCTTAATGCAGGAGAAACAACTAGGTGCCTTAGGTTCTGTCTCAGCTCGGCGGCTAATTAGATGTGTAATCTAGGTAAATAAACTTGTTGCCCAGACAACTCCTAAAACCTGAGAGAGTTCGTGGTCTAGGGCCACTGTTAATCCTTTCTGGGACATAGACCCTTCTGAGAATCTAACAGAGCTATGGGACCTCATCCTGAAAAGCAGCAGACATGCACAAACAGCAAGTCATATGGAATTTCAGGGTTTTAAGAGAGGCCCTTGATACTGACTTCCTGAAACTCTTCCAGAGACTCCTTCCTCAAGTCCTCTCCCTGCAGATTAAGAATTCCTGGCCTAAATATGACACTCTCTTTCCACTAGTACCTGTATGAGTTCTGATGTGTTTCTGTAGATCTCCTGAAGTTTTGAAAGATTTAGTACAATTATCTTCTGAACACCGATATGGCTTTTCTCCTGTATGGGTTCTGACGTGACTTTTTAATCCATAACCTTTAAGAAAAAATTAAAAGAAATTTCATTACACAATATTCCTCTAAACGTGCACACTGAGATTAAGTCATTGAAAAATATAGTCAATACCAAGTATAAAATATTAGGCAAATACACCGAATAACTATTTAAAATGTACAAAAGGGCCAGGCACGGTGGCTAACACCTGTACCCCAGCACTTTGGGAGACCAAGGTGGGCAGATCACCTGAAGTCAGGAGTTCCAGCCCAGCCTGGCCAACATGGTGAAACTCCGTCTCTGCTGAAAATACAAAAAATTATCCGGGTGTGGTGGTGCATGCCTGTAGTCCCGGCTACTTGGGAGGCTGAGACAGGAGAATCGCTTGAACCGAGGAGCAGAGGTTGCGGTGAGCTGAGATTACGCCACTGCACTCCAGCGACAGAGTGAGATTCCATCTCAAAAACAAACAAACAAAAAAATGTACAAAAGTAGCATAGCTCAGGACTGCCATCCTAAAAATTCAATAGTTTCATTTCTGTCTAGAAGAGGCTGTGTGTTTCTTTTCTAAAGTGCCTCAGTTTTATCAGATGTTCTCATCCTCCAAAAGCTCAAAGTGGAATCAAGACATGGAATGAAGAATGGAAGTCAGAAGACCTGGTGCCAGTCCCGGCCCTGCTGGATGCAGAGGTCTCATCCCATTGCTAAGGCCTGTCCTGATGTTGGAGTCTATGGTAGCCTTTAAAGCTTGGCTTTTATTTTCCTGCTAAAATAAACAGAATGTGGAGGAGTGAAAAGTATCAAACACAGCAGGCAGGCCGGTTGCAGTGGCTCACACCTATAATCCCAACACTTTGGGAGGCCAAGACGGACGGAACACTTGAGACCAGGAGTTTGAGAGCAGCCTGGCCAATATAGTGAAACCCCATCTCTACTAAAAACACAAAATGTTAGCCAGGCATGGTGGCACGCGCCTGTAATCCCAGCTACTTGGGAGACCGAGGCACTAGAATTGCTTGAACCTGGGAGGCAGAGGTTGCAGTGAGCCAAGATCCTGCCACTGCACTCCAACCTGAGTGAGCGACAGAGTGAAACTGTGGGAAGGGAGAGAGGGAGAGAGGGAGGGAGGGAGGGAGGGGGGGGTGGGAGGGAGGGAGGGGGTGGGAGGGAGGGAGGGAGGGAGGGAGGAAAGAAGGAAAAAACACAGCAGGCAGAGACAGGTCAGTGGAGAAAAGAACAGAGAGGGGTCTAGAGCAAGCAGGACAAAAGGCAGTTATGAGAGAGACTGAAGAACTGATCATGTGCTTCTGCAGATTCAGACACAGCCAAGGGGTCAGTTCCTACCACTAGCCTGTCTCTACTTGACCCCTAATTAGAACCAAGAAAAAAACAAAATTCATACTTTTACCTGTTGCAAATGCCTTCCCACAGCCTGCATGCTCACACTGATAA